>NW_019392745.1:938358-1075851 GCF_000648675.2 Cimex lectularius
CACTCACCCCAGAGTACTCGATATTCCTCGGGGCGGGGTAAATAACCCCTTCCTTTCACGCAAATAAATTACGTTCATCCTAATGTAATAACATAAACACCACACAAACACGACACAAACACTTCAGACACAACACAAGCACAGAACAAACACACATAAACTATATACATTTGAAGATCCCTATAGCCCTGAGGTACCGGTACAGCGATTTGTGCCCGCTGCCGTGCCCCAAGACTACGCACAGGTCCGACGATATTCCAAAATATTGCCTATAAACGTCGAGCCTTCTACAATTGAAAAGGTGCTCGACTGTTACTCTATCTTTGCATAATGGGCACCTTTGAGGTCGCTTTCCTGCTAGAAGGTGCCCGTGTGTAATCCTTGTATGACCTATGCGTAGTCTTGTCAGTATGACCTTTTCCCTTTTTGACCCATTTTCCGTGAACCAGGGAACGACGTCTTTCTTAACCTGCCACAGTTTGGCAGGGTTATTCCTATTTTGCCGAGCCCAGCGGTTTTTCCATTCTTCTTTTAAATAGTTTATTACAATTTTTTATAATTATAATTTCGCAGTTTTGAAAGTAATGAAAATAAGGATTGTTATCTAGGAAATGTATCCCGAGAGGGAGAAAACCGACGAAAGGGTAATAATGAAGATGTGATGAAGGGGGTGAGGGCGTCATCCCCGAAACGCTTCTCGTCTAAGATGCGGTAGGTCTCAACACATGCGTCAGTTCCTTCCTGTTACATGACATATTAATGCGAGGCGGCAGGTGCGGCCCGCACGGTCGAGAGTGTGTTAACCGCTTCCACGGCCGCATAATGAGTGTGTGAAGTTTAGAGCGGTTAACACCAAAGTGTCCCCCCGACGGATCCCCCAACCGCGATTAACACGCGACTCCTTCTTTAATAATGCATTAGCATCCCAGAGCAGCTCTCCTCGCCTAATAAAATCTTTCGGAAATCTTCGCACGGATTTTGAAGTTTAATGGAATGTGGATATAAATAAAAACAAAAAACATGGAAAGTTCCCTAGGAAATCCTGAAAATTATCGAATTATGAAGTGTTAGATATTTTCAACAGCTTTATTACTGTAATAAAAGCATACGTAAATTGTTAGACTACATCAAATTATACGTAAATATTCAACCAAACCAACTGTAAATAAATTAACCATGAATGTGGGTGCAATTCTAAATGAAATGTCCCATTTTAAGACCTTCCTCAATTTTGAATATAAAAACAATAGATTTTTGGAACTGATAAATCTTTAGATTAATTGTCATGTTATTCGTATCTCATTTTTTAAAAATTGACTGTATTATGTTATTTGAAAAGTTAGTACTTGAGGAGGTATAGCTGAATTTGTTTTCATTTTTATATTAACTGAGTTATTTTTATTTAGAGAAAGTTTACCAGAACATTAGCTAATAAGCATAGAAAAAAACGTAATTTTATGTTGAGTCAATACACGCTTTATGGGGTATCTAACTTCACAATTTGCTTATGTTATTATCCCTCCAAAACAAAACAAGTACAGATAATATACAGCAACCATCCAAGGATGGAAGTTAGCGTTAATATATCAACATGATGAGATGGGCTCTATCCTAAGGAACTGAAGTCAAACAACAGTGGGGTAATCTCAGCTCACAAACGCTTCAGTCTTCTGCAAGGATTATTAGGTAAAGCAGTGTATAACATGTTTTTGACAAATTGATTTTGAGGATAGGATAGGTTAAAATGAAGCCTCGGATCGTAGCGAGACTGGGCTAAATGGTTGACAAAACAGCATTGAATTGGATATGGATGGTGTGGTTTGGAACATAAAAAGGGGCTTGGGCTTTGAATTTTGTTCTGGAATTTAAGATGAGAGCGATTGAATTTGTTTAATTGAAACACTTAGCAGTTTCAGATTTCAAGTATGTATAAGGGGTATTCACAATGTTTGTTAGATGTTAACTCGTGTTAACTCGAATAGAGGAATGACCAGTAAGATCGTGAACACCCCCTTCTTTTCTTATTTTTCCACAATGCTGCGCTTGGAGACTGGTAGAACCAAAAATAAAGCTACAACAGTCCTTGAAGGCTCGTTGTTTGTTAATTGTAAGATGCCAGAAGTTAGTAAAAAAGGAAAATTAATCAACTCTTTCATTCAAAGCGCACTTGAAAATTATTAACTAATGTCACGCTTCAATTTGTGCCGAATACCTAACCTGCATCCTAGCGTCTAACAGCTAACAACTTTATAGGATAGGAGATGTATCCATTATGAATGATAGTATAAGGACAGGTCAGAAATGAATATAGAAATGTATTGGTCTGATTTAATTAATGCGTATTTAAGAAAAAAAATACGTCTAAACAAAAAAACAGCTGTTAAATTCGTGGCTGCCATTTTGGTTACCTACGCCCTTACGGCTAACAATGTAACTACATCTTCGACTTAACATCTAGCATTGGCCCTACCCTGTTAGATCGAGCAATGTTAACTAGTCGATTCTTACAAGTTACGATAAACTGTCCCGAGGGCGAAGCGAAAACAGGCGACGCCACACGTATTGAAGATGCGCTTGGCATTTCCCCATCCAAATATCATTCTCTTGCAATCTAACCCCGAAAGTGCAAGTACTATATGATTATTCCGAACACAATTAACAAATTAGTGATCTGTAACAATAATTAAAACTGCATGTTAAGTTATTCCAATTATAAAGGCAATCCATATGTAAACTTTCTAAAATTAACGGAAATTATTTATTAAAAACTACAACATTAGGGGTATTCACGATGTTTGTAAGATGTTAACCCATGTTAACTCGAATAGAGAAATGTCCAGTAACATCGTTAATGCCCCCTTCTTTTCTTACCATGTTAAATGTTAATTTTTCCGCAATGCTGCGCGTGGCGATTGGTAGAACCAAAAATAAAGCTATAACAGTCCTTGAAGTCTTGTTATGGTTTTGTATTGGGTAAAATTGTAAGATGCCAGAAGTTAATAAAAAAGGCAAATTAATCAACTTTTTCATTCAAAATGCTATTTATGTACTCGAAAAGTACTAAAAAATGATGATTTAATTAATGCGTATTTAAGAATAAAACTACATGTAAACAAAAAACATGTTAAATTCATGGCTGCCATGTTGGTTACCTATGCCGTAACGGTAGCAATGTGACTACTATTTTCGACTTAACATCTAACATTGGCCCTCCCTGTTAGATCGAGCAATGTTAACTAGCCGATTCATACAAGTCTGCGTCATCATTTTTCTCGATCTAACAGGGTCTAAAAGAGTTAACAGGGTTAACTCAAAGATCGTGAATATCTCTAGTATCTCTGACCTTGGTGTCATTTTCAATAGAAAAGGCAATTTCAGTGATCATATCACCATTGTTTGATAGTTCCCTATCATCCTGGTCTACCTGTCAGCCTACACAAATCAGCGAAGATAGGCAGACCAGGGTGATAAGGAACTTTCAAACAATAGTCTTATTTTGTTTGTCAATGTGAATTTAGATCGTCTGTCAACCAATGGTTTTAACATAATAAATTGTATGTTTCACTCTGTGCTTTTAAGTCGTCAGCCTCAGTCATCTGTCCATGGAAAGGTTTTATATCCGCAACAGGGATTGGATCATATTTGAACTATACAGGTAGAACGTTTTCTTATTTATTGTATGTGTGGATTTGGTTTCGTTAACCTTGATTCTTTACAGTTGGAGACAGGATTAATGACTGTGCAGGTGATGTTGAAGATTACAGTGTTAGATTGGTGGGTCAGACGTACAAAGTGAGTAAAGCAGAGGATCGAGTACGCTACCCTGTAGGACACCTGCTCCAATTGGACAGAAGGGACCACAACTTCATTGACTACAAATCGTTTCCGGATATAATAACTAAATATTATAATTTTAAATTAAAATAAGGGATTAGGTCAATTTGGTTGAGAAAAAAAGGCGTATCGACATTCAAAGAATTCAGGATAAGATTAACTTCTGAAGTTGTTCAATTATCAACAAACTTTTATTACAATCTGGTTTGGGATGTTATTGGGTATGTGGTCCTTCAATGAATCATACACTGTATTATCATTTGCCAAGCTTTCGGCTCTATATTTGGCCTTCCTCAGAGCACTATATCAACATAGTAAAATATAAAACATTTTTAAATACAAATTAAGTTAAGTTACAAACATAAAGATAACATTAACATTCAACTTACAAGTACGACGTCCTAAATAAAAATAATAATATAATAACCATTTAAAAGTCAACAATTTTATAAATACACCTGTACACGTTTTTAACAGAAATTGCCAGGTTGTAATAAGTATGGTTTATACTTCAAGTGACTACCAACTTAACAAACCCATTTTGGCCAAAAATTCTCTACAATTAAATTATTATTATTTAATTTGTATGTGCATTTATATAATCAATAAGATACATAAATAATTTTTATGTACATTATTTACATAAAATATATTATAGATAGTAAAGAGAGAAGTTTAGTTTTTTATCACATTGCTGTAAATTGTACTAAGTTTATTGCAATCAGTCTTTAGCTTAGAGGAATTACAATCTTTTTGGACAAACATTGATTCTTTTAACAATCTACAGCCAAGTATTCTTTCATTATCCATGATGTGTGGTGATTAGTGATCGTTAATCGATAATTATTAAGAAATCGTGAGATGCAGTCTGGTGTTTTCAGAAAAACATTTTCTTTATCGTGCCAACGTTTCGATCTTTATTGAGATCATCTTCAGGGCCTATGTTATTGTAGTGCCCTGAGGAAGGCCAAATATTGAGCCGAAAGCTTGGCAACTGTATAATACAGTGTATGATTCATTGAAGGACCACATACCCAATAACATCCCAAACCAGATTAAGATTAACTTCTGTCCCCCATATATTTTTTATTACAGCGTTTTTGAAAGAAAAAAAAACCTTGGCAAGTAAAATTTTATATTTTGACTAGTCGACTAGACCATGGTTTGATGTAATTCTAGGATAACGGCATACAGATAATAACTATTCAAAAGATATTCATGAATGTACATTTTTTGAAAGATTTTTTGATGCTGAATTCAACTGTACAAACGGCTTTTAATTTGGAGCAATCGATCTAAAATTATTCGCAAATGATTTTCATGAATAATGTTTTTGGATATTAGGCATTTTTTGATTAAATATTATTTTTAATGATATATTAATATAGGTTTTATTATTTGTACTTCAATTCCTCGTCTTCGAAATGCTGAATACCAGTGGAGATTTTCATTATTTAGTACCTAAAAATTATTTGTTTTAGACAGCTTACACTATTTGCCAATCTGCATAGAATATACAAATATCTACGTAGTATATTTATACACACTAGGAAGTAAGGCTATAGGGAACATTTTGTATGTAGGACATAGTAAAATCATCGTAACTTTTGGTGCGACCCAAGTGAGAATTTGATAGAAATGAATCGATCCAGTCCCGTTCCGTCTTTTGACGATCACAATGGCAGGTGGACACTAATCCTGCTACAATGGGGGCACGGGTACAATGGGCACGATGGGCCTTCTCGATAGACGGACCCATTGTCTTTCCTCAAACTTTGTCTTAGTTGGCCGCGATGGGCCAGATAAGATACGATGATTCCTCCTCATACGTCCCGGCGTTGCATCTTCTATCTCGGTTGACGGCCTTTGCCGATACCGTCAGCCCTTCTTTGACCGACTCGCTTTCTCTAGTATTGACACTTCCTCCGAGTCGTAGCTGAACTCTCTCGTCTGGACGACCTGGTGCCTAAAATTAAAGTAAGCTCAAATCATTACACAAGTGCAGTTTAAATATAAAAAGTGTTCATGCCACTTTATCAGAAATATCTTAAAATTCTAAGCAATATGTGCATGAGTTTTTCATTTTGTTCAACTATCCGGTTTCAACTTTCTCCACCACCTAAACTCTAAAGCATTTACTCCAATACGACAAGCTAATATACAACTACCTCCTGGAAACATTTCAGCTTATGATTTAATTACCGCACAAATATTATAAAATTTGCCCCACAAAGGTTTGCATAACTAAACATAACCATGCAATTCAGGACCTTATTACTCCTACGTAATGAAAATTCATAATAGTTAAAATGATTCATGAGTCAAACAAACCTTCTGATCTTCCTAGTTCCTATCGGTCCATTAGCCTTTTTACTGCTGATCATCAGTTTGCATTCCGTTCATTTTACTCGACAACTCAAGAGCTGTGTTACTGCATGTTTTGCTTCACCGCTTTCGGGCTTGCTTTTGAAACTAAAGAACATCCTTCCTCATAAGTACTATTTCATATTGAGATCCGAACTGAATTCTCGCCTAACGAAAAATCTAGTGTCACGAGCAGGATTCGAAGCCACGACCTTCGGCTCAATACGCCGCTGCTCTACTTCGAAGTCACGATAACTCAAGTGGTTAGAGCAGTTGCTGCGAACTGAAGGTCGCAGGTTTGAATGATATGAAATATATAATTAATTCAACTTATAATATGTCATAATTATAAAGAATAAAAAAAATATTTAAAAACATTGCGACAAGTGGAATCTTAAATTGAATCTGCAGAACTCCCAAATTATGGTCTGTCGGCAGGGAGGCGGAAGATTTCAGAAAAACGAAAGATGGTTCTTCAAAAGTGAAAGAGTAAACTGCGTAAACTGCTACAAATACCTTGGTATTAATTTCACTAAGTCCTTGAAGATTAAGCATCACTGCAGTAGAAGGCCAGCAGCTCTAAGTACGCCGTTAATAGTCTGTGGCGCAAAATAATGACTATCAAGAAGATCCCACTAGAGAAAAAGATGGTGATATTCAACAGCATCCTGAGGTCTGTAGTATTCTATGGTGCGCAGGTTTGGGGTTACTTATACTTGAAGAAAATAGAAAATGTACAGAAATACTTCATCAAGAAACTGCTCTGCCTGCCAACTAGTACCCCAGACCACATCCTATATATCGAGTGCTCGGTCACACCACTCTACAGTCACACTTTGAGCCTGCATTTGAAATAATGGAAAGTATATGAAAGTAAAGTACTGAATCACACACCTGACAGACGACGCAGTTTTTGGCCGACGTTGTAATAAATAAACGCATATTGTGGCACAAACAGCTGTCAGAGTTAGGTAGGCTGTACGGTGTAGGAATAAGTAGGGAAGAACTGAAGTCCTCTAATACCACGGACCTGATAAAAAAATGGAAGGAGAGCAAAAGGAAAGACCTGGTAACCCGCGTGAGAAACAGCTTGTACGCAAGACTGGATTTTCACTTAGGGCGAAACTACATGGAGTGCTCTGATATGACAGATATGATATGATGAGGTGTCTCTGGTCTTGAGGGCGAGGGGTGAATTACTGAACTGCCAACCGTGGAGACAGGACCGCGCCATCATTTGCTCCTTAGGTAACCTTAACGTCCCGGAGGACACTCACCACTTCATGGGAGTGTGCCCCGTTCTGAGAGAGTTCCGCCAAAGGTACTTTGGGAAACTGAAGCTGGAGGTAGAAGAAGTCATTGCAATCCTCAACGGAAGGGATAACTGGAGGAAGCTTGTGGTGTACCTCACTCACGCCCTGCGGTACCGAAAAAAACTGGCTGACAAATTCAATTTTTAAAATCAAAGGTCATTCTAAAGATACAAAAATAGGGATTCATTCAAGATTCAAAATTGATAAAGCAACTCGACAGACGGCTAAGGTCATTGTCAATTTAGCTTTTCCTTTGGAAATGTAAAGTTAGTGTAAATACTTTGTGTAAATAAAGCCTTTATTCATTCAAAAATATTTAAAAACTGCGATTGTATTTTGAAGAAAATTGAAAAACGGGCAGACCATAGTCTTTGTTATTAGATTATCTGAGAGTTTTTGGACCTCCATGATCTATGGATAATTTATTTTTGGTCTCAATCGTGTCCTAAGAGAAATAACCTGTTAAAATGAAACTTTGATACTTGTCTAAGTGTTAGAAATGTATATTGGCTCTGCTTTAATTATGATTTTGGGGTTGTTAGTGAACAATGTAACATTTTCCTTATTCCACTATTTACAACAAAACTACAACATCAGTTATATATGATATTTTTTCATCTATATTTAAGCGTGAACAATTTAGCTGAAAATCATTCTTCGGAGCAGATTTCAGGGTGCCATTCAGGAGATTATAATCTGTTACGGTCAATAACTAACAGTTAAACTAAAAACATAATCGTGGGCTGATTGAAAGGAGCGAAATTGCTTAAAGTATCGTAGGAAGTTGTCACAAAATAATGGACGAAATCGTTGATGATGGGCCACGTTCTAAAAATGATATAATTTAGTTTTTTTCTAAAATCCAACATTGTCTGATGTCTACTAATATGACATTATTATAACGATTTAAGGCTAGGATTTGTAGATATTATTATATTGATTAAGGTTTTAAAAAGTGTTAAATTATTATAAACCCAAAAGAACATAGTTTTATATAGAAAATTGGTAAAACAGATTTATTATTAGTACCTTGAATAAATTGTGATATATAAATTTATTTTTATTTCGTTATATATTAGATAATACAACAGAAGAATGAAATTTGTCAGAGGAATAGAAAAGCGTGAATTATTTAAAGAAAAGCTCTAGTGTTATTTCACCCGTGGGAAATTCATTACATGATTTAATTTCCCCATTCCCGGTGTAGTGTCAGTTTGTTGAATAATACTTTCATAGCGATATTCTTTCCGCTAAACAGGATATTATTAAGTTGTTATTTTTACGGTTGATCCTCCGTAATTGGAAAAATGCGGAAACGGAAGCGGCTTAATAGATTTCAACCCCTTAAAAGGGATTAGTTATTGAATTAGAAGTAAAACCAGGGATGGGGTTTTGATTCGTCAGAAGCTCGTTTACCTTTCGGTCTTTAACTCCTTTCGAATTGTGCTAGGGTTGATGGTGAAAGGGGCCGCCCCGCCTCGCTTCTTTGAATGAGCAATCAGCCTGTGAAATACCGCATCCATACTCGCCCGTGTGTTAATTAGTGTAAACAGAGACTCTTTACATTCTGAGTGTGATTATCACACCCTCCGTCTTACGGCGGAACCCCTCCCCCCACGGGCTTTCTTACATATCACTGAAATCCGCGGAGACAGATGTTCCCCGGTTAACTCTTCCCTCTTTCGGCATAATGTTTGATTAAACGCTTGACTTATTTACTTTACGTGACGTCATTTAAGAGCTTAGACTTTAATTCTTAAGGAGATATATTTGCGTTAAAAGATCAACGGCTGCAACTGACATCGACATCGCTTTGGAGGTAGTAATGACTTGTTTTGTATTACCCATCCGTTTTCACTACCTGTTTTACAGTTTTATCTCTCTAGTTAAAAATAAAAGAAACTAGTTTCAAAGAATCTCATATAATTTAATCTTAAAACCGAGATAAAAACCAAAAATAAAATTTAAAAAACTAATGTTATAAAAATAGTTTCAATTCCAAATTTTTAACTATCTCTACCTCACTTTATACGTTTTTTAAACATATTTATTTGTTTCCTATTTGGTGTACACATTACAAATTGTTCTTAACGCTATAAATCCCACTACCGAGAGGACACATGCTATGAGAAGTACGCCAATATTGGCACTCAGTTTGTTATCGAGTTAAGGCGAGGTGGTATCGGAGCCATCGTCGTTTGAGGCGACGTGGATGGTTTTTGGGGTGGGAAGTAGTGGAGAGGTCTTGAGTAAGGTTAGGATGGATCCATGGATCGAAATGGTCGAGTAAAACCGAAAGCGGAACAGATCAATTCTTTAACGAAGGCAAGGTCATTGTGGATAGTGAGGATGGAGACATAGTAAGGATTTTGGTGAATTCTTATGATGATTTTGGATTGGAATGCTTGGATTCGCTGGATGTGCGATGGCCGTATGTCCAAATAGATCGAAATTAGAGTTTTGATTTGTCTATTTAGTTCTTGTCGATTGGTCTTGTATGATGATTTGCATATAGTCTAAATATAGTCCTACGTATTTTACTTGTGCAAATGTCGGTAGTTCCTTACTGTTAACGTATAGACTTGGGCAAGACTGTTTGCTTAACGTCAACGTGATTTGTCCTTATTCACGTTCATCTTACACGTTTTGCACCATTCTACAATCATGCACCTTGATATTGGAGGTGGCTTCGGTAGGATTGTACTTAAGGGATAAAATTACGGTATCGTCCGCATTCGTTGTGAGGGATGTTTAGATGGTTACAGGGTGGTACAGGGGCAATTATTATAACAATTTTTTTATTATTTTTCTCTTCTTATTGAATTTTATGAAAGTCTATATTATTAATAAATTTACAAGCTTATATTGCTCTCTTTTAATAGTTTCCTGAATTGTTGTAGACCAGTTTCTTCCTTGAGGTATTATTGATCTTATGAGCTGCATTCTCTAAGATTCACGCAGTTCGCACTGTAGCATGAGTGCTTTCAAGTTTGAGGTTCTCTTTTTCTTCAGTTGCACAATTCATTAGCCTCCAGTTTAATCATGTAGTTGATATTCCTTGTGTTTACCGTGTCTGCTCAGTACGTGGGTCAGCTTATAGGAGGAATGCCTAGTACTTTCCTCGATATAATCGTCGGAAAAGATGTTTTTGTTCAAAGGCCTTCACTTGCAGCATTCCATGTATATTCCCAATCGTTCCGCATCTTCAGCTTGTACCTAGGTTCGTGAATGGTTCATTTTGTCGTCAACGTGGATAGGTCAGTCCTGGGTTGCCTCTGTAGTCAACCTATCTGCCTCTTCTTTCTTATGAATCCCCACGAAATGCCCAACTTCCACGACTTATGAGCAGATAACCTGTACAGCTTTTGGCGTGTTCTTTCTGGTACGGTAAAAGAATTGTATTTGTTAAAAATATGACTACTTGACTATATATCCACAATCTGGCACTTTTTGGCTAATTAATATCTGTACTAATTTCTAGCTATTTAAGAGCTTGCCACAGCCAACTTTATTTTTCGTTCACAAACAAGATTACATGTTCTTGTTTAAAACACAAAGAGCAGCCCACCGTATTATCCAGCTTGCTTGTATCTGTAAATATAGTATGCTGCGGAATATCATGCTCCTGAAGATCTAGCAAATATACTCTCGCAGGGTGTGAACATTTCTCTAAGGCCACTTCACACTGGACGACTTTTGTCGTGTGATAAAAAATCGGACGATATGTTATCGTGGTATGAATGCGTTCACAAAAGTCAGATAAAAGTCGTGTTCGTGTTATCCGGAAATTCGCCGGTGTTGTTGGATCACCACGCTTGTTGCGTCATGGACCGGAGACGTGTAATATCTCTTTGGTTACTTTACCGTCGTTAGCGAGATCGAAAATAAAATCAAGTCACGTCCATTGGGTCCATCCGATAAATCAAAGGAGGGATGAAGTGGGTGCATTTAAATCTCTTTTTGAGTAATTAAGACGTCACGAAATCAAAAGTTTTAATTACGTCTGGATGACCGGAAATTGAAAGAATCTGTTGGTTCGTTGGACAGACGAATAAAAGTGTAGTGTGAAACCTCCCATTAGTTTCTGTGGATCACCTTAAGGCGAACAACGATAACATATCGTCACAATATCTTCCATTCCCGGTGGTTGAAACTACATTCATACGTGGATCGTAAGATAAAAGGTCGTCACCCGGCTAGTGCGATCTCGTCGATTGGAATCTTTGTTTGACCAAAAACTATTCACGATAACATATCGTCCGATTTTTTATCGCGCGACAAAGGTCGTCCAGTGTGAAAGGGGCCTAACGGTAGTGGTTTTCGTCGCATGTGAAGAACCGGTCAAAAAACACCCGTGCTTTATGCCTTGAAAGCAACGAAGGCAAATATTAAGACTATGAAGCTTGTTACCATCGGTTAATTTATAAGAAACCAATGAGCTGAGCTGCCACTTCTTTCAAAGACGATGTAAGCGAATGGTTTCATCGCTTACGTTGAACACTCTGGCAAACTTCTGACATGTTTACATGACTTGTTAACATGACTCAAGTTTGATAGATTCCCTCAATTCGTATTTATTAAAGACAGAAGTCCTACCAGACAGTGGTTCATTTTCAATCCCCAATTAATAAAATAATAAACAATAAAAAAAGCCTTGTGTGAAATGTATGCTTGAGACACTGTTAACATATAGCTCTGGAGTTGTAATCCTTTCTTTTTTAATATGCTAATGTTCATCGTTTATATTTCATTTATTGCAGATTTTACAGTTTTAGTTGAAGAAAAATTCTATTAATTTCTATTTATTTGGAAATCGTGAGATGCGGTCTGGTGTGATGTAGGTTTCAGAAAAACATTTTCTTTAGCGTGCCGACGTTTCGATCTTTATTGAGATCATCTTCAGGGCCTGGGATTTACAAGTAGAAATCCTTTGATTGAATATATAAAATATATTTTGCATTTTATAAATTCACTTTTCCACATCCAAAATGTAATTGTAATATGTAAACAATGTTTGTAAATCCCAGGCACTGAAGATGATCTCAATAAAGATCGAAACGTTGGCTCGATAAAGAAAATATTTTTCTGAAACCTACATCACACCAGACCGCATCTCACGATTTCTAAACAAATATCGATTAACGGTCACTAATCATCAGACATTTCTATTAATTTCGATAACGCAAAGAAATTGAGATGACTTAAGTAGTAGTAGGTTAAACAAGGGTTTAGTTTGTTAAGAAGCAACTAGTTGTATAATAGATGAAGTAAGAATAGTGAATATATTTTTATAATGAAGATGAAAGCTGGCGGTGTTCTTCGTTTTCATTGAGACAAAAAACAAGGAAGGGGACCCGAGAAGGTGGATTTACGATTGGCCCTGCACGGTTGGCCAGTTTTCTCCTGTTTCCTGAGCCGTTTCAGAGGTTTAACGACGGATTGTATTGTATAGCTCTAACGGCGGCGTTGACCTGTTCCGCTATTGATTTAGGCTTCTGCGGTTAAATAGTTTAACAGGGGATCATACGTCTTCTCGGTAACGGAATCGCGAGCCTGAGTTTCCAATCCGCTCAACCCTGAAGGCCCACAACCGAGCCTTTTTTGTACTCCGCGATTAACGACCGTTTATAATTTCGCCTGATAACGAACGACGATTTTCAATTTCGGCAACATTTTCCGGTGGAGATGTCCTAGCGTGGAAAAGCGTTTGACAAACCTGTTGCAACCAGCGGGAACAGGCGGACAAAAACTTAATTGTTCATTGACTTGCACTTGTCAGTTTCAAACAAGTCACAATTGAAACATTACAATCTGTTCTCTATGCGCACGTCAATATCTCACATAAATAAGTCAATTTGATATATGACAAGGTTAGGCAGACCAAAATGAAATGAACTTTTTTTTTTGTTACGAGGGTTCGCAAGAGCCGAGGTCATATAAACCCTCAGGATGTCGGTGTTTCTGGAAAAAAGCCCCTTTGTAAGTATGTCGGGTTCGAATGCAAGGCCGCTGGATTCGAACCCGGGACATTGACCTTACAGTGACGAGCGCCGTGTCAACGCCTAACCGTGAGGCCACCGACGCCCCCGATATAAACTATTACACAGTTGTTTTGTTTCATTTTGTTCATAGTTGATATTCATTTTCCGTAACACGAAAAACTCCCGAATACAAATTTTTAGATTAATTAAACAGAATTTTTTTTTAAATTTACATCCAAAGAATTTTTAACACAAATGGTGATAATTTTAAAATGACACCTCTTAACTTAAACCTTTACTGGGATTTAGTATGTTATAACCTACCCGTAATGACAATTTACCCCTGGTTGATATAAGCTTTCTAATAACGTAGAATTGGGATTAAATCCAGTGGAATTATGATTTTTTGAAATTGGAACACCGGACATCGGGGAAAACAAAATTTCTCATGGCAGATCGAGCCCAAAACTGTATAAGGGTGTCCTTTAGAGATAGCACGGCTGAATTTCTCTTGAACCAATGACGCAATAAAAAATAGGTGTAATTATAGAGGGTACCTCAGGCCAAGTTCAACTTCAAAATTTTAAATAAGAACCTATATATCCTGACACATCATTTCAAAGGATTTTTTTACGATGAAAACATTGGTGCAATCGGATTTTGAATTGGTCAAAAGAAAAAAAAGTTATGGCAAAAAGAAAAGGGTAGTGTAATTTCGACGAGAGCAGAGTCTTTTACTGCATCCTTATTTGCTTAGTGGTTATATTGACCATTTTAATTATTCCAATTAATTATTCTTTTTATGTACGTTTTTTGGTTAAGATGAAAAATAAACGTCACGTGCGGGCAATGTTGAAGTTCAACTGGGCTTGATTTACCATGTGTAATTTTACTCCAAAAACATTTGAAACTAGACTAAAAAATATTAAACACGTATTTTTGTCTTTTTTTTATAGTGTCATTGGTTTAAGATAAATTCAGCCGGCTCATCTAAAAAAGACATCCTGTATTTTAGTTTATTATAACAATTCGTATTAAGAGAGGTTAGGTGATTAAATTGGTTTCGTTCTTTTGCCTACTTTTGTAATAGCATCTTTCTGGTTTTTGCAACTTTGTTAACCTAATATCCCTTAATACATATTATTTTCCCAACCCAAGTAAAAATCGACTGGCATATAATAAAGCCTAAAATGCATCCATACCCAAGACAGAAACTACATATTTAAAACTAATTATTTAACAATATTTTAAAAAATTTTCGATTCCTAGAGCACATTGGCAAATTCTATCGGGGTGTGTAATATTTTTCGACCAAATTTTTTTATTTATTTATTTATTTTAATTTTATTTTTTATTTATTTTTTTTTTATTTATTTTTATTTTTTATTTTTTTTTTGAAGGGGCATCCCACTGCTAAAACATTTCAACCTCTAGGGGAAGTAAATACTGCAACACACACTCAATTCACACCAATAAATACATTCACACCTACTTACATTGATCGCACTTATTCTGTTTGGTAGATGAAACACTCGATATTTCTCCATCTGCCTGTCCACTACAATAAACTAATAAACTAATCTAATTTGGAGTCGATGGGTTTCTTTAAAAGTTTTCCGCCATAGAGACAAGTCATGCATGCAACATGAAAGGCCACGGGGATGCTAGTTCACCATCCCCCTCTCCCCGATTCATACAAATAAATACATTCACTCCAATATACACTGATTGCTCTCATTTTGTTTCGTAGATGGAGTACTCGATATTCCTCCATGTTCACTATAATAATTTAATTACTTCTCCATCAGCCCCTCGACCTACTATTACCATAGAAAGTTGCAGTAAAATCAGTGTTTCCACCTCAATCCTTCCTTGTTAGCAAAACTTCACTTCCAATCAGCCGTTTAAATAAGTTAGGATTTTTTCTAATTAAATGTACAGAAAACAATAAATCCGATTTTCTTGGATGTTTTTTAAATAGGACAAAATCTTCAGATTGGCTCCACTTAAACCCTGCGATCGTGGGTTTGATTCTCACCATCATCCCATGTTCTACATTTAACGGTCATAATTAACCATAACCACTTGAGTTATCGTGACTAGATCCTGGTTAGAGCAGTGGCGTATTGAGACAAGGTCGTGGATTCGAATCCCGCTTGAGACACTTGCTTTTTCACCTCAACCAAGATCTTAGATTACAATTATAATTAATTAAAATTCTGTTCATTGTTCAATGTACTCTGGCTACTATGTAAAACCAAACGGACATTAAAAATAATTAAAAATGGTTTTGTCCTTTTTCCACTTTCTTACCTGTTCAATTGTAATATTCTGATCAGATTTCCCTAATGTCGATTAATCAATAGTTTTAAAAAATATATCTTTCTATCACCTTTATCTGGTATTAATTATTATATATGCAACGTCGTGCTGAAAAATAATAAAGAAAGAGAACTTTACAATAGGCTTAAATTGGGCACAAACCTACACCGTAATTAACAATACAAGCTACACCATAATAAATCTATACAAACTAAAAAATATAAAAAATAATGTAGCTTTTTATTTCAAAAGATTACACCCAACTTTGATTGTAAATATATACGACAAACCTTTTCAATATCAAATTCACTAGTTTAGTGGTCCGTTTGATGAATGAAAAATGGCAAAAAGGAGGGAAACTCAAAAAGGTGGGGTTGAGATGGGAAGTTAGTGTCCGAGTGGATCGAAGTCACGATAGCTCAAGTGGTAGAGCAGCGGCGTATCTAACCGAAGGTCGTGGGTTCGAATCCCGCTCGTGACACTGACTTTTTTATCTCAACTAAAAAACTTTTCAATATCCAATGTTTTTAACCTTAGATTTTCCAATATTTCAATACTATTTCATAATGGCTTAACAATAAATAAGTACATATAGTAATTATATTATGTATATACAAAAATAAATTTTTCTTTTATCTTTGGTATCAATTGGCCCGCATAATGGAGCGTTGACGCATTAATTAAACCACAAGTTAATTAATTGTACAACAACAACATAATAGTATATCAGCGAACAATAATCAACCTCTAATAATTAATTAATAAACAATTAATAACCAATAATATAATCTGTGATAGGCTTTTAATACAACCTTCCAACTTGCCCTCGATGTATTAGATGTGGAGAACGTATCATTATGACTGTAAAACATATTTGCAACGTTTTAGGCAAAGGTTCTAACTTTCGAGTGATTTAAAGGAATTACTGGGTCCCCAGTGTTTGTTTTCGACGAGCACTTTTCAGTTTAAATTGATGTATTGGATCTTCTTGAGGTCATTTTACAGGTGACTACGGAGGTCGATCAATATCAACTAGAATACTTTTCAGTTTTCTTAAATTTATTATAATTTATAATGAGATTTAGGCCTTTTCCCAATTTCTTATACCTTTGAATGTTTGTCTGCTTGTGTTTAAATGAGAGTTCTGGTTGCAAAATTTCGTTCATTTTTTTCTGGAATTTTTGAGGCTGACAAAATAAAAGAAAATACAAATTGAGGGGTAATAAACTACAATCTCCAAAATCCGCAATCTAAGTAAGGAAAGATAGCTCCCTCAAAAAGAAAAAACAAAAAAGCTATGCAAATCTATGGTAAATGTTTAAATTATGGAACAAAAATTCGAAATTCTAATTAAAGGACAGGAATACATTTTTTATAATGTTTTTTAAATGGTTTATTGCATACATTTGGCCTTGCAAATTAAGTATTTTAAAAGATAAATTAAAGCTTCCTGTGGATGGCACTAGAGTGAATGTTCGGAATCAGGGCTTTTTAGCACACAGCAGGGCTATAGGTAAGTAAGATAGAAAGTATAAATGTTAGGGCGTGAAATGACCTTAACCGTTAAAACGCCCTAAAAAATTAATACTAATAATGTCTAATAATAACCATATATTATTTTATAATCGTAATTATTTAAAAATGTATAAATAGTTAATAATTATAATTATAATAAATAATATTTGTGTGAATGTGTATTGAATTTATTTTGTTATATTTCGCATGCGCTCGGAGCTTAAATGACCAGGCTGTCAGATTCCCCTTAAAATAATAATAATAATAATAATTAAACACATATTTTTTTATATTCTTCCTTTTTGTATCTGTTTGAAAGCTTAATAGAAATGTGTAGAGATTAGTGACCGTTAATCGATATCTGAATAACTAGCTTAATAGAAAGTTAACTATAATCAATAGTTACCCCAAGGTATATTTAGTTAAAAATTAGTAGAAATTGTTTACATCGTACGAGCATATAATTCTTATCATCCTGTATATAACTGGAATTCAATCCACTTTTGATATCAAGCTATGTCTAAAGATTCCATCTCTCTATTATAATGTTCTTTGTTTTTAAGTTGATGGGGAGGAAATAAATATAACAGTAGGCGGTTATTTCGTTAGAAGCGTTTCGGTATAATATAGACCATCTTCAGTGATTTTTTAAAATAAATTAGTTGGATGTCACGCAGTTATAAGTTTAAAAGTGGATATCTGGACGAATATGGACGTGGCGAGTAGTCTGTCAAAAATGGCCAAGACAATTTATTTCCCACCCATCAACTTATCATTGAGTTCGACAAAATTAGGATGAACACTATCAAAACATTATTTTGTTTTTAGTTTTAAAATAATTTAAATATTTCCTTTCATGCCCTACAGTTTTAATCCCAAGATTAAGTTGATTGTACCAATTATCAAATTTAGTTAACGCGTTCATTGCTTTAACGTTAATTTTGTAAGATCTCCTAAGTGGGTACTCGGGGCACTTCAAAAAAAGGGTTTCTTTAAAAAAATGATAACATATATGCTTGTTGGAGTGTAAACATATGTCAACTGTTTTCAGGCTCATCGTGTTACCAGGTTTCTATGAACAAACATTTTGTATAAATATTTTTCATAACATTTGTATTGGATTGATTCTTTATAATTGAATTGACAACACGCATACTTGTTTACACAATAATACATTTGTATTACTTGAGTGTAATAATATTTGATTATTTTCAAGTTCATGCTTTATACATTTTTTAATTATTTATTTGATTTAAATCCTTTTTCACTGCAATATAAAAAAACTTATTGTATAGATTCGGATTGATCTTTCAGTTTGGCGGGAAGTAATGACTTTCCCGACGTTTTGCTCTACATTTACGACTAGCTTTTACCAGCGACTTCGTCCACGCGGCACTCTGTTTAAATGTACATTTTTAATGTGACGCAGAGTGCTAGTATGGCTTTCTAATATAATGCCTAGTTCCTCAAATTTTTCTCGCCTTCAGTTCACTTCGGTCTAAACATGGTAAAAAATTGTCCATATGATCCCCTTGGGATGGAATTTGAAAAAATCCTTTCTTAGCGGCTATCCATTCGTTATGGGAATGCACCATCGAAATTTCAGCCTTTTAGATCTGTGCGTTGTCTGGCAGTCAGTCGCAGAACTATTTTATATATATTCGTTCATTGTTTTAATGAAATTCCTCTTGAGCAGTAACGTCAATTGATAATGAAGGTGGTGTGAACATCTGAAAATAGTAGGCTCTCAAGAACGTGCGCAAGGCGGTTGGACGAGTTTCCTTTGATCTCCCGTAAAAACGGTTTCCTCGCTGAGAATTGCTTTATTGAATGACGTCATAATTATAAAAAGTAAGCTCGGGGAGCATTTCTTCAACCGGAACGTACGACCGCCCATCGGGAGCGTCACATCAAACGGAGGAGCCCTCGTCGACGAAGGGGACCGGATTAAAAACACCGTTCTGGAATAGGGAAAGGGTTAAAGGGAACTGGAAAATAATGACAGGAAGGGAAAGTCGGACCGTTCCGAGGTAAGGGCCGGAATCTTAAAGTGCCAATACTCCGGAAAGCGTTGTGGGATGAACAATTATTGACTGGGCTTTGTGTGTGCCCCGCCGCTTTCCCCCCTCGGTTATACACGGCAGCCGGGGGTGGCGCTAATTATTGAGCATCTTAATTAGAAAGTGGGCGCTGGAGGACGGAAAAACGCCGTGGAGGGGCGGAGGAAAAGGGCGGAAGAGAAAAGTAAAAGGGAAACGAGGGAAAAAATCCTTACGCGCAAGTCCTTCTCCCACTCGTGCGGCGCCGGCTTCGGCCCTTAAGATTTTAATTTTTACTTCGGCTCAAATCACATCCACTCGTCGTCCCTCCGCTCGACCCTAAGTGATCCAGACTCTGTTTTTACTTTTTTTCTCTTTTTCTGTAATTATTTTTATCAACGCTAAAAGGGCTCTCACTTATAAAGATGGCGATGCCTCTTAATAGCTAAAGGAAGGCAAACCGAATTACTCTAAAACTCCCACTTCTCCTGTAATTGACGTTAATGCACGCCAGGTAGGGCCGACTGTTCAAGACGACTTTTCTATTAGCAAATCGTTCATCCTTGACAAAGCGAAATCCTGTACAAAACTAATCTACCAACAACTTTCAATTCAATAAATCAATAATTTTAGACCTAATGTTCGTTATTATAAACTATGACCATCTGAAATCATCAGACAACTCAAGAGGCAATGTTTATGTATATTACAATATGATAGCGCTACATAGATCATACATTTTTTAGAATAATGTAGTTTGTTTACAAAGTTTTCAAGCCTTAAAAGTCAATTTTTCACAATACTTTTCTAATTTTTATTTACATCCTTAAGTTGCATATACATTTGACGTTCCAGCTACTTATTAAGTATGGAGTACACAATTTTTTAAAAGGGGTTGGGATGGTTGTTATAGAATAGTTTCCTCCAGTGTGACCTAAGTAGATCTATGGTGGAATCCCTATAAATTATAGCAATACCTTGGAAAGTGCGCTTTTTCTTAGCTTAATGTTTTTCTTTTCCTCTTCGCGGACCTCCTTTGGTGTGAGAAATGCCCTACAGAAGAGGCTACAAGTTATTAGCAAAAGCAATAACTACGAGGCTGACGGAATATATTGAAACTATAATAAAAGACTATGTGGCAAAGTGCTATGAAAATAAACATAGATTTACATCTGCTCTTTGTGGACTTCCTTGATGCGAACTTACCTACTTGTCGGCAGATGTGCCAAATGAACACCACTAAAGGCTATTGGTACCCTGACGGGTCCAACACCGACGAGGGTAAATGACATAGCTATTGAACAGTGCGCCAGGGAAATAAAAAGGCTAGAAATACATTCCCGGCAGATAGTCGTCTTCTCTGACAGTCAGGCAGCACTAACGGCCCTCATGTGAGGTGAAGGCAAAGAGTGTTTGGACCTGCATGGAAGCCCTGGCGGAATCAGCGACACTAATGACCTAACCTTGCATGGGTCCCTGGGCACTCGTGGCATAGAGGCAACGAAACGTTTGACATGTTGGGCAAAGAAGAGGAAGCGAACTCTCTAGGTCCTGAACGACCTGAACCTGGTTTGGGTTCTGGTTGGACTCCTCACAGAGCACTGCCTTTTAAGAAAGCACATGTACCGGAAGGAGTAAGAAACACTGTGCAGGTATTGCCAGGAAGAGGAGGCCACCGGAGAACACATTTTAGGGTTTTGTGAAGGTCTTTGTAGGTACAGGTTCTTGCAACTAGGAGCAACCACAAGCAAGATCCTACACTAACGAGCCGATGGCTAGGCAATGGAGGTTGTTTAATAAATAAGCAGGCCAGTGAAGTATAAAACACAGGGGGAGCACAACAGATCTACTCAGGTCGAGGTGCAGAATGCCTTGTGGCCGTCTCTTTTAACCCTATCCTATCCCTGCTTGTATAAATACTATCTCTTCGAACTTCTTTGAAACACGAGAGATGTTTATTGTTCAAATAGAAATAATTACATTGATACATGTTTTTCATTCGAAAGGAAGAAGGCACAGCACAGCATCTACTGTTTCTTACTGCCACATTTTTTTAAATTATATAACCAGAAACAAAAGTTACTGAACAATGCGAGTATATTGTAGGTAAAAAACTGTAAGAACTCAATTTTCCTGTAAATCTTTTTCTATAAAAGAGCGCTTCATCAATGAGCTCTTATTTGAAAAACTACAAGATTGGAAGAAGTACTGAGTAACCTGTGAAGTTTCATAGGAATAAAGCCATTTATTCCCACCCTGTAATCCTGACCTTGCTCCTTCAGGCCACCTCTTCCAAGCACTAAAGCACACATTTGAACAAAAAATGCTTCACAGATAAGAAATTAAAATTCCTTTTCAATCTAAATTAAGGTTTACCATTGTGAGCAACTGGTTCCCTAATTGACAAAATTGGTCAGGAACATCTGCCATGTTCCTTGGCGTCAAATAATGATTACGTAGAAATGCATGGTCGATTTCGTAATCCAATAGGTATCACAATGAAAACTATTAAGCTTACTAAAAAATATACAGGGTGTCCCAGTTCCTTCTAACGAAACTCAGGGAATCGATTCTACTCTTCATTTGGAGCAAAAAATTACCAGGAGAAAATTTTCTGAAAGTTGAAAATGTTTTTCTAAACGTACGTCACACCAGACCGCATCTCACGATGTCTAAATAATCACGGTCTCAGAGTTATTGGTTGTCGTGAGAAACTTGTAGGCTTTAATTAATAATGCTTTATTACGTTGAAATTTAGATTGTTAAAATTTAGCAGTGGTTTTGAGTAATAAGTCAGCATATTGGTGACCTTTCGCGATTGCCAGTAGAGGGACCATTTTGAATTCTTCAGGCAGAAATTACCTAAACTGTAAAACTAACATATTTGGTCGATCCTTTTAAACTAATTTAATTGAATTCGAGTGAAAAAAAGAATCAGAAATAGTTAAGGAAAACCGGGAGATGGACTTTAATTAAGAGTGAGGAGGGAATAAACAAGGGAGAAGGAGGATAAGCCACCATCAAGCCGGTGGTGGAACGAAATATTTTTGATTAGGTAATTGATAGGTGGAGGCGAGAGATGGAGAAGTAATTCCGCGGGTCATAGAGACCCGTAACTAGCGTGACTGGGTAATGACAAGACGGCAAGTGATCGGGGATTGGAAATAGTGCTGTGATGCGTGTGTTCATGTATGTGCGACCCTTGGTCGACCCTACCGCGTGACTCCTGTGCAGTCACGTGCCACGACGATAATTTCGGAAGCAGCATCATCATCACAGCACGCGTGATGTACTTCGCGTCGAGAGGAATGTCTCTGGATAATGCCCGTTTAGCCGGATGCCATTTTCACCCATACGCCCGTGACAAAACTGGCCGACGGACATATAAATCTCATGCCAATATTACTTTTACCTCCTTGTCTCGACAAATGATGGAAAATATTATTTACGTTAAAATTTAATTAAATTTAAAACCAGCCCATAATTAGAAAAATAATATATAAAGATTTGGGATCAAATAAGCCGAGAAAAAAAATACTCAAACACAGTAAATAATTATCGTATTAACATTTACCATTATAGAAGTTTTTTTTTTTATTATCACATCATGATCATAGATTACTGCATTCGCTTGGTGACACGAAATGTACTCAAAAAAGACAATTCTAAAAAAAAAGAATTAAATGAATTAAAAACCACTAAATGAAGTTATCAAAAATTATAAAGACACGTTAATAACCATACTTGTTAGAACTAGTAACTCCCGCTTTTTTAGTAATTTTTATTGTTAAATTACAAATTATGAAATCAGTTAAAAGTTTGATATTTGTAAGAATTTATTGAAGTCATGAAAAATGGTCAAACATAACGGTATTTTAGAGGTATTATTTTGCTACGTTTCGACCTTTATTCGGGTCATCTTCAGGGGATAAAGTATGGTGCTATTCTTGTGGTGTCATCGGTTTTCTTTAAAGTGTTGTGCTTTCAAGAAAACCGATATGCCACCATAAGAATAGCTTCAAACTTAATTCCCTGAAGATGAACTGAATAAAGGTGTAAACGTCAGGAAAAAATTGAAAAAGATGTTTTTCTAAAATACCTCATTCTTGACCGCTCTTCACTTCATCATGAAACAACAGGTCACTAAAAAACACACATTTGTAAGAAAATAAAGTATACTTTATAATTATTACTTTATAAATTTGGTAATTTATAATTATACATAATTTTGCATTTGAATAGTATTTTTTAAGTAAAATATTTCTATATTCAAGTATTGTAGAACCTGTTAAAACTCGATGAAATAACAAAAAATGTTATTATTTTAAATGAATATTTATAAGAGAACTAAATACTAAACTATTTAATAATAAATATTATAAGAAATCTAAAAAAAGAGGTTAATTTCTAAAAAAAATTAAATGAATTAAAACCTTAAATGAACTTATCAAAAATTGTAAAAACACGATAATTACCTTACTTGTCAGAGCGAGTAACTTAGCACTTTTCTGAGTAATTTTTACTGTTAATTTACAAATTATGAACTCAGTTAAAAGTTCGATGTTTGTAGAAAATAAATTATACTTTAAAATTATTACTTTACTATTACTTTATACATTATGTAATTTATAATTATACTTACATTTTACAATTTAATAGTATTTTTTAAGTAAAATATTTGTATATTCAAGTATTGTAGAACCTGTTGAAACTAGGTGAAATAACAAAAAATGTTATTATAAATGAATATTATAGGAGAGATAAATACGAGAAGTAGGTTAATTAATAATAAATACTATGAGAAATTTAAAAAATGAGGATAATTTCTAAAGTAATAAATAAAATAAAATAAAGTTTATTACGATCTTTGCGTGGATCCCCTTTACAAGAAGCAACTCGTTTCACTCACGAGTGTAAAATTAAAATGAAAAAAATACCTGTGCCACAAATTCAAGCAAATTAATCGCAAGAAGACAAAAATCGGGACCTGACACAAATAAATTACAACAATAACGTTCTAAAAAATAAATGTATACAGATTTAAAAAATAAAATAAAATAAAAATAAGTGATATATGACATACACAGCTCCTTGCCATTTACAAAAAAGAGCAGGTGCTTTCAAATAACTTGAGAGAGTCCTTACTCGTCCTTTTGTGCCTCAGCTCGCACTGCCGAGCCTCCAGTTTGGGATTAGCTTATCCTTCGAGATAATCCTCGTTGTAGAAAATATTGTTCGAAGTTATAAAAATTATCAAATCACGATAATAACCTTACTTGTTAGAGAATAAGTTAGCACTTTTCTGATTAATTTTATTTTAATTTACAAATTTTGAACTCAGTTAAAAGTACGATATTTATAAGAAAATAAATTAACCTTTATAATTATTATTTTACACATCATGTAATTTATAATTCTACATACATTTTATATTTGAATAGTGTTTTTTAAATAAAATATTTAATCTGCAAGTGTTGTAGAACCTGTTAAAGCTAGGCGAAATAACAAAAAACATTATTCTAAATTCAATTAACCAACTTTTTTATGTAAGGTTTTCGTTGAAATGAAAAAGTTAGTGTCGCGAGTGGGATTCAAACCCACGACCTACGGCTTTTTCATTTCAACCAAATCCTTACATCAACATGTTGGTTAATTGAAAGAAGTAATTTGATCAATCAGACCACTAAATATAATAGATTATTCTAAATGTACTATTTATAGAAGAAATAAATATTGTACTAGTCTAGAAATTCTAGCAATATTAATAAATCGTAACCACAGTTATTATAATTTAATATTCAGGGTGTCAATTTTCCAGTGCTCTATCAGGTTTTTTCAAAACACAATATAGTCAAAACTTCACTATAAACTCAGTAATATCAGGGAAGCCCTTTATGCAGAGAAAGATTGTTCGATGTGTCCCACATAATAGAACCTTGTCTGCCTTGGCTCCATATAGAGAGCGTGTAGGCATGCCGCCGAAGGGAGTTTCTAAGGCATAGTAGTTGGGTCCTGGGTTCCCCATTCCGATTTTTTGAGGACGTGGGTGTTTTTTTGTTATTGCATATAGTTCATTCTTGATTTGTGTTTTTGTGTTTTGTTTGAGTGCAGGAGAAATATAGTCACCATCGTCCCTGTAGCCGCTTCGATGGAGGAATATTTATGAAAGAATTCCATTGACCATAATTTAGATTAGCTTATTAATAGTGTATTTAGTAGAGGAATATCGAGTACTCCACCGACAACAGAATGAGTGCAATGAACATACCACCCAGCAGCTTAACCAAATATCAAGGATGGCGTATTGCAGGGTAACTGCTTAGGACCATTGATATACGTTATATTGATATACTTCATTAATTTCCCGTCACTTATTATTCATATTCACACCCACTTCACTGATGACTTGTATGGATGATTCAGCCCCTTGCAGAGATGGTTAAGAGACTGGTGTGTAAAAATTAATATCAACTTTATGTTAAAATGTGTGGTGACCGTTAATCGATATTTATTTAGAAATTGTGAGATGGTGTCTGATGTGATGTAGGTTTCAGAGAAACATTTTCGTTTCTTGCCAACGTTTCGATCTTTATTGAGATCATCTTCAGGGCCTGGGATTTACAAATTGTTTACATATTACAATTACGTTTTGGATGTGGAAAAGTGAATTTGTACAATGCAAATGATATTTTTTTAATATATTCAATCAAAGTATTTGTACTCACTCAAAATGTTTGTCTTCTGTGTATCTTCTGTGTAATTGTGCCTGTAAGTGTTTATGTTAAAATTTCTACTCGCTGCACTTTTTTTGAGTTAGTTAATAGCAACCTATCATGCATATAAGAGCATGGTTCTAACCCCTGTTTTGTAAACAATTAACTTATTTTCCAGGCTCATCTCTGACGACCGTCGGAAAAGATGAAATATTGCCTTTAACACATTTTCCTGTTTAAGCCTGCTATGTCATTAGAGTACATCGCAATTTGGTATTCAAAGCTAGGTAGTGAATTTATGAAAATGTTGAAAAAGGTTGGCCCACAAACTGAACCTCTCGGAACCCTAGGGTCAATTTTGTACGGTGGCGAGACAACGGTGTAATTTTTCAATATCCCACAGTAACTCTGATAACGTAAGTATTTTTCAATAAATAGGCACTGAGGATGGCGATATAAATTGCCGAAAAATGAAGAAGACCTTATGAAGATACCTCAAAAAATTCTAATGAGTACTCATAATGTCCAGGCTTACTGGGAAAAGATGTTTTCTGATATTTTTTTTAATAAGAAGAGATCAATTGTGATAGGAATTCTGAGAGAACCGTCTTCGTTTTAGAAATAGTTGTTATAATTGAAAATTTTAATTAAAAAATGAATGATGAATTTGAAAACTATGAATATAAGAGTTTTGTCATTACTAACATAAAACTTTTATGCGTTTTAAAACCGAAAAAAAGTACGTACATTATACACATATAAACCAGTGACTACATTATAAAAGAAGCGTTTTTACAGTTAGTACCCTGCGTAATGAGAGCGCGGGGGCGGCCGGTTTCACCTATACGCTATAAACGGAATATTATAGCGGTTCTATAATACAGGAATTTACGAACAAATATAAAAAAAAAAATTGATGCCGGCCGTAAAACATGTTGGGCCCGTTGCGAGTAAAATCCTCTGCTCCTTATTAACAGTTATAAAAAAAAGTGTCGGCTTATAGAAAAGGTTGTTAAAACGCGCAAACTTTTAAGATTTACAGCGATACGGACATTATTAGCCGACTCGTATTTTAATTAGGTCGGAGAAGATATGAGAAAAAGGGCGATACAGTGGAGGAATCGGCAGGATTTGTACTTGTACCACTTGTGCCAGTGGAGAAAGTCGGATCGTCACAAATTGCCACTCCTAGTGAGGGAAATTTTCTTTTTACTTTTATTCAAATGTTTTATAATAAATTCCGATCGACAGGTATAAAAATAGGACGGCAGTCGGTTTATTACGAAAAAGAGCCTTCTTAAAGATCCTTCAGAAGCCGTTTAGCGTCATTCGTAAAATTCTGTATAAATTTTTCAATGAAGTAAAAAAATATCAAGAAAATTAAATATCGCGTAATATCCTTTTTTATATTAGAATTCGTCAAATGCTATTTATAATTTTTTGTATTCAATTAAATTAAATCATGCATAATTAAATAAGCTTAAAATATGATAAAAAGAGGAAAATTATAATTTTATAAATATATGTAAAATTCAAAAACTTTTAATCTTAATAAGTTGTGTACTCAATTGTCGTAAAATAACGGTTTATTTTTAGGCTTCTAAAAAAAACATTATTAAAATAGGTACATAAACCAAAACGGGTTTTATAACCAATCAATTTTTTTTATTTTGCAGATTGAAACAACAGATGAAAAATATTCAGCCTCTCCTAAAAGGTTATAAATAGCGCATTTATCCGCATACATTTTTTTCATTTAAAACATTTTGTATCGACCAGTCTTTTAGAGTAAACAATTAGGAATGCATTCTCTTCATAAAGTTTGAATTTGGGTGTATTTTTCTATGGCTTATGGAAAAAAATTAGTAATACAAAAACTAATTTAATAAAACAAATCATAAACACGTAATAAACAGAAAAATAATTAATAATAAAAATTAATTCGTCATACTTAAATCATCACCGTTACTAAATGGTAACAACAGTTAGTTTTTAATAAAACCAAAAAATTTCATTAGAATAATATTACAAAATCTGAAAATTAAAACGATTAATGAACAATTGATAAGATAAACTATCCTTTTTCCTTTGATTTGTCTTTTCTCATGACAGGAAATTTATTTAAGAATAGTTACTTAAGTACATAATAGTGTGTTGTTACACACCAGGTTACTTGAATTACCAGATTTCAAACATCCATTTGAAATTGGATAATTTAATATTTCAAATGTTAAAATGAACAATTTAAGCAATTCGAATTGATTAAACTGAATCTTCGTTTTTTTTTGTATTTCAAAATAGTTGGACATTATATCACCAAATCCCGTATTATTATCAACACGTCTATAAAAAAAAACATCTTAAAATTTAATTAATTTAAGTTTTAAGTTAAATAGAAGTTTTAAACGTGTTCTTTTAATCCTGACTCTGCTCAATAATTCTCCTTCTTTGCGACGATCTTCTGAAATATGTTTAGTTAGTTAATTAAAGTTGTTTATATAAATTGCGATAAATAAGAATAAATAGCACAAATATTGAGGAGACACATGTTACTAATTCATAAAATATGGTTTTAATTGCAGGTTTTTCATAGAATAGAGAGCTAGATCAAGGTTTTTGATCGGATTTTATCATATAAAACTCTCAACCCTGGTATACTGATTAAAATTAAACTATCAATTCTCTTCCCTCTTAGCAAAGTTGTAACATTTTAATATTTAAAGTAAACAACAACTAAATACTTGACCAGATAACAAAATATTATTACAGAATAATATAATAATAACTAATTTGTTATCGACTAGCTATAATAATAAAATATTTTGTTATGTATTTGAAATTATTAAATGATCTTTCATGATTGGAATTTAAATGGCAACAAATTTTGTTTAAAATTAAAAAAACAGGGGTAAAATTAAAAAAAAAATCTAAGTTATTATTCATTTTTTATTATCCTTGCGTGTCGTGTTGAGAGTGCCAGTGAGATTTTGCTGTTTCACGTTTATATATGTTTGGTTTTGAAGGGGTGGGGAAGGAAGTCGGTATATAAAAGACAATTTTGTGTAAGGCATCGGCTTCTTTCAAGTGAAAAAAGCCGACAAAGGGGTATAATGTGTTGGTAATAGTTCGGCCAGGGATTAAATGGAAAGGGATAAATAGGAAAAGGAAAGCTAAATTGTTGGAAAATTAGACTATGTGAAAAGTATTTGATGTGTGGAATGTAATGTAATGATATATGTATGTTATCTATATTGTATTTGATTAATGATATTGGCGTAGCTGCGACTGAGTTTACAGAACAGATACATGTATACTAAACCAAACATATATAAACACAAAACAACAAAATCTCACTGGCACTCTCAACACGACACGCAAGAATGGAACAATTACACAGAAAACAAACACTTTTAGTGAGTAGAAATACTTGGATTAAATATAAAAAATATATTTTGCATTGTATAATTTCACTTTTCCATATCCTAAATGTATTTGTTAAATGTGAACATTGTTTGTAAATCCCAGGCCCTGAAGATGATCTCAATAAAGATCGAAACGTTGGCACGATAAAGAAAATGTTTTTCTGAAACCTGTCACACCAACCGCATCTCACGATATCTGAATAACTATCGATTAACGGTCACTAATCTCTACACATTCATTCTTTTATTTTTTGTAAAAAAATAATATTCTTATCCTTCTTAAGACACAATATAAATCACAAAATGTGTAATGAATTTGAGGGGATTTAATTGTGAAACAATCAATAATTTGATAAAGCATTTGCTAAAAACTTTCAAATTGAAATTTTACAACATAAAAATTCAGTTGGTTTTTAAGGGTAAAATAACAAGTTTTTTGTTCAAATATAACACAGGCAGTGGGTTTGTCTGAAAGAAATTTTCAGACTAACTGACTTATTGTTAGTAGCAAAATGGATAGAAAAAAGTTGCTACTACTGTAAAAGCTGGCTTTGCAACTTTTATTTGCCAACAAAGCAACAACCATAAAATCTAAAAGCACTGCGGCATCGGTGAACTGCCACAGCTGTAAAGTTTGTTAACATTGCTAGAACGTTTAACGTAACGTAAGTATATCTACTGTATACTTATGCCATTGGACACAAGTAAATGAACTCAAAAATGATAATTAAATAAAATACCTTAAACCTCGTACAACAGTTTTTAGATTATTTAATCAAAAGACTTTTCTAAATGTTATTCAATAATAAAAACAATGTGTGGTGATTAGTGACCGTTAATCGATAATTATTCAGAAATCGTAAGATGCTGTCTGGTGTGATGTAGGTTTCAGTAAAACATTTTCTTTATAGTGCCAACGTTTCCATCTTTATTGAGATCATCTTCAGAGCCAGAGATTTACAAACATTGTTTACATTTAACAAATACATGTAGAATGTGGAAAAAAGTGAATTTATATAATGCAAAATATATTTTTTTTTTATATTTAATCAAAATATTTCTGTACCGACATATACAAAAATGACTTTTCTATACCGACTTCCTTCCCCACCCCTTCAAAATCCAACATATATAAACATAAAACAGCAGTATCCCACAGGCACGCTCAACACGACACGCAAGAATGGAAGAATTATGCAGAAAACAAACACTTTTAGTGAGTAGAAATACTTGGATTAAATATAAAAAATATATTTTGCATTGTATAATTTCACTTTTCCATATCCTAAATGTATTTGTTAAATGTAAACATTGTTTGTAAATCCCAGGCCCTGAAGATGATCTAAATAAAGATCGAAACGTTGGCACGATAAAGAAAATGTTTTTCTGAAACCTACATTTGAATAGTCCCTTCACTTGATTGATGAGATGATGTGTAATGTCAATGTTTGTCAACACCAGTTAATACTATATTTATGCTTTTATGCAAGCAAAGAATATTGATTGAAATAAATTTAGGAATAATGGTCTCAGTGGTTGTGGTTATATTGGCACATAATTCTAAGTGTTTAGAAACCACACGTTTCATTCCATATCGTAACAAAAGGCGACATACTCCACCGGCGAGACGCAGCCTTGTGAAAAAGAGAATCGATCATGTTTCCGTCGAAGGCGATTGTTATGTGAGAGTGGGCTGGCCCGGACACGATATTTGTCATGGAGGGACATACACGACCTCATCAGCGAATTATCCGAATCCCCTTCCAAACATCAATTGTCTCATTCGCCGGTGAAAGCTGTATCACAGGGTAATAACGGCGTCCTTGGCCAACGGTTTGCGTTAATTTCGAGCTCTTTTTGTTTTCCTTCTTACAAAGAGAACTTGATTATTTTCATGTTGTAGAATCCAGCAACCGATGTCATCAGGAAGCATCTGAAAAAATAAATGAAAGACTTTTGATATCTGAGTTCATAAACGTCTGTGACAGACATGACTACTAAATAAACAAAAAATTATACATTAATTGTTAATTCCTTCTATAATGAAAAAATGTTCATAAATTATCATGAATATAAATCATTTATTATTACACTTAAAATTAAATTAGTAAAGAAAGAATCGTACAATTAATTAGTTTACCTTAAAAATCTATCCCGTTGGAACTTGCTCATGTTCATCAAAAATTTGTCAATTCGAAAAACAGCAAATTCTTCAAAAAATTTCGTTCCAGAAGACTTGATTCATAATTTCATCCATTTTTTAAAGATATTCTTGCATGAGATTATGTTTATTTCGAACTCGCAGTCAGTTTCAGCCATCTGTAAACTAAAATAAGACTTTCGTTTAACCAATAATAATATGTTTAAATAAATCTGTATAATATAATTCAAGATAAATTGAAGTAAATTAAGCGTCATTAATTTTTAAAACAATACTGTCATTTTTTCGATAATTGTCAGGACAGGGGGAAAACAATTTCCCCCCAACAGAAGAAAATTGACGTCTACAATTTCTCAATTAATATGTTAATCGATAAGTTTATTATTTCTCCCAAGCAGTGGTTTTCGTAAGTCCACAGATCCCGAAGGTCCGGCTTAGCAAATATTTGCATGCTGTGGAAGTTTCAGCATCCGTATTGAAACAGGAGATTAATTACCGGACCACGCCTAAAAATCCTTTTTTAGTCGTTTCAATCTAAAATGGAGCAATTTGAAATAATTAACCTTCATCTAAACCGTCCATTAGAATGAGAGTCTTTGAATTTATTTTTCTTCAAAATTTACTTAAGAGAAAAATTCTAGTATTTTATGAAGATAATTTTAATAACCCACGATCATGAATTAACAAGGATGGCTAGGCAGCTGGACTGAATTGACTGAAAAACTAAAATATAAAAGGTTCGGTCAAACTGTGGGCTATTGAGAAAATGAAGAGAAAGAATTATCTTAATAAGGCTTAGGATAGGCCACACATCTCACACTTGGCCATCGTCTGGTGGGTAGTCGACAACAGTGCCCCAAATTTAATGAACCGTTGACACTCCGTCACCTTCTTTCTGGTCTGGGGTACTTTCTGCCCGTCACGGTCTGGGGTACTCCTAGATGAAAAAAATCCAGTAGTATTGGTTGCAGGTGAACAACGGATGTATGTATTTATTAGCGAGAATGTTGGTTGAATAAGTTGGAATGAAACGAGGCCTCCTGACCAAGTATCTAAATACTTGGACGACATGATACCTAGGTTTTAGCTATTGGTACATGGTCCCCAAAAAGTTTTCAATTGTAAATGGTTTATTTATTTTTTTATTTCATTTTTTATTTTACTTTTTAACGAGGGTTCGCAGCAGCAGACGTCATATCAACCCTCAGGGTGCCGGTGTTTTTGATAAAAAGCCGATTTGTAAGTATTCGAGTTCGAATGCAGGGCCGCTGGATTCGAACCCGGGACCTTTACCTTACAGTGATGAGCGCCGTGTCAACGCCTAAACCGTTGCGGCCACCGACCTGTAAATCGTTTATTATGTATATATTAGTGTGAACAATTGACGAATATATTTAGCATTTAGCATATTTAACTGCGAGAATGATGATGGAATGTTATACATTAAGACAACATCTGTTATTGGGAAATAAAGTTAAAACCTCACTTCGGACGATCTAGATCTATAAAACTTAAAAGCACAAATGGCACCATTCATTGGCATCATCACAATTCATAAGAAAACCAGTTTACTTGTATTTACTGGAAAGCTAAAACATAAAACCATATTCTCGATCTAACTATTGCAGAAACTAACACAAAATGAAAACACTGTATATCCTAATGACCTGTAAAAAAGTACAGCAAACCATACAACAGTTCAATTAATAAATCAATAAAAGAAGTACATACAAAAAACCAAACTCGGAAAGGTGAAATAAAAACCACATTAACATGACTAGAGAAGCAAAGTAAACTAAAGAATCTGTTCAACAAATGAGTCAGATAAGACCTCACTGAAGACAACAAACACCTTTGGAAAATATTGAAAAGACTAAACAAATCGTCGGTATCAAGAGCACTATCGATAGGTGGCCCTCGGATGATCTGAGTCGTTGCAGAATGGTTATCCTCACTCGATAAGGATAGGCCATGCGAGGTTGGCACATGGGCACTTACTTGTTCCACCTGATTGAAAGATGCATATAGAGAGGCATACCGTACGATATGAGAATTCTGTTTGAGCACGGCAGCTAGTAGCTGGTTCTTGGAGGAAACAAAGTTGTTTTATTGTATATAGTTTTGTGTATCTAGCATGGCGTAAGTGTGCAGTGTGAGAAGACCGATGACTAATATTCAGTACTCCATCGACCCTCAATTAGGTTAGAGGTTATAAAAGAGATGAAAATGGTGATGGAGGAGAATCAATTATGATTGCGTTTGGGGCTAAATGACCTAGCTGTTGGAAGCCCATAGCGGCTGGAGAGATAATTCCGAGGTCTGACGCTGGATTGCCAACGTTTCGTCTGCAGATTTGAGCATATATACACCAGTAATCAATTTCTGTAGTTATTTATTTTTTTATGATGGTCATGGTTCGTATAAAATCGGCTGGAAAATAATTGTGAAATAAGTTATGGAGGAATATCGAATGTTCCACCACCAAGCCCTACCTCGGTGGCTTGATGGATAAGACTACGGACTGCCAACATTGCCAAAAGCTGGAATTGGATTCATATGCATTTATGTTTTTAATATGTATTTTTCATATGTATGTTTTTAATTCTAAGGAAACCACCGGCATTTACTTACATGTTCGCGTTCATCCAGGGGCGTTTAACGAGGAAAAGGGCTTCGTTTAGTTTCAATCACGGCTGGAATTGTGCAGCTCGTTAAGGCCAAATTGTCCTAAGCTCATGTGGAAGCCAGATTCGACGTTTGCGCGGAAAAGGCGGAGAGAAATCCTGTAACTGCTCTTCGACACGCAAATAATTGAAACGCGCAAATATCAACGGGCCCATTTCTTTTTTTTGTGTGGGCCAGGGTCGGAAAAATTGAAAAATCTTCTCAAATTAATACTTACGAATCCCTGGAGAAAAAATAGCGAACTGGATAAAATATTGAGAAATATAGAATACAATATTGGTCTTACTGGCCAAAGTTATGAACCAGCCATGCCATAAATGTAATTAGGACGTTTTCGATCATTTAATCAAAAGCGATTAGGCTTCTCGAAATCTTTATTGGTGGGTCGAGCCCTCTGTCAGTATGTCTAATTTATTGTTTTGACAGGATGAACAAGTTTATTGTATACATAAAGGTTTAGACAATTTTGGATCTGGGTTTACATAAGCTCAAATCCGCCTTGTGCAGAGTTGAGCGTATCACTTCTCACAGTCCTCCTCATTTTTAATAAATTACCGGCAGGCCGGGGTCAGACAGAAGTGAAATTTATCCCTAACAAGCTGCATAATATCAGCCGTGATTGAAACTAAATGTAGCCTGTGTAGTGATTAATGACAGTTAATCGATAATTATTCAGAGATCGTGACATGCGGTCTGTTGTGATGTAGGTTTCAGAAAAACATTTTCTTTATCGTTCCAACGTTTCGATCTTTATTGAGATCATCTTCATGATTGAATATAAAAAAATATATTTTGCATTGTATAAATTCACTTTTTTCCACATTCTACATGTATTTGTTATATGTAAACAATGTTTGTAAATTCCAGGCCCTGAAGATGATCTCAATAAAGATCGAAACGTTGGCACGATAAAGAAAATGTTTTTCTGAAACCTACATCACACCAGACTGCATCTCACGATCTCTGAATAACTAAATGAAGCCCTTTTCTCGTTAAACATCAGTGATGTACGCGAACACGCAAATAAATTGATGCATAATACATAATACAGGGTGGGTCCAAACGAAACAAAGATATAGATTGAGGATTTATAGGAAATTTCTTGCTGAACAAAAAAGTTAGGTCAAAAACATAGGTCCTCAAATGAAGCCTTTTATAAGGAAAACGCAAAAACCTCTAAAAACTGTGTATTCAGAACTATTCTCAAATGGCTCCATGTATCAAAAAATACCTAATCAATCATTAAGTTATGAGTAGAATGAGACCAATGGCAAGTTTTTATCTTATCGCTGAGATATGATTTTTTGATAGAATAACCACTTTTTCCGAGAAAAAAAGGGTTTTTTCAGTGTTAACACTTCGAAATAAACGTATACGTAAAATGAGAACAGCGCCACCTCATAGGCACAGGAGCCGCAATTTGTGGCCAATTGTCTACAATCCATGCTCAAAATTTTGAGAAGTAAGTAAATCTCTTGAAAGAAGAAAATTGATGAATAGTATGAAAATTGAACCTAAGAATTCATATTCTAGTTGTTATCCTCCATGACGCAAGAAAATTTCATGAGCCATTGTAACTGAAGTGAACCATGGGATCGTCATTATGTACTTGTCTTCCTTTTTTTCAAGCGATTTACTAACAAGTCAAAACATTGAAAATTGGCCAAAAATCGTGGCTCGAGTTCCCATGAGGCCGCGTTGGTCTCAATTAACGTAGATTAATTAATTTAATTTCCTACAACGTTTATTTCGAAGGTTAACACAGAAAAAACCTTTAAAATATTGATTAATATATTTAAAAAAGGTATATATCTTGACAATGGATTGAGATAAAAACGTGCGGTTGGATTCATTCTACTCAAAATTTAATGTTCGAATAGGTTTTTTCGATAACAATGGAGCTATTTTAGCGGAATTCTCGATGTTTAGGCTGGATACTAACATAACATTTAAATGAAGGAAATAAAGAGAAAACTTACGATTTGACGTGGACGGTATAAAAAAGGAATCACTTACTGAAGGTCTTAGCGAGGTTGGGTTTCCGCTGCAACGCCGTAGAACCACTTACAGTTCAGGAAATGGAGAATAAGATGGGAAATTTGGGAAATGTTAAAGGAAAATTGATGGTGCTCAAGGAAAGGTTTTTGTTCTCAACAGATTCGTACTGGGAGACAGAGAAAACAAGACTGCTGGCAAAACGAAGAAGGAGAGGTAGAGGAGAGGACTCAAAGGGTCAAGGTGCAGGGCCTATTTTACTGTGGCCAAAAAATACCGCCCACCAAAATTTTACAGAAAATGAAAACAATCAGATAAGTTATAAAATAAAAGAATTAACTTTTGATTAAATATGTACAAAACGAAATGAAATGAGCTGAGGTGGTGGAAGGACCCTAGATGGGACGGATGAAAATTCACCAGCAGTGATGATTGTCACACGAGTGACACCATCGGCACCAGGATTAATGTCACGAATTCTAGCAATATGCTAGGACAAAGGTGAAGTGGGAGAATTTTTGAAACCTTCTCGCCGTCTTTAAACTTATTTTGGTGTAATTTTTCTAAACCCTGTGTTTTAGAGATGAACACAACTCCATTAAATTCATTAAATTTCGTGGTCCGATTGACCAAATAACATCTTTCAATTAATTAATCTTTATTTAAGGTATTGGTTGAGATAAAAAGTCAGTGTCGCGAGCGGGATTCGAACCCACGACATTCAGCCAAACAGCTTAAGTGGTAGAGCTGCGGCGTATTTAGCCGAAGGTTGTGGGTTCGAATCCCGCTCGCGACACTGACTTTTTTATCCCAACCAATACCTTAAATATAGATTAATTAATTTGTACATAACTTTATATTTAAAAAACGAAACTGTACCAAATACAAAAATTGTTTCAAAAGCTAATAATATTTCAATACTAAATTAAGCGAGATTGTTTATTAACAGATGTGATCTAAATGTGTTTTAGTCAAATGTACAGTTTTCAATACGATTTAAATACAATCCTGTATACGATTGTATTTAAAATTTTAGAATGATGCCATGTAATATGCTGCATGCATTTATTCTGGTCAAAACACTGGAAAAATCTTTAAAAACCCGGTTTTTAGATTTTTTGCGTTTTTCTCATAGAATGCTTCGTTTGAGGATCTAGTGTATAGGGACTTCTTTGTTCAAAAATTTGCTACAAATCTTCTATAACTAACAACTTATATGCTATACATAACTCTCATGTTTTGTACAAAGACGGAGTTTTCCTCACCTTTGTTGTTAAAAGGTTGAGTTTTGTACCATTCCATAAAACAACTTTATTAGCCATCTTTCCCAATGGCTTTCTTCAAGAGAATGTTGTTCGGTTATGCAGTTTTTAATGGAGTTTAAAGATGCGCGTGTGCGATCGTGCGTAGGAAAATAACAAGTGCCCCTAATGAAAGAAATCATGACTCATTGGAAATAAAAAGGAACGAGAGTACATAGGAATGAGAAGACGAGGGGGATGAGTCTTTGTTATTAACATGACTCGCCCATTAGAAATATCTGGAGGATGCGGGTGGAAAGAGGGTAAAAGTCTCTCTTCTATCTTATTTCCATCGTGGAACAAAGTAGCGGGACCAGCCGGCTTATTTAGCATATAAGAGCGAGCGGGCCGGGGCCGGGAGGAGTGGTTGGAAAAGTTTCACCAGGGAAAATATATGGACGTGTCTCAGTTTGAATTTCTTCAAGGGCCGACACCACTCATCAAGCTCCCCCTTATCAAGCCTCCTCCGATCCCATTCTTTTGAGAAAGCGCCCCCGAGGTGGCCCGTCCGTAAGACAGGAGAATCGTTAAAATCTGGCGCAATGAGAGAGAGAAGTATAAAACGAAGCCCCTTCCCATAACAGCCACCCCCCGACGGAAAAAGCGAGGGACCGCTATCTCTGCATGCATGCGCCTCCTCTTCGCCCCTTCGGAATACTTTCGCTAATTGCAAAGATTCGGATTAAAAATTAAAAAGGGGGACGGGGGTGGAAGGAGCCGGGAAGAGGGAAGGGGCGTGATAACTTATTTTTCTACGTCACATCCCTTAGATTAGCGGGGGAGGAAATTAACGTCGGGCCCGTGTACAAGTTTTATACGGAATAAGAAAGATCCCTCTTTGAATACAAACCCTTTTTGAACAATGTACAAACCAACCCTTTCTTATCCCACCTTTCTCGCTGGAACGCCCTCCTCCTTTCTTTTTAGGGAAATATTCAATTCCAACTTGTTAAAGCATTCTATATTACATTACAAAAAAAAAAAACCTGCTTCTTTCTCTAATAAATGCGCTGATAAAACCAACACTCTTCAACCCAATATCTCATAAATGAACCTGTTTAATATTTATTCCTCAATCCTCTCAACATTAACGATTATATTTGTAAAAACATTTATTGTCCGAAGATTATAACAATAAAAATTTAAATTTGTCTATCCAACATGTGTTGGAATATATGTTAATCCTCTTGGAAATTTTATCAACTCGGCTAATTAATATGCCTTTGCAAACACCATTTTACTTAGAAACAAAACAAAACTCAACAACATATTCAACAAGACCAGTACTGTTTGCTCATTATATTTTATTTTAAGCTTTGGACGAGCACAAAACCCAGCTTCTGCAAATTTGCTGTATGCACAACAGTTTGTAAACAAAAATCAGATCCATTTCCATTCCTTCTTTTCCTCACGTCATTGCACGTGATTTCAATTTTCTCTATGAGGTGTTCCCTCGTTTCGAAACTGCACTTTTCAGAGTACCGCATATGGAGAAATCTAATGAGGCCACATCAGAGCTCCTCGTTGGCCATACCACGAAAAGAATGTATCTAATTTTTGTTACCAACATATAAATGTTTTTAATAAAAACGTACGATGTTCTTGGGTTGCTGCTCTCCTTGAGTTCGATATCACGTTTTCAACCTTCCAAAAGAGATTTCACTAAGAAAAGTTATAAAAAAAGCCCTTGGAATAAAATAAGGCAACTTTGGTGAAATCCCCGAAAAGATTGATGGAATGTCAATGCACGAGCAAAAATTGAGGATTTTCAAAAAAAAAAAATTTTTGCCATTCGTTATTCTTTGAGCGGCTACTGTGTATTCGGAAGCGCGAATTTTATAACGAATATATTGTTATTTTGCGGAAAATTAAATAGTTAGCAAAATAAAGTGACGTTTTCAACCTTTGAGCCCTGAAGATGATCTCAATAAAGATTGAAACGTTGATTCTATAAAGAAAATGTTTTTCTAAAACCTACGTCACACCAGACCCCATCTCACGATCTTCGAATAATCATTAACTAACAGTCAATGAACACCACACACTTCCAAAGGAGTTTTCACTAAGAAAAGAGTATATCCTTGAAAAAAATAACCTGGTCAAATCCAAAAAACATGATGAGAAGGTCATTATTGCACGAGCTACAATTGAGTATTTCCAAAAAACATGGCTTTTGCCATTTGTTATTCTTTGCGCAGCTACTGTGTATTCGAAAGCTCGAAAACCGAAATGTTGTAATCGTGTGGAAAATTTAATAGAGTTTGCGAAATAAAGATCAGATTTGTACTTTAATGCCGCCTGAAGTGGAGAAATTACGATTTTATGTGAAATAATCGGAACTTAGGCTAAAATCACACAAAAACGTTAATATCTCAGGAAAGAGACAAGACTTTCGTTCAATACTTTCCAAAACGATAGTTCCTACTCACAGTAAGTTGTTTTGCAATGATCCGGATTTCCAGCCTTTTAGCTCATCATCAGGTTGAAGTACTTCTACAACCACGTCTCTCGACATGAATTGCCAAAGTGAACCGCTGATACCTCCGCCAAGGCGACGTTCCAATTATCAGCTGATTTTTTTAATGACGCTCAATTTGAACGTGCGAAACGCGGAAATTATAACACAAATAAATATTAGAATAATAAATACTATAAATACTATAGAAGAAAGATATTACATGAGATAAAAGAAAAATATTACTATAAATTACTATAAAAATAATAACAATTAAAATAATTAGATTAATTATTTGGATGTTTGATATTATTTGTGTACATATTTAGAATGGGAGGTAGATCAAAATCTGTTATATTATTAATGCATTAACCCTCGTTCTGGCGGCACTGAACTAGGTTTTATTTAGTGAATCCAACATGGCAGTTTCGGCATTTAACCCTGTATACTGACGTAGATGACACTCGTGCGAATATACCGCTTCGGCTTTTAGGTTGTCGGAAGAATGAATGAATGAAGGAATGAACATAGTATGGTCTTCAGAAATCGCAGGTGAGAAACCATAAATTATCGATCGAGGGGAAATTCAGCGATGAAACAACCTTGTGGGTAAAGATAAAATTGTAATCCAAGTTTGGTTTCTTAAAGAGGTATCACATACGAGCATTTGGAAGAAACTTATGATTTTGTGATCGTCAAAACCCATGATAAGTGCCTGTCTCTCATGGGGTCAAGAGGTAGGGAAATCGACAGTTTTTAAGGATCGGATTAAAACCCCAAATTAAATGAATTAATTCTTTTTCGTGGCTCACCGCTCGCCCTCACCAAATTCATCTTACCAAATTTTGGCAGAACCAAGGTCAATCGTAACGGTAGATTGTCTGACTACGGACGGCCTGGAGATGTGAATTAAGAGAGGTTTGGAGCGAAGGGCAGGGAGAGTGCTGGTGGGCAAAGCGGTTGAAGTCACTTGAAAAGTAAGTGACCGATGGTAAAGACAAAATTCAAAATTGAGCGGCAATCACTGCAGGGTTTGTATGGTTGGGTGACCTAACAGCTACTGCTCTTTTTTTCTGAACAGTTCATCGCTCGCTCAGTAAGGTTACTCTTTTGACCAGCCGTCGAGCAGAGCCCCATATCCAATGAATTTTCGTTGCAATCAAACATAAAAAAAATTCAAATGATAAAATAAATTTTTACATCTTGCTAGAAGCTCTGACAGTTAAACAGAATCAACAAAGCTACATAAAACAAGAAATATAATATGGATTAAAAAAGATAAATACAGTGTTTATACACTTCTTTCAACGAATAAAAACCTCCAGAATGGGACTATATTCATTCATTGGTACATATTCCACTATCATTTGTTGCTTATTAATGACAAATATTCAACAACAAAAAATTTAAAAAACAACACATTTTTCAGACATTGGTTCAGTCATAACATTAATTTAACATTTAATTAATATTTTTGCAAAGTATACATCATTCCTTAAATCTTACTTATCCTTCTACAATATATACTATAACTAGTTATATGCTTCTGGTAATAGATAACTAGATCCTACTAGGAAAACATTGTCGGCTAAATGAGAGAAATTGTGAAAACGGCTCAGAAATATACTTCGAATATTTTCTTGAAGTCGAAGAAAGGGGACAGTCCATTAATACAATTTTACATTATACACATTATATAAACATGTGATACCGCAAATGATGGTAATAATTATACGAAATACAACAAACTAATTTGTTAACAAATTAATTTCATAGCTATCCTCAGCTTAGCTAATCCCCCTTGATAATCCTAACTATAATGGATAGATATAAAGTTATGAATAAATTCACCAGTTTTCATGGTCCTCTTGACCAATTAATATCTTTCAATTAATTAAGGTTTTTAGTAAAAAATTGTGAAAGTATTTCATATATACATATTAAATAAATACTGATATATGTGTGTTCGTTTTCTAACTAAACTACTTAAAACACTAATTAAAAGTGATTTAACTATAAGTGCAATTCAATATTAATAATTAGCGTTAATTATGACAACTTACTTCTCCATCGTGTGGTAACTATTTTCAATAACCCCAATATTAAAACCATTTTTTTTTTGGCGTTATGAACTATGCATATTAGCCATGGTGACAATTCTTATATGTGTGTTCAAATTGTGGGGGGGTTATTGTGAAAAAAGGGCAGAGGCGACGGTGGGAACCGAACCCACGACCGCGGCGTGAGAGTCTCTCATGCTAACCACTCGGCTAACGCGGTCCCCTTATTAAAACCATGCAAATCCCATTGAGCACCATCCATTCATAGAACAATAAGCCTTCTTATTTTAACTAAATTCTTTGAACGTCTCGTCCTTATAAGACTAAAACCCATTTGCGATTCTGTATTTTGTATTTTGGAAAAAAGTGTTTGAATTGTTTTATACGTTTTGAAAGCTATTTTGAAGTTATCGGACAAGAGAGTAAATGTAATTGTTATATGTAAACAATGTTTGTAAATCCCAGGCTCTGAAGATGATCTCAATAAAGATCGAAACGTTGGCTCGATGAAGAAAATGTTTTTCTGAAACCTACATCACACCAGACCGCTCTCACGATTTCTGAATAATTTTTTAAAGAGATAATTAAAAAACATAAAAATATTAACTTTTTGTTTTCAGGTTATATTTACGAGAAATTTTTACAACTTCTCTCCCTTAACCATCAATGTTTCCCACTCATCCACTACGGTTGCATTTCTAATTGATTATTTACAAACCGAAAATCACTGCCGAAGCGTTACGTGCGACCTAAATAATGAATCGTTTGTTTTGAGAAGGGTTGGCGAGTTATCGTTGTAAATAAACAAAAGAATATAAACTTTTGTAGCAGTTATTCAATCGTCCCTTTGTTTAAAAGTATCTCAAAGTTCAATTTAACGAGACCTAAGCTTCCCGTTTCTGTGGGCAAGTTTATTTTACAATAATATAAATTTGACAACTTATATTTCAGATAGGGCCGACAATACAGTCCATTTCGTATAATTGAGGTCATATATGTTAAATATAAATAGGACCAAAAAAAACAAAAAGAATTATATCCTTTAGACTAAAAAAAATAAGTACGAATTATCAAAGTATTCAAGTCCTTTCCAACTAGATTATAATGGATTTTTTCACACTTCTTCAAGCCATGGAGAAAAGTTTCTCCAACTAAACTTCATTTATTAGTATATTACATGTAATATATAGTAAATTATTATATTTGTACGTATTTGTTTGCTTTTTGATAGGATTGGTCTAGATTGGGATGCATCTCCTCAGTAGCAATTTAGGCTTATCGTACATCAGAGTTCGCATCCTTGGTCATAACTTTCGATAACGTGCAAAATGGTATTGATTTGTATTTAGAAAAAAAGTAAAAATTTGGTTTTTCGCTATAAATCGTCTTGTTTAGTTGAAGGCTTTGCTATTATTTGGAAAAGGAGAAGCTTTGTCTTTCCAATATTTCTCGCCGACAGATAGGTTCATTTCTACCGATTCCTGAGATGGAATGGCAATTGTCAATTTATTTTAAGATTTTGTTACTGAAAGTACTAAGTTGATGGTTTAGAAGATGTCTGATCATATGCAACAATGGCTATGACATGGCATCTCTGACTACCATCCACAAGTTTAAAAAATCCTTGACCAGGGATTGTGAAAATATTAGTTTAGCACTTTACATTATGCCCTATTCAATATGCGATGATGTTGATGAACGTGAATAAAGTGGGGGGTTTTGTTCTCTAAGCACTGCAGCACTTTTCTAGTTCCTTAGTTTAGAGCAAATTACTCGATCCTCCTTCTAAGAAATACTTCTAGGACAACTGTCATTGCTACCTTTCCTAGGGTCTTCTTTGTATCCCAAGTTTTGTCTCCGTTGCTTCCCATTCGAACATGTGATGGGTGCCTGTTTCTTCCTTTTCATGCAATGGGGTGTAGATGTTTTCTCAGATGCCAGTGACCGGTATAGAGTCCTATCATTCCTGTGAGCTTATCCCTCGTTAAATGTGGGTTCGTCAGCCTCGATGAGCATTGTTTTAACATAAGCTTACTGTGTGTACACCACTAGTGTTTCAAATTCTTCTTTTGTCTTTTTGGGGCCATTCTGTAATAGAGGATTTTACGTTTGTTTTTGATATCCCAAGAATAAATTCAAGCCTATTTATGGTCTAACAGATTCTCCTCTGCCTAGTGTGTATCATCAACTTGTTATGTTCCCCAACTTAGGAGATGTTACATGAATTCATTGATTATTTTACATATGTTTTTTGTACATGGTAATGCTTTAATGTTGATTCAGCTTGAAAGACCGAGTTGTACTGATGTGAACTGTGTTTGTTTCCTCATTTTTGGGTTTGTATAGAAAATTTCTGATCCGGTTTCTTCATTTGTTTTTGAGCCCTCATTGTACCATATCATCATGTGGTATTAAATTACTAACTGATGTTCACCTGGATTCTTCTCCTCCTTTGTAGGCTACTGAGGCTTTATAGGATGTTGCAAAGAATGCTTCCGGGATCATTTAGTCAGACCTTATTTTCAAAAATGGGTGTGTGTATTATGATTTTATTAATTATGGTTGTGTTCTTAGTGTTTAGTTTTCCATCCAGTTTAATTGTTTCTGGATCCTAATTGGGCTTTTCCTTGTATAAATATTTCCAACGGGGTAAGTTAAGTAATGATTCTTGTCCAATTGAGTTAGGTTGTTTTCATTGCCCCTGTGGTTTGCCAGTCTTTATATACTGCCTCATGTTTCGTTTGTTTCCGTGGAGCTGTTGCACTCCACTGCAGCCATTGGGCCATATTCTGTTTTAGTCCCCAAGGTTACATGACTTCTCTAACAAACATGCAAGTTAAAAAATCTGGTTATCCATGGCCAGGGCTTGTGAAAATATTCTTCCACTAGTTTAGTAATTTACATGTAATTTGCAAACAAATGCTTCAAACTTTAACGAATATACAGTTATAATAAGTGAGTTGGAATGTATTTACAAAAGTACATCATTCGCCAGAGCTGTTGTTCCTAGTATTGATTTTGAATCTCTCTATAAGCCAAAAAATTGTAAGAGTGTTGTTCGTTATTATTAATTAATCAAATTATCAATAAGAATCAGGTTGTGAATATTCCAATACTGCCTCCATTAGTATGATTGACGTTGTTTAAACTTCTCCTAACGTATCATGGCAAATTATCACACCACAATATTCAGTTTATTTTTATCTTGTTTTTGTTCAATCTTAGACAACCAGCCAATGGATCGAAAAACGATTTTTAGTCTGATAACCTACTTATAATAACTACTATTTGAGGCAGAGTGATTTGCTTAATGTTTTTCGAGGTGCAATAGGTATTGATTATTAAAATTGCAAATTGAAGGTTAGTTTATTAAGCAGGACTGGATTGATCATTAATCACTGTAATCATATAAATATTAAAACTATTTTTTTTTAAATTTATGCAAAGGGAACCACACAGGGTCATTAATTCATGATTGTCACACATTCGGACGCATGCATTTCTCTGTAATTCGTGTTTTAAATTTATATTGATTCATTTTATCGCTTTACGAGAAGGAACGACAAATCTTTTTCAGCTAAGCAGTGCTCATTCGGGTTTAAAGCTTAAGTTCTTGAACTTGTAAGTAACATAATGGGTAAAAGGATAGCGCGGCAAAAACAAAACGTTTTATTATCTACATTAGCAATTATTGGCACTTGAGACTTTCCTGCGTTGTAGTACAGGTCATCTGCATACAAATTAAATTAATAATAAATTTAATATATTCATGAAAGTTTGTCTAGCTCTTAAAATGATTTCGCCGTTCCATTTCCAATAAAACGATTTCCTTGTGCAACCCATTCTTTACTTTTATTGCTTAATTGTTATTGAAAAAGCCGGGTCATCATTATATATTCAACAAAAACATTATAAATTCTATCTTCTGGAATAACCCTGACTTTTATTGCCAAGTAGATCAAACAAGTAGGCAAAAACATCACATTTTTTTGCTAAATAAATGCTTTGTAAGATGGAGTGATTTTTCATTTCAGTAATTCTGTTAAATAAGATAGGTTCATAGCTTTCTATTTTATTTTTAAAAAATGTAATAACCATGAAGGATTATTATGTGTTCATATTTGTTTAGTGGTAATAATTGACCATATTAATTATTCCAATTAATTATTCTTTTTTTCTAACGATTTTGGTTGAAAAGAAAAATTAGTGAAAAAAGCAAAAAGGGGGAAATATTCGAACGTCTGTAGGTTGAGTTGAGGAGTTGGTGTCCGATGGGATCGAAGTCACGATAGCTCAAGTTCGAATCCCGTTCGTGACACTAATTTTTCATCTCAAATAAAAACCTTAGATAAAAAGAACTAAACTAAAATAGCTACCGAAGATAAAAAGAATTAATTGGAATTATTATTTGTTTTAATGTAAGAAATATTAAACAACATTTTCATTAACTTACTAATATAATCTTACTAATCTACTTTATACATTTTCAGTTTAGTGGAAGTGGTTGTTTCAAACTACTGTGAAATAAAATGAATTGCACGTATCAAAAAACAATTCATGGTAGAAATTAGTGATTTTTTAAACTTCCTGAATAAATTTCCGTAGACCAGATCATATCGCACACCCACAAGAAAAGTGACACAAGTCGAAAAATTATAAAAACCGGATTATTTAGTTTTTTAACTATTCGGCTGTGTTATGCTATGAGAAAACTTTCACAACTGTAGGTGCACTCTTAGCTGCTAGGCAGCACTTCTTCTGAATTGGCGGGAACTTACTCACCATTCATAAAAAGTGGCATATCTTAGTTCTGTTTCGGGCTTGACAGCATCGGTGTATGAAATATCTGCCAAAATGACTCTTACGTTACGAAGACAAACTTATTCTAAATTTCTTGACAACTTACAAGAAGGAAACTGCCATCGTGACCTCGTGAGCTCGGGTGGTAGAGCAGCGGCGTATCTAGCCGAAGGTCGTGGGTTCGAATCCCTCTCGTGCCATTAACTTTTTTTCGTCTCAACTAAAAACCTTAATTAATTATCATGTATTAATTGGTCAAGCGGATCACGAAAGTAGTGAATTAATCATACTATTGGGCTGGAGCAAAAATGAAAATTTTTGAAAAGGCGAACAAAACCATTTTTACTTTTATAAAATAAAGAAAATTTATGCGAAATATTTTCCTTCGCAGTCTATACATCGTTGGCCGTAGGATTTTCGATTTATACAGGCTCAATTATAATTGTGTGTCGTATTGAGAGTGTTAGTGGGATATTAATATTTTCTGTTTATACATGTTTGATTTCAAAGGAATGGGGAAGAAAGTAGGTATAGAAATTCACTTTTCTATGAAGAGTCAACTTCTTTGGGGTGAAAGGGCCCGACAGCGGGAAAAAAGGTGTAAACGGTTTGTCGTTCGGCCAGATTATCCTTTCAGGATTATATAGACGGGGATTATTAGGGAAAGGAGACAGTGAAAGGGAAAAACGAAGAATTAGACCATGTAGAATTCTTTGATGTGTGGAGTGTAATGATTGTTTTATATGTTGCATTACATGTTAAATGTATGTTATTCATATTGATTTTGATTAATGATATTAGCGTAGCTGCGACTGAGTTTACATGTAATTTATGCTAATTAAAATAATGCAATTAAAAAATTGATGCTAATTTCAAACAAGTCACAATTGAAACATTACAATCTGTTCTCTATATCTCACATAAATAAGTCATTTTGATATATGACAAGGCTAGGCAGACCAAAATGATTTTTTTTTACAAATGGCTTTTTCAAAAACACCGGCACCTCGAGGGCTGGATTCGGGTTCGAATGTAGGACTGCTGGATTCGAACCCGGGACCTTTACCTTACAGTGATGAGCGCCGTATCAACGCCTAAACCGTTGCGGCCACCGACGCACTCTTGTTCTGTGTTTAATATTTTTGGATTGTTGAAATCAAAGTTCAAAATGGTGAGTAGCCAGTGTGTAGGAATTTTTTTGGTTTCTCGCAATCTTAGATATGTTTCTTCACTTTCTCATCCAGATATTGGAATATAATTCCAATATAAGTTGCCGGATAATTCATACAATTGATTTTGTAAATTACATCAGGCTTATTTGTTACTGGTGTGGGATCTGTAATTTTGGAAAAAATAATGTGAATAATTTTATAGTTTTTGAAAGCTATTTTAAAGTTATCAGAAGAGTGAAACGTGTTTAATTTATGTGATACGCCGTGAATAAATGGCATTGAAATGTATGCTGGTTTGTCTGTATTTGATAGATTTGATGTGGTATTATTAGTAATATCAGATGGTTTAGTGTTGAGTTGTAGTTGTTGATTATTCTGTTCATCGTGTGTTTAGGGTAGTGATTGTTATGTAAGATATATTTGTACATCCTTACGTATTTCTGATGAGTAGATTCATGGCTCAGGGTAATAATTCTGTGAAGTAGCCTTTTGACCGTGTTTATTATTGTATGAAGGGTGTAAAGTTTAGGCAGCGATCTGCGTTTCTTGGTTTTTGATACCAATCTGCGATTAATGTGCCATCTGGTTGTTTTATTACGAGTACGAAAAACAACGATAAAGAAAATGTTTTTCTAAACCTACATCACACCAGACCGCATCTCACGATCTCTAAATAATCATTAAATTAACGATCACTAATTACCATAATTTTAAAACGAATTTCTTCACGCTAAACCGTGTACAATAAAATTTTTTTTTTACTTTCTAAACGGTAAAATAGGTTTAATTATGAATAAATATACTATTATATTCTATCTATTGTCTATTTTGTTTTAATGATGGTTGTCGGTAAGAAATAAAGGTAACGAGGGAAGGTTTGTCGTACACCGTTTTTGTGTAATTGTTAGCTGAAGTTTTCATATTTTGATAAATTGTGGACGAATGTCTTTATGAGATATTGCCCGCGTCTCGAAAATTTATATTTGTCAAATTGTGAATAATGGAGTGGCCCTTTTCCCAAGAATTTATCTTTAATATTGTACACGGAGAGACAAAAGCTACAAACGTCGGAAGAATAGGAAGCGGGCTTCACTAATTAATTTTCCTTTGTTGTCGAGAGCGCTAGAAGGCGGAAAAAGCTCTTTATAACATTAAAACCGGCACATCTGTTCTCGTGAAAATCCCCGATGCGGAGCAACGGGTCACGTTTTCATTCGGGTAAAAAGCGGCGGATTCGAAGGGAGACGTCGCCCTCTAATAAGGGCACCCGGCTCCTTACATAAATCGCGGAAAACGAGGGATTGCGCCGAGTTTAATCATCCCCCTCCCAACCGAAAGCATTAATTCAAAAACAACTGACTCGGACCCGAAAAATTACCGACGGCCGACGTACGGATCGATATCGGAAAATACATTTCTCCCCCAGGCAGACGTGAGCCCACCCCCATCACCAGATACATATATTTTTTTCTCCGCCATTGCAGGCAGCCACCCCTCTGGAGGACTTCCATGAGTCACATGTTTAATTAAGAACTTTGAAAAAAATGAGGGAGGCTAAGGCACCGTTTGACATTTCGCAAGGTTCCGACCCACCCCACTTGAAATTCAATTAAAAAAATACGAAGCTCGACATCTTTCAGTTTTTAATTGAAAATAGAAAATCAATTTTTATTATTCCGTAGCCGGTTGGATGCCCTTTACTTTAATTAAAGTTTCTTGGGCCTTCGTGTATAGAAATATATTAAATAGCGGTGCCACTCCGTTTTTATACGTTTGTTTACTGAAATCTTCAGAATCATTTTACGTCACAAAATTTATATTCGTTTCAACACCAATAAAATAGTTGGTGACGTCCCTTGTACTGCGAGTGGTTGAACCAACAAAAAAAACACTTAATCTTTAATCCAAAATAAGGATAAAGTATTTTTCAATGCTTACTTCTCATGGAATTTAAAATGTTCATGCAGTATCATTTGAATTCTGAAGCAAGAAACTGTTTAATTTTCATCTTTGTGGACTGCGAGTGGTTGAACCGACAAAAAAACACTTAATCCTTAATCCAAAATAAGGATAAAATATTTTTCAAGCTTACTTTTCACGGAATTTAAAATGTTCATGCAGTATCATTTGAATTCTGAAGCAAGAAACTGTTTAATTTTCATTTTTGTTTTCTTAATTTCAACTTTTAAACTTAAAAATGCCACTCAGTGCTGAAGATGTTGCGCATGGTGTGGCACTTCTGATGATGGACGTTCCATCAGGTATGCAGCTATTGTCAAAGATCCCCACGAAACTCTGCGAGACGCCGTTAGACGTTTCCAATAAACTAGGTCCTTCTATAGAAGGTTCTGGACGTCCTAGGGTCACAGAATCACAGGATGAACGGTTTTTGACTTTGAGGCTTTTGCGAACCCGGCACCATACTGTTGTTCAAGCGATTCTTCATCTCCAGAAAGTTCGAGGTGTCCAAATTTCTGAATGCACTGCTCGAAGAAGATTGAATCAGTATGGACTGATGGATTTTCGCCTCCTAAGATGACTAGAACACACAGAGTTGAACGGCTTCCATTTGCTCGAGAATAGAGCCATTGGTCTTTAGACGATTGGTCTGCTGTAGAAATGTGTGTCTCCAGATGGGTGTGTGTAAAGGTGAAATGGAACGTACGAAGCCTGTAATTTTTCCAGGGTTAATCCCGTGGACGTGTGAAAAAAAACCACTGTGATCACACTTGTAATATTTACCTATACGTATAGGCTACAAATAAACACAACAAATTTAATCCTCGAACTAGTTATTAGTATTGATAGTATTAGTATAGATACTTTTCTTTCAACACCGAATCCCTCTAGTGATAATGGATTTTAAGGTCGAGAAAAATAAATTATTTGATGTTTAGATCTATAATAACATCAATTTATCTTGCAAAAATTCTTCTATTTATTTAACTTAAATTGTTTAATAAATATTTATAAACTGAATGAATAGGAAACAGTGATTATACTTCTGTTTTATGTTTGAACGTAGTTTTTCACAAACTAATTGACAAAAAATACCTCGGCTCGTAATTAATTAGAGCATAGTTAAGTGGGACTTTGGGGAAGATATATTTGCTGAGAGCGCAGTAAGACAAACTGCGATAGCAAGTGTGAGTGCGGTCGTCTCGGCTGTGCTCAAGGAGGTGTGTGACTTAATTAATAGGTTAATGCGGCTCTCCTTTAGCTTAACCAGGGCCCATAAGTTGTGTGTACTTGCGGGACTTCGTCTTTGCCTGGTATTCGCGCCCCTCTGGCCAAACATTACCAGGCTCAAAGGGGCTTTCAAACGGGTTTCATTCGATTTCCTCGAGGTTCGTCTATCCGTGATGAGCAGTACGAAAAATCTAACGATGTTCGACCGAGTTGGTAAACTATCTAGTTCGGAAATTGAAATAAAAATTTTGTAGTTTATAAATGTAAATTTTTCAATACTTTAAAACTTTTAATAGGTGAAAAAAATATAAAAAATATTGAGGTGGGGCAAGTATGTTGATAAAAGATTGTTCTTATGTTGTAAACTCACAAACTGTTTTTAGCAGCAATCCGAATTTCGAACAATTCGATGTTTATCACCAGGAAGAAGTCTGCAAACACATAACTCAACATAATTTACGGTGATTTGCAAATCCACTCCCAACGCAACGTTCCAAAATACTGATAAAAAATGAAACAAGCTTTTTAAAAATGTTATTTTTCATTCATAAATGTTGGTAATTAGGAAAATTTGTATAAAAAATGTATTTAGTCGATTTTTTAAAAAATTTTATCCGGTAATCATAAATATAGTCTATTCTAGCCGAAACATCTCAGTAACTTGACTTTTGAATTGTAATTACTTGAAGAAGATTCATAGTATGTATTTTAAAAAATCCAATTCGAATTTAAAACATACAACATTAGTATCATATGTAGTGTTCAGCGACCGTTAGTTAATCATTATTATTTATAAGAAAAACATTTTCTTTATAGTGCCAACGTTTCGATCTCTATTGAGATCATCTTCAGGGCCTGGAATTTACAAACATTGTTTACATACAACAAATACATGTAGAATGTGGAAAAAAGTGAATTTATACAATGCTAGAAAATTTTAGATAAAAAAATGAATTTATACAACGCTAGACAATTTTATATTAAAAAAATGAATTTATACAATGATAGAAAATTTTAGATTTTAAAAAATGAGTTTATACAATGCTATAAAATTTTAGATTAAAAAATGAATTTATACAAGGCTATAAAATTTTAGATAAAAAATGGATTTACACAATGCTAGAAAATTTTAGATAAAAAATGAATTTACAAATGCTATAAAATTATAGATTAAAAAAATTGAAATACAATGCTAGAAAATTTTAGATTAAAAAAAATGAAATTATACAATGCTAGAAATTTTGGATTCAATCAAAGTATTTGTACTGACTCAAAATGTTTGTTTTTCGTGTAGATATGTCATTCTTCTATTTGTATAAATTCATTTTTTTAATCTAAAATTTTCTAGCATTGTATAAATTCATTTTTTTAATCTAAAATTTTCTAGCATTGTATAAATTCATTTTTTTAATCTAAAATTTTCTAGCATTGTATAAATTTATTTTTTTCACATCCTACATCTATTTGCAAAATTTAAACAATGTTTATAAGTCCCAGACCTTGAAGATGATCTCAATAAAGATCGAAACGTGGGCACGATAAAGAAAATATTTTTCTAAAACCTACGCCACACCAGACCGTATCTCACGATCTCCGAATAATCATTAATGTCATGGAGGGACGTCTTGTTCAATTTATATATTAGGTTTTAATTTTACGATTGTGAACGATTTATGGTCAAAAAGGCGAGGGTAGAAAAGTAACACGAGATCATGAGAACATGAAACACACTGAACACAAAGATAAAGAGTGGTTTTTAAAAGCGTGGAAAAACAAACACGGCTGGCTTGATGTGTACGAGCGCCAGTTATGCTCGCTTGTTTTATGCCCTGGGCATTCGTTTAAATATAAAATGGAGGCCTGGGAGCCGTACTTCTGACATAAACCTCTCAAACTACGTGTAGTGGCCCTGTAAATTATTTAATTTAACCAGACCTCCAAAGGATTACTTCTTTATGTCTACTCTATTTGACAATTTCATCAGTTTTGATGATGTAGCACGGAGGCAATTTCGCCTCTTCCATTTGAGATTTATCACTATTCAAAACTTTTAAAAGCATTCTAAATGACTATTGTTTTAAAAGGTACATATTAAAATATGAAGATTTAAAGACACCTTCTCTAAAAGGTTCCTTGATTTTACTTTTATGTATGATCTTTTTGCACTGGTTTTTGTGCGTAAGTTTGAAATGTTAATACAAGTACAGTGATTTTTATAATAGTAATTATTATTAATTTTTAGTAATTTACTTTAGTAAAAACCGGGTCATAAAAAACAAATGTAACTAAAAAATGCTACTACATTTTTTTTAAATTAATTACTTCTTAACACTTTACAAACAAAAGAAGTTTTCGATAAATAATACATTAATGTTATGTGCATTGTTATTTAAAAACACGAGTTTTAGTACATCTCTAACGCCGAAGACTTATTTTGCCTAATTATTAATTGCTCTAATAATAAATTACTTTTAATAATTAATGTTCGTCCGAAGCATACCATTTTCGATTGAAAAGTAAATTTGTGAATAGTTCATCTGATTTATTGAGTTATTAATTTCAATTGGGGTTGAAGTACATAAAAAATTAGTTTATTAACGTACTGTTTAGTAATGTTAAATGTTTCATTTAAATTTTTACGTAATTACATACTTTACCATAACTTTGTCACTTTTTGACCATTTTAAAATCCGATTTCAACATTGTTTTCAACGTAACAAATCCTTTAAAATGACGTGCCAGGATGTGAAGGGTCGTATTTGAAATTTTGAAGTTGAACTGGGCCTGAGGTACCCTGTATAATTGCTTTACAAAAAAAGGTATTTTGAATCTAGACTAAAAAATATTAAAAGGTAATTTTTTTTATAGCGTATATAGGTATTTAACCGAGCCACCTAAAAGGACACCCTGTATATCACAATTTTTATATATTTCAATTTACGTTTATAATATTTTTCAACAATAGACCAAATTATTCGAGAAACGGATGAAAAAATTACTCGAAGAAAAACTAATTAGTTTTGATATCTTACTTGATGTTTGACTGATTCCCTGCTAGCACTGTCATGAAGGATATTTTTGTGAACTAAGATGTACTATCAAAGTAGTACGTGTAAATTATAATCTTCTACTTACAAGAAGATATTTAAGAAATAAATAAAATTATTGGGGGAGTTCCCCAAAGGAACGTAGTAGGTTCATTCCTTTTCTTCTTATACAGTGATTTTCCGAATGGATGGCGTAAAAATTGCAACGATGGAGCGGTGATATCAGTGAACCTAGCCATTTATTCCAAAATCCATCACAAAGCGTTTAACAAAATAAATAAATACACAACAAATGGAGAATCAAGTTAAATCAGCATAAATATGTACATATAAATTTTACAACAAACAATTGGACCTATTCCATCTTTTAAACAGTTAAATATTTGGGTACGACCCTCGATGCTAGAGATGGAAGAGCATATGAAGAAAAAAGGTCGGTAATAGGTTTAAGGTTTAGTGTAAATTATCGCTTTCTACTTGAAGGCCAGACATTTTAGAGACAAACAGGAAGATCGCTAACAAAAATAAATGGGAGCGTGCTACAAGGGAACATACTAAGTTAAATATTTTACAGCAGTGATATCAGTAGCGTAGAGTTATTTGTGCCAAAATCCTTCAAAAGATGTGTAACAAAATAAATGAATAGACAAAAAATGGAAAATCAGCAATAATTTGTATATATACATTCTACAAGCACAAAATTGGACAATATTCCATCTTTCATACAGCTAAATATATAGAAACGACCCTAGATGGAAAGAGCATGTCACGAAAAATAGGTCAGAAATAGGTTTTAAGAATAGTGTAAATTATCAATTTCTACTTGACTGACAGGCATTTAAAAGTCAAACTAAAAGATCAATATTCTCAGCTAAGAAGAACGAATGAGGGAGTTCCACATGGGAGCTGATACTAGTTAAAATGCTTTACTCCCTACAAGGGATTTTTCCGAAAATCAGTGGCGTACAAATTGCAACGTTTGATATTGAGAGGTGACAGGACCGATCAACAACCATTCTTTCAAAATTCTCCAGACGTCCCTCCACAACAAAACTAAAATACAAAAATAAAATCGTATGGATAAAATATTGAGAACAATGCACAAACATAAATACACATAAATTTCATAAATAAAACACTGGACCATATTATGACTACCAACATCAGCGGAGTTGTTTGTTGTACGACACGGCGTACAGTGAAATATCTATCTGGCAATGGTCCTAGAAGCCAAGCTAAGATGGAAAGCGCACGTGAAGAATAAAAAGGACAGAAATAGGTTTATGGTATAGACTATAGGCCTTGCTATAGGGGTTGTGAGGAAGCTCCAACCTTCCAATGCGAAATAAAAAATGCATACATTCAAGTCTTCAAGCTACAGTCCATATTCAACTATTAGGTTGTACCAAACTAATTGTAATTATTAACAAAATTAAAGAAAAACTTCGAAAAAAATGAGTATTCAACATCGTATATAAAGAATCAGGACTTATGTAGGGATCTTAAGATTGCAGAGACTTGCTGCCAGACTCGTTTCCCGGACAACCACTACACCACCGGAGCTTTGGAGTAAGAAGATTAAAAAGAAAAAAAACCATTCGAAGGTGCAGTGAAATAATTTAGTGATTGATTCATATAAATCATATTATACCATGGGGTCATAAATGTATCATTGTACAATGAATTGTTGATCTATGACGAAGAGTTTTAATAAAAATTAAAGATGAGATGATGCATGACTCATCGAATTAGAGTAAGATATTATAATTGTTTGTAATTTTGTTTCTAAAGTGTACAATATTCTAATTGCTATGTTTTACCATAATAAACAGGCTTTGATGAGGACGATATAAACGTCGAAAGGTCGTCAAAAACCGAAAAAATTGTCGTTCCGTTCTGTCCTCACCGAAGATCCTTTTTCCACGTAGCTTCATAAAAATGTATGAAACAAATTACAATATTTGATTTTTCATAAATTTCTTTTTTATGACGGGTGTTGGTCTGCGAGTCGCTGAGCTCATGCTGAACCGAACCGGCATTGGGGCACTTATTGGGTCATCATTCCCTAGTTAGTTGAATTCAAACGGTTTCGGCATTGCGCCGTCTTCAGTGAGGAAACGCGTTTGAGTAGTCAACAAATCCCGCGAGTGATTACAGACCCAATAAGTGACTCCATGCCGGTTCAGCACTTTCTTTAAGTATTAATCCATTTATGTTTTGTGGTCTAATTGACCAAATTACTTCTTTCAATAAATTATTCTTTTTATGTAAGGTCTTGATTGAAATGAAAATGTGTAACGAGCGGGATTCGAACCCACGACCTTTGGCTCAATATGCCGCAGCCCTAACCTCTTGAGCTATCGTGACTTCGAACCACTCGGACACCAACTTCTCATCTCACCCTACAACCTTTCGTACTTTCCCTCTTTTTTGCCATTTTTCAAATGTCGTGTGATCAGGATTCACTTCTCAGCGACTTATGGGAAGCTGTTTGTGAAGTGATACTTCTTTTGCCTACCAAATATTATTCCATTTATGTTTTGTGGTCTACTTGACCAATTACTTCTTTCAATAAATTATTCTTTTTATGTAAGGTCTTGATTGAAATGAAAATGTGTAACGAGCGGGATTCGAACCCACGACCTTTCGCTCAATATGCCGCAGCCCTAACCTCTTGAGCTATCGTGACTTCGAACCACTCGGACACTACCTTCCCATCTCACCCTACAACCTTTCGCATTTTACCTCTTTTTTGCCATTTTTCAAATGTCGTGTGATGAGGATTTGATTCTCAGCGACTTATGGGAAGCTGTTTGTGAAGTGATACTTCTTTTACCTCATTGTCTGACCCATGGTCTCATTGACCAAATTACTTCTTACAATTAATTATCCTTTTGATGAAAGGTCTTGGTTGAGCTGAAACAAAGAACCAACGTCCTTAGTCCTCCATACGCCGCTGATCTTACCACTTGAGCTATAGTGACTTTGAATTTCTTTAAGTTTTACCATTTTTGATGTGTTTGGTACGCTGTTTAACATTTGCTCGAACGTAGCGAGTCAATCTTAACAGCTCATGTTAAAAAATTCAAAGTATGGCAGATTTATGCGTACTGCTGTAAATTTTGGACTAAGCGAATTAAATTTGAGAAAACTGCCGTCAACTGGTTGAGGAAAACTTAAGGTTCATAATGACTTTGGTAAGTAGATTGTGTATTTTAGAACGAGTTTGTAAATAAGTGATTTTTCTAACTTAAATTTTTGTGGCCTCTCCTGGAGAGTGAGGGAACGAAAACGGTTGGACGGATTGGGCCCGTATTTCATGGTAAGCGGGACTGGGATAAAAGTTGTTGTTCAGCTCCTTTTTAATGATAATATATGTGTGCTGTGAGGTCACGTAGAGGAGCGTTCCTTGCAAATATTAATTAAGCAATTAATCAAGATTATCCCCGGGAGGGTGGCGGGGGTATGTTAAGACGGTGAGCGCGAGGGAGAGGAAATTAAAAACGGAGGGTAGGTTTTTGGAGTGGGGCCACGCCCTGGGTTTTAAAAGACTTTCAGGAGAGAGATAGGAGAAGGCGAGGGAGGAAGAGCGAGATGGAGCGAGGGAGCGGGCTGCCGTGTATGTCCTGGGATTAGCGCATACATAAGTAACTAAGAGGGGCCCGTCTCAGCTCTCCGGTCCTTCTTAATGATGTAACTCGGAGGGAGCGAGATGGAAAGAAGAAACGGGGAAAGAGAGCGAGGAAAGGGAGGGTGGAGAGAAACAAAGAAAATGTCTTCGTATGACGGGGGTGGGAGAGTCGGAATTCTTCACAACCCCCTATTTTACACAGGAACATTTCTCTTTCTCGCTCTCTATGCCGAGCCCCACTCTCCCCATCTCTTTCTTTTCTTATTTCCCACCGCCACTCGCTACAGTCTCACATGCGCGTAAATGAAATCGATTAAAATGTGAGCTCCGGCTCCTGCTTCCTTAGAAGAGTGGGAGTTTCTTTACTTGAATTTCTCTCTTATGTCCTTCCTGTCCACCTACCCTTTTTCCGACTGGCGGCCCCCTCTCTCACCCTCTCACCAACATCGCAAACCTTTCAACCCTCACCCTCGCCCCTTACAGAACACAACCTATTCCCGAAAAATATTTCCCTTTCGCCTTTTCTCATTAAAGAAATATATCGATACTGATAAATCCCTCGTCAACATTCGACCAGCTCCATATTAAAAAGTTTTACAAATCTCGCTCACTAATCTTACAAACGGATAGACAGCCAAATTAGAACATACATAGTAAATAGTTTCTCCTTAGCCGATGTTGAAATCAAAATGAATTCAATTCCACCCGGTCCAGACACGTACTATTATGTTGGTGTCAAAATTAACGCAATTTTGAAAATTCGTTTTATTTTCGCAGTTGCTTGTCATATAAACAAAGCTAAATCCTCCCCAATTTATGGAGCATAATAAATACTTTTAACTGTTATCTTTTTATCCAAAACAATGAAGTATCTCATTCTTAGTTGTCTGTCGTCAAGAATGAGGTAGTTTAGAAAAACACATTTTTTTTTATTTTTCTGCCGCGTTTCGACCGTCATTCGGATCATCTTCAAGGTATAAAGTGAGGTGCTATTCTTGTGGTGTCATATTGGTTTTGTATGAAAGTGTTGTGAAAATCAGCATGACACCAAAAGAATAGCACCACACTTTATGCCCAGAAGATGACCCGAATCGAAAGTCGAAACGTCGGAAAAAAATGAAAGTGGTGTTATTTGAAACTACCTCATTCTTGATCGCTCCTCACGACTTCAACAAATCATAAAACATTGTAGTTTATTTTGAATTCTGTAAAGGTGAGGACTTGCGAAATTGGACTAGATTTTCGTTAAATTTGTACGAATTTAAACTTGGAGAGAACTAATGGAGGGAAGCATTAGCGAATGCACGGTGCAGAGATGGTTTCAGAGATTTCGATCTTGCAGGGAAGGTCGCGGGTATGCCTTCCCAAGAAAAGAAGCTCGACAAGTGGGCACCGCAGGAACTAACCGAAGCCCAAAGAATTCGACGCTTTGAAATTGCACGTCTCTTCTGTTGCTCCACCAAAATGATCCATTTCTCGATCGAATCATCACGTGCGATTGATTCTGCACGATAACAGGAGGCGTAAAGGTCAGTGGTTTGACAAGGATGAAGCGCCAAAACACTTCCCGAAAACAAATCTGCATTTAAAAAATATTATGAAGACTGTTTGGTGGTGTACTACTTGGGTTATTCACTATAATTTCATGAAAGTGAAACTTCCATAGCACAGAAATATTGCCAAGAAATAGACAAAATCTACGGGAAAGTGCACTGTCTTTGTCCAGCATTGGTAAACCATAAGGGGCTTCTTCACGATAATGCCAGACTTGATGTCGCAATGCCAACCCTTCTTCCAAGGATTTAGGATATGAAACCTTACCGCACCGTTCAAATTCACCCGACATCTCGCCTGTAGACTTCTTTCTTTTTTTTTTTTTTTTTTTTTTTTTACATTTTGATCACTTCGTGAGGATAAAACTTTTAGAGAACGCGGTAAATCCGAAAACACATTCCGAGACCTTATTTTGGGTCGAAATAAAAATTTGTATGTCGGCGGTATAAAAGCGCTTATTACACATTGGCAAAGATGTATAGATTGCAATGGAAAATATGTCGAATAAATTTTCTTTATTTTAGAAAAATTAAATATAGTTTTGACTGCCTTTTCAATTTTTTAAAAGTTTTTGAACCTATTTTTGCACCAGCCCGAATCAAACCTCAAACTATAGCAACAAACTTGAAAACACAATTCACACATTCACTCTAAACACAATTTTGGCCCAAAATCAATTTAAGCCGATATAATTTAGAATTTTTTGTCGGTCGATAGTTAGAAAAAGTATTTTTTGATGGTGTCCATCATGATTTTGTGGATCTCCATAATATGATGAAGGGTTGGAAACAAATTATTTTTCATAATATACTTTTATTACGTCAGATGTCTTCGGTCGACTAAAGACCATCTTCAGTGGCTTGTTTTTATATAAAGTGGTTTGACTGTTTTTTGACATTCTTATAAGTTCAGAAGTATATGTCTGAACGAATATGGAATTGGCGAGTAGTCGTAGCAAAAACCGTCAAACCACTTTATATAAAAGAGTGACTGAATATGGCCTATATTAGACCCAAAGGTCTGACATAATAAATACCTATTGTGAAAAAGGCAAATTATTTCCTGCTCATCATCTTAGAAAAAGTATTATTTCATTATCAAAAACGATCCAAATAAGTTTTACAGCAAATTTATATTACAAAAGAAAAACCTACCTTGCATTTATATGTATGCAAATACTATTTTCGTGGCTATTGTGTTATACTAATGTTTATATAGCCTGTAACGATTTTTAATTGTTTCGCATATAATCAATATTGATCGGAGTATTGTCAGACAAGATCGAGAAAAAATAAAACCAAAATGATATCATATAAAGAAACGATTTCAAATGTTTAAGCTTCATCTTGACAAACGTGATCGCTGCTGCTTTTAATATTGTATATGACGACGCTAAATAAAACAGGAGGAAATTGGGAAAAAATGGTCTTTGTGATGTTTTCTCTGTTGTTACAGAATTCTTCTTTCTTTTCTTTCCTATTTCCAGGAATATTTTTCTCTTTGTAACAACAAAGTGTCAACTCATTACTGAGTCGCGTTAAAACTAATCGATCTCTTTACACTGGTTATAATATTTATTTGACATAGATGTTTTAGTTTTCTGGATAAATATCAATCACTTTTTCACTCATGAACACTCGGCATCAAGGTGTAAGGGCTTGAAGAAGAAAAAAAAATTCATTTGTTATTGTCGAACTTTCGGCCGATTTTATAGTCGTCATATTATATCACTTTTGTAACACATCTGTCTAATGAATAAGAAAATTTGATTGATTTCGGAATCATAAACCATAACATTTAAAATCCAGTTAAAACAAATAAAAAGTTTATATTTTTGTATTTTATTTTAATTTTAGTCATTAAAAAATCATTGGAGACTGACTAAAACATCTACCGAACACTCAGGATCCAGATATGGCCTTGATGAAGAAAGCAAATCCAGTTGTTATTGCCAAGCTTTTTATGTTATATAAAAAGTTTTTTCAGGCATTTCTGATTTCCTTGAAGTCCGTCTCAGTCCCAACATTGACTGTAATTTGTATTTGAATTTGTAAAAAACTAAAATTGTTTTGCCCTGACAATGACCTTAAATTAGGCCGAAAGCTTGGCAGTAACAACTGAATTTGCTTTCTTCTTCAAGACCATACCTGGATCCTGAGTGTTCGATAAATGTTTCAGTCAGTCTCCGATGATTTCCTAATGACTAAAATTAAAATAAAATACAAAAATGTAAACTTTTTATTTGTTTTAACTGGATTTTAACTGTAGTGGTTTATGATTACATAATCAATCAAATTTTCAAATTCATTAGACACATATGTTACAAAAGTGATATAATGGAAGAAAAACCTATTGTCTTCATATTTGGTCATTAAAAAGCATTTAACTGAATGTTTATAGTTCGCCTTGTTGATCTGTACAAAAGGAAAATTAGTCGATCGAAGGCATGCCTCAGATATAAGAAAGCACCCGGGTACCATTTTTTCCGACAAGATGATGTCTACCACCCTGTGCACCGTAGAATGGTTGGATGATAACAGTCGAACCTAAAGGAATAGGATGAACATTAGAGCTTTTACTAATGGGATGTAGGTGTTTTGAAGGAATCAGCCATGCAATGGAAGTAAATCCAGGAGGCGTAGGAAAATTCTGGGTATTTTGGGTTTTATTATTGATCATTTACATTGGATCAAGAAATATATAGTGATAAGAACTTACTGTAAATGTTGGTAAGGAAAAATTATAGCTTTTAGAACATTTCGGAGGATCTTGGAGGTGATATAGAAACTTTTTTTTATTCTGGGTGTTGACTGATGAATTTTCCGTATCTCAAAGCGAAGTATAATATCAAGTTTAAGTTTTTTATTTTGTATACGGTTTTTTTAAATTGGGATTATATTTTATAATGCGGTACTAACTAATACTAATTGGCATCACTGAATAACTGTTTGGCATTTTAAAAAAATAATTTAATGTATGTTCACTTGAAAGAATTATTATAGGTTTTAATGTGTTTTTACCATGTAATAATGGTAATTAATTTACAAATGAATTTTACGATTTTAAACCAATTATTTTATTTTTAAAAAGTGCCTAGTTTTTAAATAGAGCTTTTATGATTTTTCGCAAGTGATAATTCGTTTGATTTTCATCCGGGCTAAGAGGGTTTATTTCTTTTCTTTTTTTTAAACTCTCAAGACTGGTATTTTTCCCCTTCGAGGACGTGAATTGTTATGCAACATACAATAACAAACGGTGAGGCTTTCTTTCGGTCCTTTAGGTACTCCTCCAGGTTAACACCCCAGGAGTTAGGGGGAAGAATCCACCCCCTTAAGAAATGCCCTCGCCGACCCACGATGAAATTGAATAAACGACACCCTCTAAATAAAAAAAAAGGAAAAATCGCGAAGAAAACACATTCGTAAAAGCCAATAAATGCCAATCAAGCTTATCCTCTGTCAAAATAATTCAAACTTCAGAAAACAAATTAAGGGATTATCCCAAAGAGAAGAAGATAAAATAAATGAAATTATCTTTGAATCTTTATTTTTAAAATAAAATCAATTATAACATTATAACAAGATTTCGAGAGGAATATTGAAACTTTAGGAACTGTTGTGAAATTAAGACATTTTTATAAGAAAGTTATTTAAAAGAATATCAATAAACAGAAGAATTATTTTTAATTATTTTATGTAAAATCATTTTGTAAACGTGACAATATAATTTCAAATTAATGTAACGAATTACCAATTTATTTATTTTTATTTATGAACAGTTTTCTTTTAATTCCTAGTAATGTTTTATATTTATCTCATAAAAACTAATTTTTATTCTTCTTTTTCTTTTGTATCTAGGGTTGGTGTTAAAATGTTCAAAACAAAAACAACAACAAAACCCTGGCTATATATCACATTAGAAAGACGACCCCTTACCTTATTTTGGGAATATTAAGTACGAGCGTATATAATTTAATGTATAAATATATTAAAACAGGAATATGTTGAACATTTATTTTCAAGAAATTCGTGTTGGTTGTCAATGCTTATGTTAAATCATCGCCGGACTTGTGCTTGTTTTCCTTTGTTTTCTGGTCTTTTACCCCTATTTTGTATTAAATTGCATAAATGTAATCAACCAATCATAAAAATTTTAACTTAAAATGTTGACCATTGAATAAGTGTTAATCTATTTATTTATAATATCCTAATCGTTCTTTTTTGTTTTAGTATATAGCATAATTAGATTTCGTGGTCCAATGGACTAAATAACTTTTTCCAATTAATTAATATTTATGAAAGGCATTGGTTGAGATAAAAAAGTCAGCGTCACATGCGGGATTCGAACCCTCGACCTTTGGCTAAATACGCCACTGCTCTACCACTTGAGCTATCGTGACAAGTGGTAGAGCTGCGGCGTATTTAACAGAAGGTCGTGCGTTCGAATCCTGCTCGTGCCACTTACTTTTTTACCTCAACCAATACCTTACATAAAGATTAAGTCAGCATAATGTACTTTTTTTTATTAATGTGGACGTAATATGGAAGGAGAAGAATATTAGAGAATAAGATTCAATCAATCATTCATGAAAATTTCAATTAATTAAGGTTTTTAGTTGAGATAAAAAAGTCTCGATCCACTCGTGTTGATCCACTCGGACACTAACTTCCCATCTCAATCCCACCTTTTGAATTTTCTCTCCTTTTTGCCATTTTTCAATTTTTTATTTCAACTAAAAACCTTAATTAATTGAAATATAATAATTGTTCAAGTGGACCTCGAAAACTAGTGAATTTAATTCATGAAAAAAAAAACGAAAATAAATTCACTATATTTATAACATTATTCATATCATTTATGTAATTATTTGAAAATGTTGTGATATTTATGGGGACGTGTATGTATTATCCCGCTCCTAAGTGGAGATTGTAACTTTTATGCTTGTTAAATTATAAAATGCAATAAATTAAGCATAAAAAATTTAATGCTAGGTGATGGTTTAGGAGTCGGAGAATTCACGCTGAACCGGCATCGGGTCACTTATTTGATCCGTGTTCAGGCAGTTGCTCACTGAAGATGACGCGATGGCGCAATGCCGAACGCGTTCGAATAGTTCAACAAACTTGCTCGTGAAGACGGACCAGTTCAGGTTAGAAATTTTAGCTTGGAAGAGTGATAATATACTAAATATTAATCTTTTTGTATGAAGTTTACTGTTTAATGCTTATTTGTTTAGTTAAAACAAAAGGTTTTCATATTTTATGAGTTTAAATACAAAAATCAATCATGTAGATCTTAATTTGAAAGAAAGTTAATTTACGAAATATTTATCTACTTATTTGGCAATTCGTTAAGGGTTTTTTGTGCTTGGATAGAGCTAAAATACATTTATTTTTCATGTGAAAATTGCGTTCAATTAAAGAGATGTTAAATAATTAAATGTCATAAATCTATCGATGTCTACTTTCCTGATTGTTGATACCTACTTGATTTTAAGTTAAATAGAATAACAATTTGTTTTTGATTTCTTGAATTGATATAAATAAGATATTTTTTAAAAATGAAATTTGTAAATAATTATAAATAGAATTAAATATCGTTTCATTATTCAAAAACGTATATTTTTCCCTAGGCTAAATTTGAAGGGCTGGGTTGTAAATTAAAGGTAGATTTTCGCCGTGCGGGTGGTACGGGAGCCCGCTGCGGCCGGCCATTAATTCTTCATTTTCCTATTTATTGCCGGGTAGGGATGTCGTTTCCGTAAATTAAACAGCTCGATCCATTACAACCTCATGCAATTATAATTATGCCCTAATTTATTTAAAAGATGCGCTTTACCAAACACGAGTGATGTTACAGGGAAAAATTCAACCTTCTATGGCAAAATTGCGCTACGACTTTGCAAATCGTTAAAAGAAACCAGTTGGTTATTTCGGTGTGTGTGTGTGTGTGTGTGTGTTTGTTTGTTTGTTTGTTTGTTTGTTTGTTTGTTTGTTTGTGTGTGTGTGTGTGTGTGTGTGTTTGTTTGTGTGTGTGTGTGTGTGTTTTTGTTTGTGTGTGTGTGTGTTTTTGTTTGTGTGTGTGTGTGTGTTNGTGTGTGTGTGTGTGTGTGTGTGTGTGTGTGTGTGTGTGTGTGTGTGTGTGTGTGTGTGTGTGTGTGTGTGTGTGTAATTGCGTAGAGAACTACATAATAACATATTACATAAAAGGTTAAAAATGTAAAATAAATAATAATAATTTGACTTTTAAATTTGAAAAGGTCAATTACTTTTGGAATTTGTCTTCTAAAGAATAGTACATGAATTATAAATATACTATCAATAATTTTTATTATTGGTTTAAGTAAACCAAAACTCGTCCCAACCACCGCGATCCGGCCCCCGGGCGCTAAAAATGAAGAAAAACACGATAAGTTCTCGCTTATCAAGAGTTTTGATGCCTAGTAGAAGAAGGGTCACCCTCACCCGAAGGTGAGGTCATGAGTGTCTATCAACTTAGCATCCTTCTTCACCACCTTAAGGTGAGTAACGGTTGACTACTATAAAACAAAAAAAGGTACACAACCGACATTCGTACATAAACATTTTTACAAACGTTGATAATCCAAATAAATTGATAAATAATTTGCAAATTTACTTGCCACTAAGTTAAAACCACGTTTGATCAAATAGTATTGTACAGTAAAGAGAATATGAAATAACTCAAGTTTCCTTACGTAGGAAAAGAGTAATTTTTTGTAATAAATGATCATATTTATATCACAGAATGGAATTGCAAAAAAAAAGCGATGTAATTATTCAAATATGCACGTATAAATAAAGTATTCGATTACTAAAAAATTAAAGGACGTTAAACCAAGTTAAACAAAAATGTTGGAAACTAATGTTTTCTCCCGACAAGTCATGCTTTACAAGGGACGAGCGCGTTAAGGGACGGGTGTGTCGACCGGTCGGAGACAATGTAAACCAAGTTACAAAAGGAACCCTATCAGCAATCCAAATTAAAAAAATGTGAGAGTGAGAAAGTTCGAAGGTCGCGAAAATAGAACGAAAGTAAAACTGAACAACAGCAGGGAAACTTCTCAGGGAGAGATAACCCTTACACGGAAAAAAACTTGCGGAGGATGAGAGGACTTGAGTCAATTACGGATTTCCTCAGGCGGGGGTATATTTATTTTTTTAATTTTTTGGACAGAGTGTAAAAAATGAAAAACTCACCCCGTTTTCGGGCATGCTGGCGTTTTGACGGTCCGACGCGCCGGGCACGACTGAGTGCGACTACGCTCTCATAAAAGGGGTTGATTAAATCAAACTAATCACGGTTACCTGGCCGTTCATTAGCATATCGCCGGCTCGGAGGGGGAAATAAAAGCCCGTGGGAAAAAAATCGCTTCCGGGCGCCTTGGATTTGCATAAGACGCCGGGAACATCTGCCCCGATGTGTGCCGTACGGCCTATAAATATTCATACAAAAAGTCCTGAGCAAAGGAGGAGGATGAGAAATATTAACATTGTTATAAGGGCGGCTTGATTGTAACTCCCTTTCGGATCCTTCAAGAACAGATGCAAATGTCTGACTACACGCGTAACTCTCCCTTTTTCTCCCGTGTGTTACGAAACGGTTAATCCAATAATAAAACGTACAGTTGCACATTTTCCATCGGGACGTGATACGGAATTGTCTTCGAGCGTCGTCGAGGGCGGGTCGACACACCCGTCCCTTAACGCGCTCGTCCCTTGTAAAGCATTGTAAAGCACTTGTCGGGAGAAAAAAAGTAGTAAATTTAAGAGATAAGCAAGAAAAGAGGGTTAGGAGGTAAGAAAAGGAAAAGCGGGCATAGAATACCGGGCATTAAAATGATCGTACCCTCCGCGCTTAAAAAGAAAGAGATAAGGGAGAGACTAAGTGCCGGCTCAGGTATTGTTTTGCAACGCGCCCACTTTTTTAATTGTCGCTTGTCACGAGGAGTAATTACAAGTTTCATTCGTGTAGTCATTTGTCCACCGGAGCCGGAGTTGCGACAAAAAAGGCACGACCCTCGTTTGTTAACTAAACTGTAGCAATATGATACAAATCGGGAGATAGCGGCTAATGGGATGCCTTCCGGCCGGGGCTCGCCTCTTTTAGAAATACACCGGAGCTCGCGGAGATCGTGATTCGGGCACTGATTAATCGCCAAGTGGAAAAAAAAACATCGGCAGACGCAGTAGAACGGAAGTTCTCAACACCTCCGCGACGCATTTCTTGAAATAATTCAACATTTTTCGATTTTTCTCATCTCCCCTGACTACTGTTTAATCCAACTGTTAATTTTCAAAGCCCACTAACGCGTTGTTAGGGGAGGCCAAAATCCCTCCCCTTAGCATCAGAAGAGAATTTTTGGCAGGCAAATTTTTGTCCTTCCGGTTTATGAACGCTAACCACGAAGTGGAAAAACCAGCTGAAGCTGCATTCCCTATCCCTTCGTCGGGTAGACGTCAACAAAAACGGGGTAGCAATAATCCGTTATGGTATAACGTATTCCTCAAATTTAAGGCTTTGTCGTTGGTGAAATCGCCCCGCAATAACAGTGACAAAAGGCTAAACCCAAAAAAACCTCATTCATTCTGCGAATATAATTTGCTCTATGGAAGACCTAACCGAAAAAACCGAAAATGTCATCTCCTGCTACACTGTAGGCATATATCCTTAAACTATGATGTTTTTTTAACAGATGGTTCGAAATCATCAAAGATGTAGGGCAGCCTTCCTGGAAGCGCACAGCGAAGGCCACAAACGATAAAACTGCCAAATATTACTTCAATTTTTAAAGAGGAAAGCGTAGCTATTGAAGTAGCTATCAATTATGTAGGAAGCTGCAACGTCTAGGTAAGGTCCTAAGTATTTGACTTGCTTGGAAATCGGTATCTCTTTGTTCTTAACGTACAGTCGTGGGGCAGGACTGTTTTTTTCCAATGTGATCCAACACTGAGCATATTTTTCTTCATTTAGTCTTGTCCTCAACATTTTTACCAGCATTCTTACACGTTTAGAACAAAAGTAGTACTTCAAGCTAATAAAAATGGAGTATATTTATGTTTTACAGATGCAATAATGGATATTATATCATAAATTTCTTTAAATATTACTCAATACATTTATAAGGGTAAATTAAACAAAATGACGTGTTGAACATGAGCGACTACCGTTAAATTCATTTTAAAATATATAACATACAAATAGATATAAAAAAAATCATATATATCTTCTTTAACGGGTCAATGAATTGCTGACCAATTAGCTGATCGATTTTAATCAAATTGAAATAAAAGGTTTGCAATTGTTGTTTTATTGAAGCCAAAATTATAGCGCACACAATTCAAAGAAAATACATTGTTGATATTTTCAACAAACTAACGATCAAACATATTTATATTTCTAAACATGCAGTAAGGCATATTCAGCAAATATACTCTAATTTAGTTAATATCGTTACGATAGTACACCGGTGGATAAGAATGATTATGAATTTGGATCTGCAAGAACATACATAGGCCCTGAACCTATGGGATAACAAAAAGAAATATAGAATCCTCCAACACAGAATCGATCCAAACAATACAAAAGGAGAAGTGGATAAACTCTAGCAGTGCTGGACATAGGAAACTTATGGTGAAACAACCCTCACTAAGACTGGCAAACTCACTGCTGCATTTGGAGCGGGCATACTCAGAGGAGTGATAGTGGCTTACATCCCTGATATTTTTCTTTGTGAGTCTTGTGCCGGTCGGCACATTTCTTTTTCCTCGAGACTCGATTTCGAATGAATTTACAAAGATACAGACTTATATAATCAACTTCTTAGGTACAACGAAAAGCTAGATTTATCCAGATTGAGATTATTCAGTTTAACGAGGACAATTTCCATGATCATCGGTTCACTTTAAATTTTAGAAAGGGGCCTCCAGACTCCACAACACGTACTCACGAAGTGTAATAAAAGTGAAATCGAAAACTCCAACGGAAACCAATTGGAACGATAAGTACAAAGCAATAATTGGTCAAATTTAAATACAATGAGTAGAATTTTGAAGATTGTAGGTGGTAAAACATTAATTTATTCCTACTAATACTAAAGCGATAGTAATAAAAATACAAGGGGGCGTCGGTGGCCGCAACAGTTTTGTCGTTGACTGCGCATATTTCTGTAAGAAAAAGGTACCGAGTTCGAATCCAACAGCCCTGCATTCGAACCTGACACAATTTCATGACTGTATAAGTAGTTGTTCATAATATTATTTAAACTTGTAAATTATTAGTAATAGTTTAAATTCCTAATGAATGAAGTTATATCCCTCGAAGGTTTGACGAAAGAATCGTTTTGGTTTTTTTCCTTTCAAATTGGCGTTATCCTTGATTTTTAAGTCGAAATTCTTATATTTCAGGCTGATATCAATTATTCGAGATAAAAAAAACTCAAAATTACAATATACGGAATGGCATATGTTACTCCAATTTTGGATATTATATCGTATAATAGAAATAAATAATTGTAATATTTTATAAACAAACATCATTTTAAAAAATTAATAATTTAAAATTTGTCTACAATTCTATTTTATTTTCGATATGTTGTACACAGCCTGCTTATAATTAAATTTGTTTTATAAGCATTCTGAAATATGTACTTTATATGAACCGTTAAATTTTGATGCGGTGGGTTGTAAGTTAAATAGACACTAAAGCTTTGGGGGAATTTCATGCTGAAACAAGTCGTTACAATCACATAAAACACAACATGTCTTTTTGACGTAATGACAAGTAAATATTAAATAGTGAGAACCATTTTATTATTTTATGATTGAACCATGCGAAATGTTACAGGACTGTTTAACATATCGAAGAAATAAACTGCTGTTATTCTTCTGCCCTAAAATTGTCTTTCATACGAGATCACTGTTGCTAATTCCACTCGAATTTGCCACGCTAGAGGTTCTGCGTTCGAAGCCTGGCTCAGCTGATAAAATTTCGTACCCGACATACTTACAAATGGGCTTTTTTTCACTGACACCCAGGAATTTGGAAGGACCGTTTTTGTTGCGACCCTCGTAATAAAATTCTTAAAACAATTAAATATTTTAAAAAACTCAGAGGAGTGATAGAACTACTAACCGGTCACTGGCATCTGAGAAAACATCTACACAACATGGGTATATACAACGATGATCCCATTTGCAGATTGTGTACTGAGGAAGAGGAAACCGCCACTCATATCATTTTCGAATGCGAAGCAACAGCTCAATGGAGATTTAACCTAACGTACGGTAAAAAGTCTATTGCACTGAACTAGGGACCTAGAAAAGTACAATAAGCCAGAAGGCTGCAGTGCCTAGGGAGTGCAAACCCCGCTTCCTAGTATCCTTTTTTACCATACCATACCATCATGAATTCTTTTTTTTCCACAATGGATGTAATTTTTGTAAAAAAATAGCCAAGGTTTTTTAAACTTATAGCCCAAACTTTTGAAGTCCGTCGATGATCACTCATCCAAAACAAAACGATGGGCACGATGCATACACCCTCATTTAAATGTAATAATGGACATTGTCAAGGATAAGCAAGTGAGCAACAAAGAAATGAAACAATTCTTCACACATAACAGCAATGACAAACATTTGCAATATAGCAATGTACTGAATTAAAACAATAATGAACCATCAGCTGGTGTGATGAACCAACAGATAAAACAACATCAATAAAAATTGTTACGTCAAGGGTCAAGGTGGGCAGATTTCTTTTGTCAACAAAAAATAATTATTTGCCAAAAACAGACCTAAGTGTTTATTTTATATTTTAGGTCAAAAAATCTTTTTATTTGATTTGTAGTACAGTAGATTTCCACAAAAGGGGTTGTGTTGGTGATACGCCCAAGGTTCTTGGATGTTGGAAGTAGCTTTGATATGATTCGAGTTAGTCGACATACTTGCAGGATCACCCGCATAGGTGGTGATGAATAGATGTCATATTAGTATCTATAGCTCCGTAAGCATTATAAATGATATGATGGAACCAAGAAATGGCCCACCGGCTTGTGCTGGTTTGACTTCCAAAAACTCGTTTCCGCACCTTACTTTGAAGCAGCAATAAAGATTAATGTCCTAATGACACTTCATACACACTTATGCTAATATTGTTTTAGTGATATTTCTTATCTAGTTTCTTACACTTCACACACATTAATTTGAAGCCACAATAGCTCAAGGAGTTTAACCGAAGGTCGTGGGTTCGTATCCCGCTTCTGAACTGACTTTTGGATTTTAACCAATACCTTACATAAAGATTAGTTAATTGAAAGAAGTTATTTGGTCAAGCGGACCATGAAATTTAATGGAATTAAATTTCACAATTTTTCTATTACCTGGAATGGTCGTTTATTTTTTTCTATGCAGTGAAATAGGTTTTTACATTAATAACTCCTAAAATCAAAATATCCTTCTAATAGTGAGGATATAATCTTTTTTTAATAGTTGGTTAGATACAAGACTATAGAGGATTTTTGTCATAGAAATTGTTTAATAATACGCAGTCTGCTTTACCTTTGAATCTGGCAACGTTTGAAAATTACCAAAAAGGTATCTATTTTAATATTAGTGGTTTTAATCTTTTTAGAAAGATAGTTCCTATTCACAGTTAGTTGTCTTCAACGATCCGGATTTCAAGCTTATAGCTCATCATAAGGAACACATCTTTTTGCAAAGATTGAACAACATACTCCCTCCACTATTTATCATTTTTATGCTACAAGATGTATTTTGTCGAATTGGGTATATTAATTAATGTGTCAGGTATCTATAGTTATTGAAGTTATAGAAAGTTATTATGAAAGCATTTTGTGATTGTCATGAAATTATAAATTCGATATTGAACATAAAATGTTTTATATTTTGTCCATAAGAAATCAAAAGATTTTCATTGAGTTTTTCATTAATTTTCTGCCAATACGCTATTCATTTCACCGGTTATTAAATTGTCTACAAGATATTCTGACTGTTTTTACCCAAGGGATTTAAGCTTCTTTAGTCGTCGTCGTTCAGATTATTCGAGTGACAATCGTTATATGAGAAAGAGAGGATTCGTAATCAAAGCGATACCACACCCCTGTGAATTTCCTGAAACGAAGAAGGATGAAGAAAGTTGGAGGAACGCGCCGTGGAAATTAATTGCAGGTTCTCTTTCAGGGGACTTATAATAACGGCGGCCTTTTTAGAAAAGTTTCATCCCTCCTTCAGAATCCCCATAATGAAGTCCCACACACATATAGGGGTGGGGGCCATTATCTCTGAGGAGAAACCTTAGAGGCAATTTATAGAGGTACTCTTCATTTAAGAGGACTCTCCGCACGGCAGATAAATTGTCCAAAGTTGCTCAGATATGCTGTCCGACTTCCCTAACAAGCCCCTACTTCCGTTTCCTCCGCCTTTGTGCCGCTTCCACCCCATTCCCCTCGGCGGCGGTCCGACACTTATAAGTTGAGGGCATTGATAATTGTGTTATTCATGCACTGTGTGTAAATAAAGACCTGATTGGATGGAATCGTGGGATCGATGGGACAAAAACTCCGCCATGGATATGCAAATTTCCTTTATGACTCGAACCGAAAACAATATTTTATAGATATCCCTATTACAATTTATTACATAGAGAACACCCATATACATGATTCAACAGTGATTAACCTAGGCCTCAAAATAACGTTTCAATTTTCATTAGGATGTCTAAAGCAACGTCAAAGTACGTTTGTTTCAGTTTAATGTACCTGAAAAAGGCTACAAAAAGAAGTTTAGGTGAATCAGAAATAGAAAGTTATAGAACAAATGATGAGACCATGCCTGACATGACACTTAAAGTAAAGCTGCAGGCTTTTTCCCATGATCGCCCGATTTAAGTTTTCAGATCTCTGATTACAGATCTTGGGAAATGTAATATTAAGCCAAATTAACATTTTCCCAGGTTATAGATTTGTTTACGTGACTAAAGACTCACTATCTACCTTCTGGCCCATAATGTCTCCTCCGTTTTATTTGTTTACTTGAGGTACTTTCTACGCCCGTGAGTATAAATTTTCTCCTTGATAGACATCCACAGTAACAAAGTAGAACCTACACGCAATCCTCTCCCACTCGCAATATTTCTATATGCCAATTGAGTCTTGCGATGTGAAGTTAACTGATTAATTTGTCCTGTTGTACCATTCCCACCTGACCTATTCAGTAAATTTCTCATGTTTATTGTGAAAATTTTATATTTGGCCCAAGTTATAATGTATTTGTGTTGATGAAGGTGATCGGTCACCGAAAACAGCAGGATCATTCCTGGCGAATTATAGCAGACCAGTTAAATTTGTAAAATCTTTGAAAAGTCATTTACTTTATATCTAACAATTCATTACATCAATATTCAGTCACTAGCTATTTTGAATGTTTTTAGACAACCTAACACAGGCTATAAACTATTTTTTTTCCTGTTGAGGTTAGGAAGAGCGGTCAATGTGTGATTCTAGTGGGATTCCAAATATTTGCTTTAAATCGTTCCTAACGTTGAGGCCATCAGTAAGAAAATATAAGGGGCGTCGGTGGCCGCAAGGTTTAGTCTTTGACACGGCGCTCATCACTGTAAGGTAAAGGTCCCGGGTTCGAATCCAGCGGCCCTGCATTCGAACCCGACGTACTTACAAATGGGCTTTTTTTCAAAAACACCGGCACCCCGAGGGTTTATATGACCTCTGCTGTTGCGAACCCTCGTAAAAAAAAAATAATAATAAAATATAGTGAAGTTGGAAGTTCTTCTGCGAGTAGGTGAACACAGCCTTACTGAAGACGCTTTTGAGTGTCATCTAAACCAGCGAGAAAGCAAACAAACCAGTGAAGAAATAAAGTGCTGATCAATTTACCATTAAATGAATTGAGTGTAATTCAAAAGAGTTCTTCAAACCTGTCTTCGTGTTATGAACATCCCAAAACCATAGTTTATCTATAAATAAACATGACTATAGGTGATAAACAATTTTATTCTCTCATGATGTTAATTAGCAAGTTTTTAGTACATGCATAATGGTCCTGAAAACACCTACCTTTTATTATAATTTGTATTATTTATTTTGCGTAACTAGCTACAAACGGTGCTCAGAATCAAATCAAAAATCAACAGTTGCTAATTTCATTTTATTATTTTCCTCCTAAGTTATGATATTTTATTATGTAACGGAAACCAACTCCCCCTTTTCTTTATCCTATTGCTAGCCTCTCTGCACCTCAGGGCGTGGTCAATTGTGGATAAAATAACACAAATAACAATCGCAAATACAGAAACAAGATGAAACCATTCAATTCCAGTTATTTTGCTAACCCAGACAACTCGATAACCTTCGGGGTAATTGAGATAAGCTCTTCTATTGAAGAAAATAAATTACGGTCACACACCAGACCTCTTTCACATTACACCAACGTTCTCGAAATTGCTTCATTCAAACCATTAAATTACATTCACACTACGCTAGAGTTCTCGATTGGGGATAAGCCCTGCTTTCACGCAAATAAATACAATCGTTCCAATAAATAACACATATCACATACATAAAGGTACCAAAATCTACATACATTAAAAATATTTATGGCTCTGAGATATTGGATGAACTATCTGAGCTGAAACTGCAGTGCAGGTCCGCGTATAGGTCATTCGGGATGTCGTATTTATTTTTTTGTATAGTCTTTTTGCAATCTTTTATTATGTTCTCTACGGTGATACGCTCTCTACACAACGAGCACCTACGTGCTCTCTCCCCCATCGGTGTGTGATTCTGGTATGATCTATGCGCAACCATATGAGTATGAACTTTTCCCTTCTTGACCCAACCCACACAGACCAGGGATATATACCGTACACACTACATTGCAGCTAGTTGTCAACGTGTGTATAAGGTAACATTCCATTTATAACATATACAATTTAAAACCAAAAAGACTGCCCACAAACCTACTACCAAAAATGACGGGATGTAGGATTGCGTTTGACCGACGAAAATGAACAAAAAAAAACGATTATGGGACTACAAGTATTTGGTTGGATAGTATATATCAGTTTTAAATTAATTACAAGAGAATGTAAGATGAAACCAATGGTACTGCGCAGACCGTCAGGCTGAAGGGTCTTCACAATATTTCACAGCACATTGATGTTCTGTTTTCTCAATCGCAAAAGTCAGCATCCCGTTATTAAATACGGGTAACAGTAATGTGTAACTCTTCCGTTCAAAAAAAAAAAAAAAAAAAAAAAATCAATACTTCCAGTCCCGGGAGGAAAGCAATGTTTTGAAATTTTTATAACACCTCAATAATAATCATAATGTGTGGTGATTAGTAACCGTTAGTTGATGATTATTCAGAAATCGTGAGATGCGGTCTGGTGTGATGTAGGTTTCAGAAAAACTTTTTCTTTATCGTGCGAACGTTTCGATCTTTATTGAGATCATCTTCAGGGCTTCAGGGTACTCTCAACACGGCACGTAAGAATGGCACAATTACACAGAAAACAAACACTTTGAGCTCTGAATAAAGATCAATAAAGATCGAAACGTTGGCACGATAAAGAAAATGTTTTTCTGAAACCTACATCACACCAGACCGCATCTCACGATTTCTGAATTATCATAATAATAATAATAATAATAAATAATAATAAAAGTCTTTACTATCAAATACAAGTACAACATTATACATTCCGTGCTTTATTCCATATACTAGACATACCGATAGCCATTAAGGCCGTCTGAGGGGTGGTCTTAAAACAAAAACAATCATCTTGATAGAAATAAATAAAAACAAAAATAATGATGAAATGCAAATATAAAAACATTTATATAATCATAAATGATAAATTATAATCAAATGTCAAACAATTTAATTTCGCTTCTTATATAGACTTAGATCTAAGATCACAAAACATTAATCTAAAATTGGATACAGCCATTAACAAATGCGTATTTAGGTGTTGGGTACACAGAAGTTAAATTAGAACATAAATTATAAGTTAAATTCAATTTGTTGTATCTGTATTGCCAGGTATACAAATGTCAATACGGTTTTATTAAAATAAAGTAAGCGGTACTCAGGATACGGCCCGAAACAGAAAAACGATGAACATCTTCTTCCTTCCCACAGTTACACAACGTTTTTATCCTTCAATACATCCATTATATTGAAATTACACTTCTCACAGAGTTTATTTATGTCATTGTACAAAACCAACTCTCTATTATTTCACTTAAAACTATTGTAGGATATCTATTAGGAGACAAGCTTAGTCATTTATTTATACAGCGTAAATCTAACTTTAGTACGAACAAAAATACTGGGGAAAGTCCAGATTCTAGAAAAATGATAAAATAAGTTGTGTTTGTAGGCAAAGCAATACATTTCTTTATAAAATATATTATTTGAAGGTTATTTCCACACTTTCATAGCTGCGATGACCCCAGACTTGTCAATCATAACACAATATACGCTGTTAAAAACTGTTAACGTGATACGCTGTTAAAAATTTAAAGTTTGGAAGAAAACAAAATTTTATTATTAAATATTATTTTATTAAAGTTTTCCAGATCAAATTTTACATTCTCTTTCTTTTTAAAAAAAATGCTGGTCTGATGACAGTAGGAATTAAAGTTGTACTCGAATATTTGTATTTGTTAACTATTTGTACATTTTTTGGAAAACCATTTCTCTCACCTAGAAGTAAATTCGCTGTTCCCGAAAACTACAATTTTGAACTCCCTCAGGTTTATTTTCAAGTTTCAGTTATCGCAATAATTTCCTAAGGAAGTCATCATTTTTTGGAGAGTAATTTTGTATGAAAAAGAACTAAATCGTTCGCATACGCTGACATCGATTATCTCCTTTATAATTTATTCCACCATCCAAGCACCTTTGCAAGATAGTTCATCATAATGGTTGTAATTGTATAAAATTTTTAAACTGAATTGATCGGACTTCACAACTGTCTTTGTTCAATTCATTTTGCTTGTTTTCTCTATTAAAAATCGAGATTATGTCAGATTTACGATTATTATAAAATATTGGTTTCTAAAGCTCATTGTCTGTTTTGTAAAACTTTTTTAAGAATAAGAAACTTATTTATAACTAACAACAATATAATAACATATTTTTAGATAAAAATTCTGCGAATTATCAGATCTTTGTTAGAAAAATTTGTAGGATATTGATTTTGGTGAGCTGTCCTCGCGTAAATATCCGGTAACGAGTTATTTTTAGCAGTTTGGTGCAACGAACATAAACTTGAAATGCATCGATCCAACAAAATTGGGAAGAAGTGGCAGTGTTGTCAGAAAGATAAAAGAACATTTTCCCAATTCCTTTCATTTCATCTCCCTTTGTCTCAGGCAGACGACTAATCAGCGACAGACCCAAGTAACTTATTATGCTTGGAACATTTTTATTGATTAACCAATTATTCCCGAGGGGGAGAGGAAGGTTTCAAGCTAGAGAAAAAGAGGGAGGTCGGGATTTTACGGGCGATTTAAAGCCGCCACCCCGGGGAGACGTGTGGGATATCGGAACCCTCCGCAATCCGTGATCCTTGTATCTCCTTATAAAACAGTCAAATCTACCCCTGCATTTTCAGTTATTCCGGTTATGATTTTATCACCAGACACTTTCCTCGGACAAATCTTAGTCGGAAGACGAAGGCACTTTCGCAATAGCAAATTCGCACATGACTTTCATGTCGTTCTCGGTTCCGCCTGACGCAAATCAAAGATTGTGGGTGATCTCCGTGTGGGCGTGACGCATCACGTCGGAATTAGAGACGTTCGGCATTAGGCCGAGTCACGACCCGGTCATGTGTACGAGTGTGTGTCAACCGATTAAAAAAAGTCAACAAAAACAAGGCCGATACGTCCGCCTTTAGGTGTTGGTCGTGACTTGAAATGAGGAAAAAACTCTCCAGCAATATGTAGGACTATGGTTCATTACCAAAGCAATCTATGCAATATTGATGCTAAGCAATAGAAAATCATCTTCTTGACTCAGTTTTTTGACCAAAATACTGAGAATTTTGGTATATANAAAAGAGAATGTTCCTATGTGTGTAACCGATTTCGATGAAACATTCACATTTTGTTTGTATTATAGTGCCATGCGGGATCAGTTAATAAAATAGGCATATAAATAATGGGCGTCAGAAAGTACAAAAAAAGAGATATTTCAAGAATTTGTGGCGTCCATCTTCACATCTGTTTTCACATTTCACAGCTGCCAGCGTCCAGGCGGGCCTTTGGCTCCAGGTATGATACACGTTTCTCACGTCTTTCAAATTCCGATTTGGAGACGCTAACACTGTAGTCGCAAAAATTACTGAATAGGCAAAACTACTTTTACAATATAATCGCACAAAGTTCACCGTTGTATCTTTACTGTAGGCAGCAGTGGTGTAGGAAAACGAACAACCGGCATGTGGCGTGACCGACGACCGTTTCGCTAAGCCGAACCATCAAAATTTAGAAAAGTGCTCCAAGTGAAGGTTTAATTTGTACAAAGATAAAGACTACAAAAGCCGATTTTATTTTACGGGTAATGGTACATAAAAAAAGATAAATTAAGTAAATTATCATCAAACATTGTTTTACGAACTCAGACAGTTTAAATATGTTTTTATATATGTTATTTAATTTTTACATATGTTATTAAATACACAGTTTAATGTATATTGATACGTACTGCTCTTGTTTTGCCTATTTGATTTATTAACATTCTGAATTTTATAAAATTTGAGGTTGCGAAGTTCCGTAATGTTCACTCTTTCAATATTTTTGAGAATATTATTTGCCGTATTATGAATTAAGTTTAACGGAGTCCGAGTAGATCGAAGTCACCATAGCTCAAGTGGTTAGAGCAGCGGCGTATTAAGCCGAAGGTAGTGGGTTCGAATCCCGCTGGTGGCACTAACTGTTTCACTTCAACCAAGACCTTACATAAAAAGAATAATTAACCTTACATTCTATCTTTTTTACACCGCAGTTGGAATTGCATTTTGTTGTTGTTTAAAATATCGGTTGTCGCACACATTGCCAAGAGAATATCAGATGAAAGCCAAAATGAAACATAAGAAGAAAGAGCGTCACGAAAGGAGCAAAAACCGTTTCATATGTCATACTCACGTGCTACTAAATCAACACAACAAGAAGCACGAAATGTATGAAGTCGAGTAAAAATTAGAGAACGAAGACAATCTTTGCCCTATTGTGATCAAAAGCTGCCTGTGATTGTAATTTTAAAAAAATAATAATAATTAATAGCAGAGGATTCGCTAATTCTTATATTTCAGGCTGATATCAATTATTCGAGATAAAAAACACTCAAAATTACAATATACGGAATGGCATATGTTACTCCAATTTTGGATATTGTCTCAATTGTTCAATATCGTATAATAGAAATAAATAATTGTAATATTTTATAAACAAACATCATTTTAAAAAATTAATAATTTAAAATTTGTCTACAATTCTATTTTATTTTTGATATGTTGTACACAGCCTGCTTATAATTAAATTTGTTTTATAAGCATTCTGAAATATGTACTTTATATGAACCATTAAATTTTGATGCGGTTGGTTGTAAGTTATATAGACACTAAAGCTTTGGGGGAATTTCATGCTGAAACAAGTCGTGACAATCACATAAAACACGACATGTCTTTTTGACGTAATGACAAGTAAATATTAAATAGTAAGAACCATTTTATTATTTTATGATTGAACCATGCGAAATGATACAGGACTGTTTAACATATCGAAGAAATAGACTGCTGTTATTCTTCTGCCCTAAAATTGTCTTTCATACGAGATCACTGTTGCTAATTCCACTTGAATTTGCCACGCTAGGGGTTCGGGGTTCAAAGCCCAGCTCAGCTGATCAAATTTCGAACCCGACATACTTAGAAATGGGCTTTTTTCCACCGACACCCAGGAATTTGGTATGACCGTTTTTGGTGCGACCCCCGTAATCAAATTCGTGTACGGGATAAAAATAAATATTTTAAAAAAATGTAAATGGTAGTTGTTAAAATTAATGTATATAAAGTGTTAGAAACTCACTAGACGAGAACTAACATTAAGGCAGAATTATTAAAACAGTACTAATTTACAAATGCGTATGACGCCCCATTAGGATATTAAATTAATCTTTGTTCACAATTTTACACATTGGCAGTTAGTTTAATAATGGCAACGTATGTAACATTTACCAAATGTTTCCATTCATGCAATTAATTATTCTTTTTATCTAAGGACTTAGTCGAGATGGAAAAGTTAGTGTCACGTGCGGGATTCGAACCCACGACCTTCAGCTAATTCTTTTTTCATCTCAACTAAGACCTTACATAAAAAGAATAATCAATTGAAATAATTAATAGGGGACCGCGGTAGCCGAGTGGTTAGCATGAGAGACTCTTACGCCGCGGTCGTGGGTTCGATTCCCACCGTCGCCTCTGGCCCTTTTTTCACAATAACCCCCCCCCCAATTTGAACACACATATACGAATTGTCACGTTGCTAATATGCATAGTTCATAACGCCATAAAAAAAAAAAAATAATTAATACTGTCAATTATGACCGCTAAACATATATGGATTCATGTTTATATTGCGTTGTTTTAATATAAGTTCTTCACTCTTTTTATGCTACAGTATAATCTTTATTTTATGTCATATACAAAGTTAAATTTAGTACATATCGTCTTAAAAAAAGTGAAATGGTTTGATTAAAGTTGAAATTTCGTTTCTCCGGTAGAAAGTGAGCAAAAAATGAGAATAAAAATCATTATTTGAAATAACAATTAATTAAAATTTTTAGTTGAGATAAAAAAGTCAATGGCACGAGCGGGATTCGAACCCACGATCTTCAAATGAAAAATGGCAAAAAGGAGGGAAAATTCAAAACGTGGGGTTGAGATGGGAAGTTAGTGTCCGAGTGGATCGAGGTCAAGATAGTTCAAGTGGTAGAGCAGCGGCGTATCTAGCCGAAGATCGTGGGTTCGAATCCCGCTCGTGCCATTGACTTTTTATCTCAATTAAAAACCTTAATTAATTGTAAAGATCGAACAGTTGGCACGCTAAATAAAATGTTTTTCTGATACCTACATCACACCAGACCGCATCTCACGATTTCTGAATAATTTTAATTTGTATTCAATTTGGTATTTGATGGTTTTGCTTTGTGAATATTCGGTTTACATACGTAAATAGTACTTGTGTAGAAAATCTGCTGCTAACTGTTGTTTGTTTCGATAAACCCGACATAAATTTATGCAGCATCGATTCCCTACTTACATATATTGGTCTTAATTTTACACACCAATCTTCTTATATGACATATGTTTATTCAGATCTTCAGATTCATAGAAAGAAAAAACTACTAATACTATGTCTAAAAAATAAGTGTAGTTTGTCTAAATTATTTACTGTTGTGTATTTGGTTATGCAATATTATAATCAGATTAAGAAGTTTTAAATTGTTGTCAAAATTGAAAACTATGACATTTTTATTACTGATTAAAATTAAAAACCTGTTGGACAAACAATTTAATAGAATACAATAAAATTTTATAAATTCGTAAATTAAGATGTTAAGTTAAATATTCAAAAGTGAAGATTTAAAACATTAAATTCACTAATTTCGTGGTCCGCTTGACCAGTTAATATATTACAATTAATTAAGGTTTTTAGTTGAGATAAAAAGGTCAGTGGCACGAGCGGGATTCGAACCCACGATCTTCGGCTATGGGGTTCGAATCCCGCTCGTGCCATTGACTTTTTTTATCTCAACTAAAAACCTTAATTAATTGTAATTTAAAACATTGTTATGCATTTAATTTTTACAGTTCTAAATATTTAAGAGCCTGGACGTTAAAACTTCAACAAAACGGAAGCTGTTTACCATTACAAAAAAAGATGTTTACAAGTTACAAAATTCATTGTTTGTTTTTCATTTATGTATTAAAATCGTGGTAAGAATGAGGTATTTTATAGTAAAAATTATTACAGGGCATAAAATTATAACAGTGCTGTTAAGTTCTTAGATGATCTTGATTAATGATAAATATTTTAAACTAATATGCTTAGGAAAATTAAAGAATGTTAAATGCGGTTATGAACACCGACTGATATTTAGAGCGGGGTATTAAAAAAAAATAAAAGTCCTTTCTTTTTTTTTTCTCGCGGAGGTATAAAAATGAGAGTAAAGGCCGCCCTCAGAGGCAAAAAGAGGGCAATTGAATTTAATAATATTTTTAAGACTTTCATATTTATTAAAGCCACGGTCATAAAGAAAAGTATAAAGACAGCCGTTAAAGACTTATAAAAAAAAATAAGGAAAAAAGGGCTGATAATCCCCCAAACGGTCACGGGCCCGCCCGAAATATTAACAGAGTTTATTGTAAACATAATCACCTCCCCTCCTGCACTTTATGATAATTCGACGCACCCCCCCGCTGCCGATTTTTACCCGGGGGGAGGTCACCCCATCGAATTAACACTAAACCATTAGGCCCAACTAAGAAAGGAATCGAGAGGTAGTCGTGTAAAAGAAATTTGCATCCCGAGGGTCGACAAAGGGACGTCGGCCCTTGTTATTAATGCTCACCGTGCGCATTTCCAGCCCTTCGTCTTCATATATCATGGGATTGCCGGGCTACTCACTTCTCAAGGCAACCCCTCTCGACCCTGTTTCAGTTTTACACGCCTTATTTACTTTTGGTTTTAAGCCAAGCTAAAAAGATTTCACAAACATAGAAAACATAAATATTAAAATCAACTATCTACAAATGTACTTGAAAATTAGTTTAAATAAAATCGTAGGTACTGCAATAAAACATATTTTAGTACTTTGTTATGTTGGAATATTAGTTTATTTACCGATGCGAGCATTCCACGTCCAATCAGTAACATAGAGAAAGGGGCAGTGAGTGAGTGTGTGTGTGTGTGTGTGTGTGTGTGTGTGTGTGTGTGTGTGTGTGTGTGTGCGTGTGCGTGTGTGTGTGTGCGTGTGTGAGAGAGAGAGAGAGAGAGAGAGAGAGAGAGAGAGAGAGAGAGAGAGAGAACGATACAGAAAGACGAACGAAATGATACATTCAGATGGATAGAAAGCAAAAGAGAGTAGATATAGAAAGGTACAATGAGAGAAAGGAAGATAGTACAGCAGTAAAAGTTTAAAATGGTAGAAAGAAATGCAGAGAAATAAAAAAAGATTTGAATAGATAGATGAAAAATAAGAAGAAAGTGAGAGCGAGAAAGAGAGAAGCATGGAGGATGACAGGGAAAATTGAGAAATATTTTGATTTATAGAAAAGAGAGGAGAGAGAGAAAGAGAGAGTGATGAGACAAGCTCAGAGGGACTCAGACAGAAGTCGAAAAAATTCAGCAGAAGTTTAGATGGATAGAAAACAAAGCAGGAAAGTTAAACAGATAGATAGATAGAGAAAGAGTGAGAGGAAATATATTAGAAGAAATATTATAAGAGATACATAAGCAGAAGACAGATAGAGGAGGTGAAGGCGATAAAAAAACAGACAGAATGAAAGACGAACGAAATAAGACATTCAGATGGATAGAAAGCAGAACAAGAGTAAATATAGAATCATGCAATGAGAGAGTAGAGAGCAGAAAAGAAAGTTTAAAATGACAGAAAGAAATTGAGACAGAAATGCAGAGAAATAAAGAAAGATTTTAATAAAGATAGATGAAAAATAGAAAGAAAGTAAAAACGAGAAAGAGTAAAGTATGCAGAATGACGGAAAAAATTAAGAAATATTTTGATTGATAGAAAAGAGAGGAGACAGTGATGAGACATGCTCAAAGGGACTCAGACAGAAAGTCTAAAAAATTGGCAGAAGTTTAGATGGATAGAAAACAAAGCACGAGAGAAACACACACGGATAGAGAAAAAAGAGAGAGAGAAGCTTTTCTAAAAGAAAGAGAGCAAAGACACAGTAGATTAAAGGCGGTAATTCACAAAGACACAAAAATACTGGTTGTGAGACAGAATTGCAGTGTGATAAAGAAAGATTTGGATAGGTAGATGAAAAATATGGAGAGAGAAAAAAAGAAAGAGAGAGAGAGAGTGTGTGTGAGAGACAGCCAGACAGAAAGACAACTAAACGAAGGCACACAGAAAAAAGATTCAGAAATAAAAAGAATAAAGAAATAGATGATATTAGAAGAAATATTAGGATAAGCAGAAGACAGATGACGAGTTGAAGGTGATAAAAATCAGATAGAGTTATAGACGGTCGTACAACCGTAAACACAAACAGATACACAGAAATTGAGAAAAAGTCAGAGAAATGGGGAAATAAAGAGAATAAATAAAAATAGGGATATTGGATACATTCGGATGTAATACAATGTAATCCAAAGCAAAAATCATAGTCCTTCAAAGCTAATTATTGTATAAAATAGAAGAGGTTTTAAGAAAAAATCTTATAAAAAAGAGCCAACTATGTTTTACGCAATAAAGCAAATTATTTAGCTTTGGGATGGCGAGAAAGGTTAGAAGAATGAAATTTTCTCCGTATCTATTTGTAAAAATGAAAATAAATGCAGTTATTTTTGAATACCTAAAGTCTATTGAATTGCCGACATAAAAGGAAGGAAAGTTGCGCGATCTATTACGTAAAACGAAAGATGTTTTATTATTTTAATAAAAACACGAATTAAGCACAATTTGTTTCAGCCAAAAATAATTTAATAATTTTGTCAATTTATGGAATTATTTAGGCCTACATTCCTGTACATAAAGTTTATACACTGACAGGCAAAAAATTCCACCCACTTGGAATATAAATTGATTTGTATTTATTTTTATATATTATTCAAAATCACGTTCTTTAACGTTTAATAATTGTCTTTGTCGAAAAAAGTAAAAAAATGTAAATTGCTAAGGAAAATGGAAAAAATAAAGAAAATAAAAAAGACGGGCAGATAAAATTTGTTTTAATTTTGTTTTAGATTTTTAATTGACATTTCAATATCGTGTACTTCCTCTTGCCTTAATTACATCTCGAAGACACCTCGGCATACTTTCTACCAGTCGGGAAATGTTTTGCTGGACGTTAGCTCATTCTTTACGAAGATTCAAGATCGTAGAGTGTATCGGAAAGTGATGGACGTGCTCTATTCGACTTTTCAGGTAATCGCAAAATGTTCGATGGGTTCAAGTCTGGAGAACGGGCTGGCCTGGCTAAGAACTGCATGTTACGCTGTTGAAGGTACATTTGTTCTCTGCGAGCGACATGTGGACGGGCATTAGAATAGGATTGTCGCTGATTTCATCGAGGAAAGGCATCGTGAAGTTGCAAAATTTTATCCACATAGCGACTGGACGTCAAAGACCCTCCTCTAACAACTGGGAAAAATTACAGGCTTTGTACCTTTCATTTCGCCTTTTCCACACTGTGTTTCGCCCATCTGGAGATAGTAGAGCAAATGTACGTTCATCTGTAGAAAGTACAGCAGACCAATCGTCCAAAGACCAATGGCTGTGTTCTCAAGCAAATGCGACCTGTGCAACTCTGGGTTCTGGTCAATTCTGGTCCTCTTACGGGGCAAAAAGTCATCAGCACATACTGATTTAATCTTCTTCGAGCGGTGCGTTCAGACATTTGGACACCTCGAACTTCCTGGAGCTGATGCATCGCTTGAACAAAAGTAAGGTGTCGGTTGCGCAAAATTCTCAAAGTCAAAAATAGTCAATATGTGATTCTGTTACAATAGAGAGTCCAGAACCGGACCTTCTATGGTAGGACCCAGTTTCTCGTAAAGGTAGGTCTAACGTCTATAAAACATCTCGCAGTTTCGTGGGGATCTTCGATGACAATAGCCGCATACCTGATGGAACGTTCATCATCAATGCCACACCACGCGCAACATCCTCAACACAAAGTGGCATTTTTAAGTTAAAAATTGAAATTAAGAAAACAAAGAAAACTAACCAGTTTGTTTCTTCAGAATTGAAATGAAACTGACAAATATTTTAAATTCCGTAAAAAGCAAACACTGAAAAATAGTTTATCCTTGTTTTGCATTAAGAATTACGCGTGTTTACCTCGAATTGATATTCAAAATTTAAAACCTAGCAAAAACAAATATTTATTTGTAAAAACAATGAGGCAAATTAAGAGCAAAATTTTCTTTTATCGAGAAAATGAAAAAAAAATCAATTGGGTGGAATTTTTTGCCTGTCAGTTTAGTAATAACTATCTCATTAACTAGGTTACTCTGGAACTATGAAGGATTATAAAAATTCATTTAGATAAATCGAAATGCCAAAATATAAACAAATAAAGTAGCAAAGATTTGTCTCTAAAATAAAATAGTCAAATTTGTGAATAAAAAGAAACAAAAGGCTAATTAAAAATTATCATTACATCAATAATTTGACAACGCCGTAGATGCAGATTAATTTGTAAGTATTGATAATCAAAAAAAAGACGTCATTACTTTTGAAAAAATGAGTTATGGTTCGTATGATGTAGAAAAGCCGTAATTCATTTCAGTTCCCCGAGGTGAACATCTAGGGCGATCTGGTAGGAAAAAAGCAAGACGGAACGGCAATAATAGAGATATAAATTATTCTCGAAAAGAGATCCGAATTTGATTTAGGAGAGGATAAATGTACGGTTCTCAGTATGTAATTGATAAAACATGTTTGAAATGATATTAAAGTTGATAAGAAGGGAAACGAGTGAAAGCCCTGCTTCACCTCAATCCTGGCCTCCTTTGATTTATTGGCTCATGCTCCGGCCAATCGTGAGCCAATATTTTATCCACTCCTCAGAGATATTTATATTATTGGTGTTTCCATCTCGATCGCTCTCCTCTCTCCCTCTCGCTCCCTCTCTTTAATATCTGATTCCAGCCCTTGATCTCTCTTTCTCCCTCTTTCCCGACCCTCGTTTTATTAATCTTCCGATCGCTACATGTGTAGTCCGGCTATTGTTCTCGCCGGGTCGTGCTCCTTCACCAGTTTATGGTCTACACGATCCATCGTGTCTCACAGTCTATTTACCTCACAGCTTTCTATATAAATGTCAATCATCTTTGTACACAATGCAAGGATTGTTTTTCAATTCCAGGGAAAAACGTGACAAACTATTAATCCAGACATCCAAGGACTTAAGGAGGAAACCTATCTTCTCTTTCTAGTTACTATTCCGTTTTATTTTATACTTGTACGTCTGTCTAGAGATTTACATCTCGGCTCACGTTGGCCCAAACTATTGCCTATAAATCGATCGGAGGTGAATAATAATGACGACCCCCGTCAAAGCTGACAGATGTCAGAAGCTCCTACCTTCTGATGTTATTTTAGACGAAGGTCTTATCCCATCACATCCAAAGATGTCTTAAATAACCTCACTAATTTATGTACTAACATATTATGATATATTACATATATGCCACGACGTTACCTTTTAAAAGCCTTTTCCATAAGTCTGATTACAAAGTTTTGTATCATCTTATTCAATCCTTTAAACAAATATATAAAAACACAACAATAATATTTTACATTAAAGGTTTTTTAAAATTACATTTCGTCGCAAGGATAATTTTTTTTAAATGTCTAAGAATAAAACTATTAAACAATAAAATTAAATAAAAACTGAATTAGTAGAAACCCAACATTTCACCACAAAAAAAACTAACAATCAACATTTATTAAATTAAATTATTAACGATATAAATAATAATCGAATCTGATTTATTGATAGAAAAATCTGATACTCTAGACTTGTTAAGTAAAATAATTAAACTATTTTCCGAGCATAATTCATCAAGGAAATGAAAATTTTTAATAATATATTATTGTAAATTTACTTGTTTTTACCAATTTAGATGTTTCACCGAGGAATGATTTACGGAAAAATTAAATTAAATTAACTGAATATTAAATGTCCATGGGTTGTCCATAACTTTCAACAGGAATTTGGCATATAGTGCCCTTTTTAGATGGCCCGGCTGAAATAATTAATAATTAAATTATTTAAAATTAATTTTAAAAAAATAATTATTTTATGAGAAAATCTGCCGGGCCATCTAAAAAGAGCACTGTATTCTAAATTTGTGCTGAAAGTTATAGGCAACCCATGGAAAATTAACATTTAGACTATTTTATTTTATTTTTCCGTAAATCGTTCCTCGGTGAAACATCTAAATTGGTAAAAACAAGTACATTTACAATAATAGATTATTAAAAATTTTCATTTCCTTGATGAATTATGCTCGGAAAATAGTTTAATTATTTTACTTACAAGTCTAGAGTATCAGGTTTTTCTATCAATAAATCAGATTCGATTATTATTTATATCGTTAATAATTTAATTTAATAAATGTTGATTGTTAGTTTTTTGGGTGAAATGTTGGGTTTCTACTAATTCAGTTTTTATTTAATTTTATTGTTTAATAGTTTTATTCTTATACATTTAAAAAAATTATGCTTGCGTCGAAATGAAATTTTAAAATATCTTTAATATAAAATATTATTGTTGTGTTTTTATATATTTATTTAAAGGATTGAATAAGATGATACAAAACTTTGTAATCAGACTTATGGAAAAGGCTTTTAAAAGGCAATGTCGTGGCATATATGTAATATATCATAACATGTTAGTACATAAATTAATGAGGTTATTTAAGACATCTTTGGATGTGATAGGATAAGACCTTTCGTCTAAAATAACATCTGGAGGTTCCTCGGTGAAACATACATGTACATAATCATTAACATCACTTTAAAGGATTTTTACGCTAAAACAATGGTGCAATCGGCTTTTAAACTGATCAGAAAATGACAACAGGTGAGCGACATATCCCTGCAACATTTTCACTCCGGAGAAGCTATGGAGGTGGTGGTATGGGCAGGCATTTCTATGGAAGGCGTAAAAACGTGATCTTCATGGAGCTTCGCGATACATTGAAAATGTGTTTTCAGATGAAGTTGTTCTTTGTATGTCGCTAATTGGAAAGGTTTTATTTTTTATGAAAAAAACAATGCAAGGCCCCCACACAGCTAGTGGTTGGTTGGAACCTAAAGCTTGGAACGGGCTTAAATTCAATATTTGGACTTGCCAACATGTAGTCCCGACTTACACCCTATCGAACGTCTTTGGACTAGCTGAAAAAGTCGCCGGTCGCCCAGTGATGCTAGAGAATTTGCATGAATTAAGAATGGCGCTGTTGGAGGAGTATGAAAATATTCCATAACATACATTCAAAACCTCATCAAATCGATGCCATGTCGAATGCAAACGGTGATCAAAGCAAGAGGAAGAAATATTACGTGCTTAATTGAATATTTTCTTCATTACAATTAATTAAGGTTTTCAGTTGAGATGAAAAAAAGTCAATGGCACGAGCGGGATTCGAACCCACGACCTTCGGGTAGATACGTCGCTACTCTACCACTTGAGCTATCGTGACCTCGATCCACTCGGACATCAACATCCCATCTCAACCCCACCTTATGAGTTTTGCCTCCTTTTTGCCATTTTTCATCTCAACTAAAAACCTTAATTAATTGTAATGTATTAATTGGTCAAGCGGACCACGAAATTAGTGAATTTTCTTCATTATTTCCGTAGCAACGTTTTTGGTCAAATTGCTTTACTCAGTTTATTTTCTTTTAATTCCAACCGTTTAGTATGCCATTAGAGGTGAACATGGACTCATCAGACCATAGGATGTATGGATGAACGTTTTCTTCAGCCTCCCAAATCGACATTTGTGCAAAGAATGTTAGACGCCTGTCATAATAAGAGCCCCAAAGACAAAATGAAAGCGATACGGATTAAGTCCGGAGAACATCTCTAATTTTATTTGTTGAAAAACCTAAAACTTTTCTAACTTTTTGGGTAGAAGAATTCGGATTTTCACAAACATACAGTAAAAAATTCAGCTCCTCGTCGAAATTATGCTGCTGGATTCTTTTTGTCATAACTTTGTCATGTTGTAACCAATTTACAATCCGATTGCAGCACTGTGTCCAGCGAAAAAAATCCTTTAAAATGACGTGTCAGAACGTGTAGGGTCTTATTTGAAATTTTGAAGTTGGACTGGGCCCAGTATATTTCTCCAAAAAAGGCAAAAATTTGAAACTAATCTAAAAAATATTAAACACGTATTTTCTGATAGCGTTGAGGGTTCAAGGGAAATTCAGCCGGCCATCTAAAAAGGGCACTGTATTTTACCATAAGCCTTTAAGGTAACATTGCACCAAGATTACAAAAACGTTTAATTTGAAAACAATCTAATTTTTGTCCTCCGACTGGCGGATATTTTAGTTTTACTACAACGTCATATCAACATTGCTTGGTACTTAAGCCTCAATTTCTATCCCCTGAATACACAGATACTTTATTCCTGGAACTGTTTGTAGTTAAGACTCAAAAAAAGTAGAGGGTTTAACCTTATTAATGATATCAAACCTGGATTCACATAATTTTTACACAATATTTATTCTAATTTAAAGGAATTATTTATATTTGATTTCTATTCATGTCTTAAGTGGCAATTCACGATATGAAAAGTAAATGACATTTGATGGTGCAGGGATTAAGTTTTTTTCTTCTTATTTTTCTGTGTTACATATGTTTATTAATTTTTATTTAACTTTGTGCGATTTTTGTTAGTTCCTTTATCGTTCCTAGAACATATTTTATCTACATTTTAAGTTCCAGATGGTAATTCTTGTATGTATTCATGTTGTTATTATTGGAGCTATTGTTACTTCATGGTTGTGCAAATATTTGCAATCTTTCGTTCTTTTTAGAAATAGTACAAATAGGTATTCAATTTGGACTTGATTACCTAAAAAATCCTTTTCTCGAGGAGAAAACGTCTTATTTTTATTTAAATTTTTATTTATTTATCTTTTTTAGAAATTCTGATTTTTTACTAGACACCCTCAACACGACATACAAGAACAGGGAAAACAAACACTTCGAGCCCTGAAGATGATCTCAATAAAGACCGAAACGTTGGCATGATAAATAAAATGTTTTTCTAAAGCCTACGACACACTAGACCGCACCTCCCGACCACCAAATAATCATTGGCAAACGGTCACTAAACACCTCGCATTTTTTTCTGTGATGAGATGCAAAATCTACTGAACAAGGTATGAAAATAATATTTTTTATTTTATTTTATTTCTTTCAACTCAAACGGTACATTGGCGACCTGTTGAGGGCAGTCAAAAATATACTTGTATGGAAATACAAATAAATGTAATGAATGAATTTAAAGGAAAAATTTCATTTCAACCAAAACCTTACCTTCAAAAGATTAATTAATTGAAAAAAGTAATTTGGTCAATAGACCACGAAATATAATGGATTTAATAAGTAAAACGAAGTATATAACTTCACTAACAGCTCCCAGTGGGCACTTCATATGTCGCCAAGAATCGAATCCTGATTACACAGCATTTGAAAAATGGCAAAAATGAGGGGAAATTCGAAAGGTTGTAGGTTGAGATGGGGAGTTGGTGTGAATCGAAGTCACGATAGCACAAGTGGTTAGAGCAGCGCCGTATCGAGCCGATATCGAGGTCGTGGGTTCGAAACCCGCTCGTGACACTTATTTTTTCATTTCAACCAAAACCTTACATAAAAAGATTAATTAATTGAAAGAAGTAATTTGGTCAATAGACAACTAAATATAATGGATTTACTAAAGGAAAAAGTTAAAATTAGCTGTAGATATAGAAGCACAACATCAAAGACGTTTCCTGATAAACGAGCTGAGGTCAGGGAAAACGTCAGGCAGTTAGGAAGTGTCATTCAAAACCGAGCAATTCTGACTCTATACAGCCCATAGAAGTCCGGTGAAAATCCATATTGAAATGTGTGGGGCCATTCCTCACGGTACGCTGGGGGACCCTTAAGCGGAACATGGAGAGGATCTCTATATAAAATATCTTTTTGTATTTTCATTACATATCCTTATATACAAGGATATGTATGGGCTCGGTTATGAATCCTTTTCAAACGTCTGATGTAGAGGGCGCCCATACAAACCCGGCATATTCTGAACTAAAAATGTTTTAACTTTGCACCACTTTCATAGAGATTGGTTAATTGACAACCGACTGGTGGTGTACGGGTCCAGTTAACTTGTACCCAGAATGTTCCGGTAATTCCTATAATTACCAATAATGAGTTTATTCGCGTGTCCTTTTTTTCCCTTTCACCCCTCGTCAACTGCGGCTGACCGGCCGTAAACGAAGGGAGGCGATAAACCGGTCGCCTCGTCCCTCGGGCACTCGACAATTCAGTGCCACTTGACCCTCGGGCGCGTGCCGCAGTCAATGAGACACCTGTTTCAACCCCGGAGTGGACTAACAACCGGTTGACCAGGATGGGGCCGGAGGGATTCGGCGAAGGGCGGGGAAGAAGGACGACAAAAAAAAACAGAAAAAAGGGAAAAAGTTGGCCACCGGCTGTAGGTCAAGGGCGCCCTCCACTCGACTAACGGGGCCGTCACGGAACCCCTCCGAAAGGTCGCCATTCATCAACCCCCGCCCCCTCGCGGCACCAACCCTTTCCGTCCTTTAAAGCCCCAAGGAGCCCTTTGCGCACCGAGGAGACACCTTTCCTGCAGGGACAATGGCCTAGAAATTAAGGACAATTAAAAGAAAAGATCCGATCTGAACAAATTAGGGCCGACTCGGTGAGTCCAACGAACAAAATTACAACATTGAAATAAATTGGCCTACATTATATAAAACGATGTTTATCATATGTAGATGTTTTGGTGATCAGAGATGAACAAAATAATTTATCCACGAAATGGTATCCGAAAGAAATTAACTCTTACTTAAATTAAGTTACTGTGCCAACAAACTTACATTTAGAATCCTTTCGCTGTCTAATGAACAATATTTCGAGGAAGGTAAGGAGAAAGCACTAAAACTTTTGAAGTCTAATGGCTATCCTCGTTCTTTGGTTGTAAAACTAATTAATGAAATTTAACCAAGATACCTTCCAGTCAAAGTATTCCTCTCTCAAGAGAGTCCTGTGTAGAAGCATATAAGTTAGAAGCTTAACATGTACCTAATATTAGCAATAAAGTGAGGTTACTCATAAAAAATTATGTACCTGATTTAAATATTTGTTATAAGTATTCGAATAAGCTGGATAGATTTCGCACAAAGTTAAAATGTGTGCGATGATTTGGATAACACATCTAACATTATTTATTGAATATCCTGTACGGGATGCTCCGCCAAATACATAGGCCAGACCATGCAAAGGCTAAAAAATAGAATGTATGGACATAAAAGATGATTGTAAAGTTCCATCAAAATTGTCAACCGGGTTGTCACAACACCACCACGACACCGGGCACAATTTTTATTTCGAAAATATTGACGTGTTGCATAAAGAATCTTCAGACGTGAGAAAAAAAGTAAAGGAGTCTTTGTACATTAACGTGGAGGAGAGAACACTTATCATGTGCAGAATGATTTTAAAAAAATCCGTCCAGCTTATTCGGGTTTGTTACAATTTGTAACGGAGAGGACGTCTCAAATTATGATATCTCGTCTTCTTCTCAATCATATGGCCGAGGTAATTTTCTGGTTAGAGATTTCGATTGTGTATGTAGTATGAATTAATTAGAGTTACCATTGCTGTTTTTCTTGTAATATCATTTACTTCAAGTTTAAAAAAAAAATAATAATAATTTCAACTTTGTCATGCTTTCGATCAAGGCTTCAAGGTCATCATCAGGGCTTATATTTTCAGACAAATTAACAACAATTAATTAACAGTTACTTTATAAAAACAAACAGTTACTAATATTTAGCACAGTTAACTACGTAACTGCTTACTATATATTGTTTTTATAAAGTAACTGATAATTAATTGTTGTTAATTTGTCTGAAAATATAAGCCCTGATGATGACCTTGAAGCCCGGATCGAAAGGATGACAAAGTTGGAATTTTGTTTTTTTATTCCACACCTTGACTGTAATACTACATTAAATTAAACTTCGAGTGGTCGATACCTTCTCTTGAATAACTGAATAGAAGTTTATATTAATTAACATTTTCAAAAACCTCATGAAGGGTAAATAATGTTTGATAAAGTTCTCCTAACCAAAACAAGGCTTGATCAAAAATTGTGTTCCGTTTTACAGCTGTATGTAAAGATTTGGGTCAAATATAAAATAATTTTTCATCTTTCAACGTTATTGTTTATCCATTATATTTAGTGGTCGATTGACCAAATTACTTCTTTCAATAAATCATTTTTTGTATGAAAGCCAAAGGTCGTTGATTCGAATCCCGCTCGGGACACTAACTTTTTCATTTCAAGACATTACATACAAAGAATAGTTATTGTTTATTTTACGCTTGTTACTTACTCATGGAAATGGAAGTATTCAAAAATAAACAAGAAATAAAAGTTAAATAATTAAAAAGTAAGGTAATAAAAGGTTGCCAGAGCATGATTAGATTTAATTTGATCAAATGATTTTTTCTTAATAGCACAATAGCATTTATCACAATACAACGACTTCATGAATGCTCTAATTAATCTATAACGAAAACGGCGTTGAGGTAAAGGTAAAGTAAGAAAAAATAAATTGAGATTTAGTTAATTGAAGAAAATGACTGATTGGCCCAATAACAATTTAATTGTTGAAACATACAAGATAATCACTATATAATAATGTAAATAGAATAAAGTTTTGGAAAAAGTTAATCGGTTAGGATTTCTTTTTGTAATTACATAGATTTACCATCCAGATGTTTGATCAATAGTGATTTTCTCCGGCCCTTCTCGCCGTCTGTAGTTCGATCGGAAAGTGGTTCATTTTGTCTCGAGTGTTTCAACAACCCGCCGGCCACCTGTCACATTTTCACAACTAGACTTTTCCTTTTGGAACGTAGTTCCGCAGTTTCCAATTGACTTTCACTCCGACAATCTCAACCTACTGATATAGCTGCCTTTTAAAGTCATAACTCCAAAATTTTTGATATTTCAAGAATTTTATCAAAGAATACACGCAATATTTAACTCTAACTAAGAGAAGAAATACAGCATTCACAAAAACACAACAATTCGAGGAAATTCGTCCAAAATGTGATAGTTTTGTGACCACACATTTGGTAAAATTTTAACCGTCAAACAAGCGTTTTTCCACCGAGTAAATAACATCGAATATTCATCGAGCCACGCCGTGAACGCCCTTTTTTTCACCATGCTGAAAAGGGCTTTAGTCAACAAGGCGGCGGCCCTTTACAATAACCTCTTTCCAACAATTCAATTCGAGACGAAATGTAAATCTGTGAGAAAAGGTGCTCCCCTGTCCGCCGACGGAGGCCACCCCTCTTCTCAAAAGGAAAATTGTCAATTCGGGAATACATAAATAAAACCAATTATATGGGGTAGGACAACCCTTTTTAGGATATTCGTCTTCGTGTACTCCACTATAAAAATTTCCCGTGAGAAGCTAATTGAATATCGGCAAACTAGGTTAGCACATTTACAATATCGTGATGAATACATAACAGGCTGTGAAGAAAGAAAAACTGACTGAATAATTACCAAAGACATATAATCCTTTGATCCATTTGTAAATACTTTCAATTAATTTATATAACATACAGAAACATTTATAAAATCTTTAACTTTCATCTAACAATAGCAGTAAATATAACAATCCTGTTTTTATTATTATTTATTATGTATTGGATATTTGACCAATGAATATTTTTTAATAAAAAAAAGAAAAGGACACTGTTTGAGTAGCAAAGCATTAGAAACTTTTTTTTGTAGCATTATTTTTGAACTAATAATCTCCCCGGTTGGTTGTACCATTGTTTTACGAGGTGTTATTGTCTAAAAGAAATGTTCTTTACTTGAAAAGGCTTTTGAAGTACTCTAGGCGTAAGTTTGAGCACTGTCGAGGGAGACAAAAAAATCAAAGCAACTCAAAAACTGTGGTACTGCTTGTTCCGACCAACCCTTTCCCCGATCTCAGGTCTTTCTCGGTTCCCCCATCGACCCGAGAAGAATTTACAAGATTCCGCCCTAATGTTTATTTTCGCTGTAATTTCTGAATGACAATAAAAGGCCTGGTTGGGCTTAGTTAATTGGCGTAAGATCCCTACGAGAGCAGAAATTGAATCAATTATCGTTTAACATGAAAAATATTTTCAATAATTAATTAAGGTTTTTAGTTGAGATAAAAAAGTTAATGGCACGAGCGGGATTCGAACATCTAGATACGCCGCTGCTCTACCACTTCAGCTATCGTGACCTCGATCCACTCGGACACCAACTGGCAAAAAGAAGTAGTAGTAATAGTAGCAGTAGCAGTAGCAGTGGCAGTAGCAGTAGAAGTAGGCGTAGCGGTACCGGTAGCAGCAGTAGTAGTAGTAGTAGTAGCAGCAGTAGTGGTAGTAGTAGCAGTAGTGGTAGTAATAGTAGTGGTAGCAGTTGTTGTTGTAATAGTGGTAGTAGTAGCAGTTGTTGTTGTAGTAATGGTAGTTACTAGATGTTCATACATTTCGGCATTTTGCATATATATGATCAGCTATATAGCTTGGAAATAAAGCGTCTCGGTGTTCAGCAGATTATAAAAAAATGTGGGAAAGTTACACTGTAAAAATATGTTGGTGGTGGATTAATATAAACTCATATATACACAAATATGTGCAATGTATAACTAACCCAATAGAGGGGCGATTACTCTTTCTTAATTTGGCGACGATGGTCCTTTTTCTGCGAGTCAGGTCTTCCGAAAACCACCTGAAGCTATTGATACCCGAGAGCTAATCTCCCGATCCGGCCTATCGACCCTGACATTTTCTTTTAATCGTGTTTTATTGTATTTTTATCATCAGGGGGTAAGTCCGGAGGTTGGGGATCCCGGCCTTAGCCGCCTCTTTGTTGCCTTCCAGATCTATGTATACCCAAACAACAACCACCTTTTGCGGGGACGTTTATGGAATTTCTCCAGCAAGAGTACCACAAGAAGGTCGACTAAGAACCGTTCACCATCACGGTAAGTAGAAACTGCACTGAGTCGATGCTGAATTGGTAGGCAAAGCTACCATTGTCTCGCATCACTTCAAGTGTGTGGCAAATTGCATACAATTACGCCGTGTAAAAGCTGCAAGTGCCGTGGGAGCAGCCATGTAGTAGTACCCTCGCAATACACGGTACCCGCACGTAATATGTAATGTCCGACTAGTATTTGCCACTCAAGCTGCCCTGGGTTCGAATCCCAGCTCAGTCTATGGCTTTTTAATTGAAAAATGTTTGAAAAAAGTATTGGAAAGTGTTTTTGTCCTCTCGTCCGCGACAGAGGAAATTGGACGTTTATTCCTCTTGACAGGAATTTATATAATTTTAGTTAAAATTCCATATTGTAAATGTGCTAAAACGTTCACGAAGGTTATTCATTGGCTATCCAATGGGTTTTGTTCCTCCCAGTGCGTAATTAATAACAATAAATTGATTGTTTATAAATACTGAAAATAAGTAAAAATTTAGAGTGATAGATAATTACGGTATTCTCTTTGTATCATGTTGAATCTGCTATCGTGCTTAAAGAATATACGTAAATGATCTTTTAAAATTTCCGTATCGTGAACGTGCCTATAATTTCAGAGAGGATACTCATAGGTTCTGAAACGTTTTGTCCCTTGTATTCCGCAACTTCTGTAAAATGTTAACTGCGCTATTGTGTTTTTAGGTGTTATATTGTGTTATACGATCTTTCAATGTTTCCATTTGCTAAATATTCTAACCTCCTTAGGACCGTTATTTTAGTTAATTGATCGTTTAAAAGTGCTATTGTTTTGTTAAGAATATACATAAACGAGTTTTTAAGATTTCTATGTGGAAAATGTGTTAAAAATTTCAGGAAGGTTATTCATAAGTTTTCAAACAAAAAAAAAATAATGGAAAGACTATAATATTATATTTTTATTTTGGCTTATTGTAAAAATTCTTGTGTCAAATTTATAGATCGCAGGGGTATTCACGATGATTGTAAAGATATGAACTGGTGTTAAGTCAAATAGAGAAATGTCCAGTAAAATCGTGAACGATCCCCTTCTTTTCTTAAATGTTATTTTATCACCAATGCCTCGCGTGGCGAATGGTAGAACCAAAAATAAAGCTATAACAGTCCTTGAAGGCGTGTTGTTTTTTTGTTATGGTAAGGTTCTATGCTAAATTGTAAGATGCCAGAAGTTAATAAAAAGGAAAATTAATCAACTTTTTCACTCAAAATGTTATCTGTGCACTTGAAAAGTACTAACAAATGACACGCTTCAATTCGTGCCGACATACTTAACTTGTATCTTAACGTCTAACAGCCTATAAAGATGTAAATATAAATGAGAGTATAAGGACAGATCAGAAATTAACAAAAGAAATGTATCGGTCTGATTTAATTAACGTGTCTTTAAAAATAAAAATACGTGTAAACAAAAAACAGGTGTTAAATTCTTGGCTGCCATGTTGGTTATCTACGCCCTAACGGATAACAATATGACATTTTCGACCTAACATTTAACATCGAACAATGTTAACTAGCCGATTCTTACAAGTCTACGTTATCATTTTTCTCGATCTAACGGGACGTAAAAGAGTTAACAGGTTAACACAAAGATCATGAATACCCCTCGCATGTAATATATAAATAAACCGTTCACTTCAATTTTTCAAAAACGAATCCTTAAGCTTCAATTAATTCCTATGTTTTTGGCCTTCCTATTAGTTTCAAAATTTGTTTTTGGAAGTAAAAACTGCTTAAGTAATTTTTAATTAACTTTATTTTCAGAAATGGTTTGAAAGAATGCATTTTTATATTTTAAAAAAACTTCATTTTGTAGTCTTTTACACGTTTACAGACATGACGTAAAGTGAATAGTTTATTGCTCTTTTGGGCAGACAGTATATTTTTAGTACTAAAACAAACGGCGTGTCCTGTTTTTTGTTCCTTAAAGAACCGGACAGGTTATGAATAATTATGTTTGGCCTTCTTTACGAAAAGAATTCAGAGAGGAAAACGGCAGATCGGTCGGGTTGTAAGAAGGCGTTTAAATGTTTTATTAAAGGCACTTCTAGTCTCGACGGAATTTTCTACAGTCTACGAGCATGATGAACTCATTTTATGAAAAAGGCGATTAACGTTTAAGTGGAAAAATGTGGCTTTGTGGGCTGTAACGCGTTTAATTCTGCAACACGAGGAGTAAAAATAGCGAAGGACCACACGGCGGGCGGAGGCCGGGCCCAGGGCGGCGGTGCGGTGCGGGGTCGAATTGTTTTAATTAATTGTTTAATTATGTCGGGAATAACTCGGAGCTGGAAAGGGGAGTGACTGTTATTGTTAGACTCTAAAGTTGCCTCTTATTAAAACACTTCACATTTTTGCCTCTCCACTAAAAAGGGGACTTTGGCCGAGGGGGCTTTCGGTGGAGGAAGATACGTTCTTCGTCTTTTTTAAGATAATAAGATTCCGCGGGTCTGCGAGAGGCGGTTCATCAATATTCACACCCCCTTCCACCCTCATGCGTGTCCCCCAGACTTCACTTTGTGTTTTTACCCCATCTTTTAAACAGCCCCGATGCCTCCTTCACTTTCTTTCTCGCTCTTTCCATTTGCCTCCCTCTCGCTCTCTCCCAGCTCATTAACTCCCCCGATCGATCTCAGAGCACATCTCACACCCGACCGTCCCACACCGCTTTTACAAATCTAATTTACCTATCTAATTGGCCGCTTCGACTTATTTTTCTTAATTATCTCCACGACAAAATCGACTTATTACAAAAACCACTTATTCAAACAGTTTTGCTCTCAAGGCAATAAAATTAACAAAGAAGTATGCAAAAACGTAAGCATTTTTACTCAAATCGCTACCTGATATAGCATTTAAAATATTTTTTGTGATGATAAACTATTTATTTCACAGGAAATGAATAATAACAATACTGATCCAGTATTGGGTCACTTATTGAGTTCGCCTTTACGTTTTTTCGGGTTTGACTACGCTAACCCGTTTCAGGATTGTGCCATCTTCAGGGAGGAATTGAGGAGTGCTTTGGGTAGTCTCAACATACCCGCCAGTGAATCCGTATTCACCCAATGCCGTTTCAGCATGAATTTACCGACCTGCAGAAGAACACACAGCATCGATTCTATCACCCTTGTCCTGCTTTTCTAAAACAGCAGAGCTTAATTTGTAAGGCCAAATGTATGCAAAAATCCCATTTTTAATTATAAAATTCTTTAACTAGAATTTCGAATTTTTGTTCCATAATTTAAACATTTCCCATAGGCTTGTATGGCCAATAATAATGTTAATAATGGAGTCAGACTAGCAACAGTCTCACCATGACTCTACACTCATTTTCATCGTTTTATTCTTCCTTTCAAATACTATAAATTCAAAAATGCTACTTAACAATAATAATAAATTTTGTGCTCATTCATTTTCTCAATTCATTTTTTCATGGATTTTTGGTAAAATTCAAATCTTTAAGAAAAACTAGAAGTTTTTAGTTAAATTAAGAAAGTTGATGTCAGTTGTTCATATTTGCCCACATGCGCAATGCGTAAAAATATAATATTTGAATACTACGGAAAAATTTAACGGGGTTTACTGTTCCAACTTTTTTATATTACTAAAAATGATAAATTTAAGTCGGGATCATGTTTAGCCCCCACACCCTGTATATGTACATATTTTATACTTTTATTTAACATATAAATGCGGTCCCTCATCATCAATCAAAGTAAAATAGACAGTAATGTATTGATAGTTTGTTTTAACTTCACTAATTTCGTGGTCCGCTTGACCAATTAATATATTACAATTAATTAAGGTTTTTAGTTGAGATAAAAAGGTCAGTGGCACGAGCGGGATTCGAACCCACGATCTTCGGCTAGATACGCCGCTGCTCTACCACTTGAGCTATCGTGACCTCGATCCACTCGGACACTAACTTCCACACTCCATTTGTCGCCGAGAATCCAATCCGATTACACGACGTTTGAAAAATGGCAAAAACGAGGGAAAATTCAAAAGGTGGGGTTGAGATGGGAAGTGGGTTCGAATCCCGCTCGTGCCATTGACTTTTTTATCTCAACTAAAAACCTTAATTAATAGTTTGTTATTTTTTAGTAGAACAACATACCCGCGAATGAATCCGTATTCACCCAATGCCCTTTCAGCATGAGTTTACCGACCCGCAGACGAACAAACAGCATTCTACCTCCCCTGTCCTGCTTTTCTAAAACTTCCGTCTTACTTTTCAACATACTTACCTCGAAGGATTCGCAACAGCAGAGGTCGTATCAATCCTCAGGGTGCCGGTGTTTTTGAATAAATCACCAACTGGATTTGAAACCGGGACCTTTACCATACAGTGATGAACACAATGTCAACGAATAAACCTGCGTCCACCGACGCCCTTTATTATTATTATTAATTTTTAATGGCGTTTTAATGGCTAAGGTCATTTCACGCCCTAACATGTAAACCTTCTATCTTGGGTTAGCTATATACCTTCTGAGTGCTAAAAAGCCCTAACTCCAAACATTCACTCATAAACTAACCTATCCTACAGCCATCCAAAGCTTTAATTTATTATTTTAAAATACTTAATTTGGCAGGCCAAATGTATGCTAAAAACCATTTTCAATTATAAAGTGTATTGCTGTTCTTTAAATAAAAATTGGAATTTTTGTTGAAATGATAGTCTGGTTAGTCTCGACTCTTGCTCAGAGTACTCTCTTCGTAATTGGATATCAGCTCGCACATTCGCTTAAATAAATTACATTCACATATCACATTTCGTTTTCATTACCTCAGAGAACTCGATATTCCTTGGAGGATTGAGGTTAAGCTTCGCCATTCACGCTAATAAATTACATATGTCCAGCACATTATTTTTTACGCTAACCCAGAATTTTTAATAAACATCAGGGTAATTGGGGATCTTATATCCAATTACGAAGAGGATTATCGAGTACTCTGTGCAAGAGTCAAGACTAACCAGACTATCATTTTTTTATCTCGTCTTTGTGTCTCTGTGTGTTCATGTTATTTTATCCATCATTGACGAGGCCCTGAGGTACAGAGAGGATACCTATAGGATCAAGAAGAGAGAGAGGGGGGAGGGAGAAAGAGAGAGAGAGAGAGAGAGAGAGAGAGAGAGAGAGAGAGAGAGAGAGAGAGAGAGAGAGAGAAAGTTGGTTACCATTATAGCAAACGGTAAATCAATAACATGGCTGGAGAAACATGAGAAGAAATAGAAGGAATGAAACGCAAGACAGACAAGAAAAGAAAATGAACAATGTAGTTTGCCGGCAACAACACTAAAAAAATATATATAAATAAATATATTTATCACAAAACTAAATACATAGAAATCATTTCTGTAAATTTTCTTTTGTTCAACACAATTTTAAGGTTTTTTTCAATTTAAAATGACATTTAATAAGAAGTACATTGGGGGCTTCGGTGGCGGCAATGGTTTAGGCGAGTTGTCACTTGCGCTCATCACTGTAAGCTAAAGGTCCTGGGTTCGAATGCAGGGCCGCTGGATTCGAACCCCGGATAGTGTGTATTCTTATGGAGTTGTGTTATTTGGTGCCATGGGAAAGGATGAGTTCTTCGAAAAAAAGATTTGGAGGGCGGTGTGTAGGGTAAGTTTCGATACATAGTAAAGAGGATTGGTGATCTTACATAGAATTTTTGACTGCAGTGACTGTCTTCTTTGGAAATTGGAGCGGTTGGTTGTGCGGTTGTTCGCGGACGACACCGCTACCCTCTCCTCACATTCTGAACCTCTGTTTGCAACAAAAGCACCCAACAACCATCTTGACCTCATTACCGACTACTACTCGTTGGGCGGAACAAGCTAAACGAACGAAAGAACCGGCACACTTAGAAGTACCTGCCCAACAGTGTGCACTTATAGTAAGATTATCCCTCTCCAACCATGGGTAATTGGACACCACATTTACATGGAACACACAAAACAAAAAAGGCAAGAACTAAACCGAATAAAAAGACAAATCAGACGCCTACTTGGGCCCCAATTCACAATGACACACTACAACAAACTAAAAATATACCGGACACAAATTAGACCGATTTGGACTTAAGTAGTCGACTTGTGGTTCAGCCAAGTTATCCGACATCCAAAGAATCCAATCTTTCCAATCAAATGACTTTCGTCGCATCCACGTTTCCTTCTGCACAGACCTGGCCATCCAAAATGCCATCCATTTGTGACGAACATGATCCAAACACGATTTTACAACTTACACTCCAAGATCTCTTTCCGCACCAATATATTAGTTATTACTACTATAAGTTATTTCTGTAACTTCCCGTCCCAATAATACTCCAGGCCGCCTAAAAAAATAGTAACAGACAACAGTCGCTTGTAACTTCCTAATACAACCCTAAACCTCAACCAACAATCTTAAATATAGTAGATTGTTCTGGTTGGTTTCTCTCCCCTATCCCCGTGGTCAGGCAGGTTCCCCAAGATCTTTTATTGACCAAACCAACAAATTGTTAAAGTAAACATTTTTACAGAAAACATTTTTAAAAAGTTTTGAAAGTAGAACTCTTCAGATGGTTGAGGATTGGAGTTCGTGGGATGGTAAGAGTAGCTTATGCGCTCTTATTCATGACTTGACTGTTCAGGGACTTAAATTTTTCCACAAAATTACAAGTCGTGATGACTTTAAAAAAATGGGTTAGACCACCTTCCGAAATCTAATTTACCAATCTAATTCGGCGCCCCAACTTATTTTTCTTAATTACCCGCAAAGTGTAACGTCGTAATTACACAAGGCTAATAAATCAACCAGCCCCGGCCTGTACATAATTAACTCGCTTCCAACTTTTTCTCTCCTTTTTTGGCTCGGGCTGCAAGTTTTGTAATTTTTTAATTATGACCCGGCCGGTTGTCACGTGTTGTTGCGATAAGAGGGATCGGGGATGGGACCGGGCCCGCCTGCAATTAACATAATAAATTTCCCAGACCGCAGTCTTACCAGTACTTTCTACAACGAGAAATGATTAACAAAACAGATAATATCTCATCTGTCACTAAACTAGGACGAGATATCATTTTCAGGCATAAAATATTTACGAGCTGGGTTTTTTTGTTCACTCCGTTCTCAAACAATGGCTTCCCAGGCATCACGGATAAGGAGGGTTTATATTTAACACAAATTTCAAGCTTTTCAAGAAAGTTCAAACATACTTTATAAATTAGAGACAGCGTAAACGTCGATTTAATAAAGTTATAAATTATAATGGTCAAACATATTGCAAATACTTTATTTTTGTATTTAATAGTCGAGGACGGAGTATCAAGAACTCCGCAGACTAAATATGAATGAACTTATATGTGTGAACGTATCTATTTTCACGACTGTATTATGGAAGTTAGTTAGATTTACGCTAGATTGCGTTGGTAGCCGAAATGACCTAGCTGCCGATAGCCCCAGTCGGAGCCTAACCCCGATGGTTGGGATGCGACGACCTCGGGGTATCTGCCTTAAAGGTGATACAAGCGACCCAACCGCAAAGCAGGGTAGGTGAACTCCCTGATGTACACACCGGAGGGTCAGCACATGAGTAGTGACTGACAATTCTACGTGGGAAAGGCCGACTATCATTGAATTACTTTATTTAAGCTAATTCGTTTTTATACGGGCGTTAAAATGTGTTTATGTGGGTGTCAAAACAATGCTATTAATTCTTTCGATTAATTATTCTATTTATGTAAGTTCTTGGTTGAGATAAAAAAGTTAGTGTCACGAGCGGGATTCGAACCCACGACCTTCGGCTTCGAAGGCCCGAGCAGCCGAAATTCTTGGGTTCGAATCTCGCTCGTGGGACTGACTTTTTCATCTCTACCAAGACTTTACATAAATGTAATAATTAATCGAAAGAAGTAATTTGGTCAATTAGACCACTAAACATAAACGGATTAATGTTATTAATGTCAAGATCATTTCATTAAGGATGTCTAATCACGTCATCATCAGTAAAACACTAAAAATCCTACCAGCGAACCACACGTGTCATTTGTTTTATAACAGACATTTATTAATTAAAATTATGACAGACAGTTGAGTGTATAATTTTCAAAAATTTGATATGCTCTCCCTGACTGCATTTTCACAAGGTGTACTCACAAAACAGACAGAAATACGTACATAAATAATTAATTCGGAATAATAAGTTCCAAAATATACTGAGGATTATTAAAAGGGATGGGGGATCTATTAGTCCTGCATATTTATAACATTTTATATTTTTAATTAAATGAATAATAATCGGAGGTTTTTTATTATTCACCCTCCTCCCCTATATTTTTTCATAAGGCCCATTCAAAATACAATAAATTTCTAATCAAAATATGCACGTCTCAAGTGGAGCGCGACGCCAGGTGAGCCGTACCTCGTTTCAATATGAAAAGAATCCATTTGACATGAATGTATGTCTGTGAGAACGGGAAAAATCGAGGACGGGAGGACACGGGTTTTTCTTCTTACAGTTAGATCAAAAAGATTTCTAATTGTAGGAAAAGCCGCTATAGCCGAGTATCCCTTACTTTGTTCTACGCTTAATTAAAATCTGGATTAATGAAAATCTAAAGGCACCAATTAATTTCTCCGTTTTTAAACCTTCTAACCCTTTTTACTTTTCCTCGTTCCCTTGAATTTTTCTCCCTTCCATCGAGGAGGGCGCTTACGAAAACGCTCCTCAGTTATCTCGCGATTTAAAATTATTTAAAAATATAATTATATCCCCTTCTGATATCGCGAGATAAAAGGATACTAGTATCTTCAAACGGCGATAAGGCGATACATTTTAATAACCCCCCCCCCGGAAAAGAAAGAATAAGATACGACATCCTTTGAGGATATTTGGTATAAAAGAAACAACCGTAATGGTTAATTGGCTTTTAAAAATCAGATATTACTTTTAAGACAGCTTTAAAAAATGAAAACTCTTCTCAGTACATAGTCCATACAAGTCCATGAAAGTTTTGGGAGACATATTTGACACATCTTTATCATTTGTTGACCATATATATATATATTATGGAGGGTGGGCGACCAAGACCCGAGGGGTTAAATGCCTGGGTAGACTCGTACCCCATCCCTACATCCCTAAAAGGTCCGGGACTTGGTCGGCTCACGTGTCCTGCATAAACCTCTTGGGCTTGTTCACAAACCCCAAGATTTTGGACCATTTTATCTCGGGGAGTGATTTGGTGATGTCCTCTCCTTCAAAGATTTCAAATCTAGCTATCACACTCTGCGAGGTAGTGCCTTGCCGTTTCTTCTTTTATTTCGCAGAAGCGGCAAAAGGGATCTGGTAGGATACCCATTACGAAGAGGTGTCTTCTCAGTGGGCAGTGGCCCGTCAGAATACCTATCAGCCTCCTAATTCCCTTCCTTGAGATAGAGAATAGCCATTTCGATTCAGCTGGTTTGATCGCCTTAACAAACTCTTTCGATTGCCTGTGTCCGGGGGATAAATTCCACTCCCTAAGGAATTGTTTCATGCCCCAGTTATTGATACTCTCTTTCGCTGTGCTCATAGAGTGAGGTAATACCAGTTGTAGCCCGACAAACGCAGTATTAGAACCTTCTTTGGCCAGGCCATCCGCCTTTTCATTGCCATGGTGTCCTTTATGTGCTGGTATCCAAATAAGGGTTACCTTGTTCTCAAACCTGAAAGAGATCCGATTGATAAGTTCTATAGTTTCCTCCACCAGTCGTGAGGTTGATAAATCTTTATGTAATGCCCTAAGACTAGCCTGAATGTCAGAAAAGATTTTAATATCTTTTCCCATAATTTTATTTTCCATAAGTGTTCTACAACACACAATAAATAATTTAAACTTTAAGTTAAGTAAATGTGCGAAAGTCCATGAAAGTTTTGGGAGTCATATTTGACATATCTTTATCTTTTGTTGACCATATAGAAACATATAAATAAACCTTTAAAGTTATTTGGCTTCTTAGAAAAGAACTCTAAAAATTCAATAATATTAAGTAGATAAAAATATTTTGCTTAATACTTTTCAATAATCAGGTATATTTTAGAGTTTAACTCTCCATGATATTCAAAATATATTAATAAGCTTGAACGAGTTCAAAATATGTTATTAATATTTTTAGCAGTTCAGTCACAGTTAAAATTAGACAATGCACTCAGTGTACTACGTGCTGGAAAGGCAGTCCTCCATTGTATATCAACAACAAAGAGATACCAGTTTCCTCTGAAGTCCAATACCTGGGACTATATCTCGACAGCAGATTGACTTGGAATCCCACATAAGACTTAAAAAAAATTAAAACAAGACTTGGACTATTACGAAGACTTCTAAGACCGAAATCGACTTTGACGGCTTATAACACTGTCTAAGAATTTACTAAGACCAATATGGACGTACTGAGCGGAACTGAACTGCAAAGTCATCCAATATACAGCGCGTCCAGTCCTTCCAATCGAAAGTCCTTAGACAAATAGTCAAAGCACCTTATTATGTCACTAACCTCACTATCCACAAAGACCTCAACATTCCTTTTGTCAACGAACTGATCCGGTCCAGATTCCAAGCCTTCCGCACCAATCTTTCGAATCATCCTAACCATACTGCTCGAGCCCTCTCCACTCATTCCCATCAATTCAACCCGCCTCGGGACCTGACACCTAACCATACACATGAGCTCTGCAGCTGAGCCGTACAGCTTATTGTATTTTATCCCTGGATCCATATTTTGGAGGAAGGCTCGCAACACAAATGTAAACTTGAGCCCTCGTTGTACCGGTGTTCTTCCATCGAAGAAACTCATTTTTGAAGGGGGTTGGGACCAAATTCAGGGTCGCTGAGATCCGATCCCGCCCCTTCCATGATTAGTGCCGTGTCAATATCTTTTAATTGCGGCCACCGGTCCCCTTAGGCGTCAGAAAAAGTCCAGAGGCGACAGTGGGGATCGAACCCACGACCGCGGGATCTATTAGCCGAGAGTCTGACGCCTTAACCACTCGGCTATCGCGGCCCCCCTGGCATTAGTGTTCATGTTGTGCTGTCTGATACATTAATCATGCGTACATATTTGTACATATTACAAATAAATTTTAAAAAATATTCTTTTATAAATTGCTAAACTATGTTATAGAGAGTCCAGACCTATTGTAACGAATTTATTTAATTGTAACCGTACAATTAATGAGACACGGTAATTTATTTAACATTTCATTTTGTGATACAAATTATTTATTTTTTGCAATTACAGGAGCTTCTAAACTGCTAAATCCACAAGAGGTAGAAAATATGTTTAGATCTCAATTATTGCCATTTTGTTACATGCTGTATAAAACTGGCGCAAGCTATACATAAGTAATTTATGTTTAGTGGTCTAATTGACCATGCTAATTATTTCAATTAATTATTCCTTCTCTGTAAGGTCTTGGTTGAGATGAAAAAGCTAACGTCGCAAGTTGGATTCGAACTCACGGACTTCGGCGCAAATAAATAATCCTGTTAATAATAAAACAAACGTAGTTTTACAATTTTATATGCAGTAATTCGTAGTGAAGGTGGGATAGAAAGAAATCATCGGTTCCGTTTAGTAAATGCGAATTTTCAGGCTTGTTTTAGATATCTGAGCCGACTTGAAAAATTGAATTTTTTATGATTGAATGATCTGTTATGGTGCTGTAAATTAAGGAAGGCCATTAGGGCAAAAATTACTTCTCAGAACCACGTGTGGTGTAAGCCGTTGTTAGATCCACTTAAACAGCGGGAAATGGGACGTTTGAAATTTACGGGGAAACCGAAGAGGCAGTAACCGACCCCCTATATCAGCATTATTCCACATTGAGATCTACTGTTTTCAGGGGGAGGACGGGGACGAGCGTGAATGACTAATGAGGAAGCCATGTGTACGTACGTCTTGCAGCTGCAGGCCCAACACGCACCCATTGATTTCACCCTCGGATGTTAATTAAGCGTTTTTACGTGGTATTTTTTTTTTCTTTTTACCTCTGATATTTTCATTTTTTGCTTATGCAGATGTTTCGATTGTTTCAAGCCGGTGTTTGGTTATGCAAATCCTTTTGTTCTCTTATTGATAAGGAGCTGAGTGAAGAAGAGCAGTGATGCCTTCTCATAAAACACACTCGGCCGACATATTGCACCGTTCGTGACTGCTCCGGGGAAATGTTTTCACCTTTTTGATTCCGAATGGAGGAATGTGGGTTAGTCGTGTCTCTTGCAGAGAAAACATCTGTAAAAATTAGAAAAACCAATACGACCAATCAATTCTAACTACAACTAAAGTATCCATGTAACTAAAATTTTTGGAAAATTTGATCATCTAAAGTTCTCGCTGTCTAAATTAACTCTGCTTCCCGCTAATAATAATAATAATATTTTTGTCCAGTTTCTCATGAGCCAGCCAACTAATCCAAAATCATCGTGATATTCACCTTGACGTTCTCCCTTCATTCACTTCAACAAATAGATTCACGCAAATAGAACGCACTCAAATAAATACATTTACAAAATTGGGTTTTTTATGTCACGCCAGCAGTGACTACCTCTATCACATTGCAAATGTATATAAAACTAAATAATCCAAATTACTTTGGGGTGTTTGTGGGTACTCGATAATCCATCACAAACACACCCAAACATATTATAACAATCACGCTAATAAATATGTTCACTGTAATTAAGGATATTTTTCAACTTATGTATGAAAGGGCTCCCTATTGACGTTTATCTGCTTCAGGTAGAGAATCAATTTCTTAAAATCACTGCTGTGCATTAGAAGTTGATTAAAGTCTGCAGAAAAATATCAAATAAGACATCCTAGAAATAAACTCAATACTCATTGAGAGATGGAGAGAGAGAGAGAGAGAGAGAGAGAGAGAGAGAGAGAAAGAGAGAGAGAGAGCGAAAGAGAGAGAGAGAGAGAGTTTATGGTTCAAAATCAAGTTTAGGTTTTAAATATTTCTCTATCTAATCGAAATTAAGAAATGAAGATGACATAATGACTATAGTATTTAATAAATACAAGTAGACAGATTTAAAATACAAGAATTAATGATCTAAAATCTCTCATTTCAAAGTATGCATGGTGCTTGTGGCTTATAACCTAGGGGGGAGCAGTTTCTTCCTGCGTAAACTACAAATGGGGTCATCGTGGATACACCCATATTTCTTAGTTTTTCTTGGATGCCAGTGTCCTGCCACAGCCCTATCGGTCCTCTGAGTTAAACCATGTCAAATTATACCAATTTACAAGGTTAACCAAGCGCTCTGTAACCAGGAGTTTACTATGGCCGAAACCTCAGGAGTTAGTCCATATCTTTTTCTTTTTCTGGGTACTCTTTCTGAGTTGAAGGAGACGGGTTTGAAAATAACCATTCTTTAATGTTTGGGTTGTAAATAACATTCTTTCGTTTTTGGCGTATATTTGGTCATGCTAGGCCTTCTCTGACCACTTTGGCTACTGAAGAATTATCCAATATGGCATCCACTGTTGGTAGGGTAATAAGTTTCCTAGGTTTTGGAGGTTTTGGTTACATTCAACGACTATTTTGTGGCATTTTTACGAAACCCCTGGAATGAAATGGACTAAATCATATCATATTACATAGATTTCTTGTCACTGTTAAATACAATATCAAAATCAAATAAACTCAAAGTAGCGCCAAGTATTACTCATGGACCTTTTCAAAGCTTTCAACTGTTTGACCTTTACCGTTTACATTGCAAGATCAAAAATTCATCGAAACCCCAACATTCATACTAAAACGGATTGTTCAGTTGGAGGAATAGAGGACCAAAGTCATGTACAATATTTAAAAAAAATCAATTATTGAATTAGCGTTATGCCTGTTGTACTTTCCACAAATTGGCTATGAAGGCCAGTCTGAGGGTTCCACTCGACGAGATCCATCAGCTTCAAGCGTGTTCCTTTTATGTACAGTTGGAGGAGAAATCCTTGTGTCATTTCCTCTGAAAATAAACAGAAATATGTTTATTTCAATTCAATACTTAAACAAAGATCTGTTATAACTGTAAGAATTGCTGGCAGAATTGTCAGTTGTGCAGTTTTTTTAGAATTAAGCCTCTGATCAACCACCCACCTATCATTTATTTTGCCTACCAAGTTTCACATCCCAATAATCTAGTAAATGTGATTTAAAAAATAATATATAACTAATTATTTTTGTTCTGTCTTGAAAGAAAATAATTAAGAAACATAAAACTTTCAAAAGGTTGCCAATTAACTTCCAATTTTTAAGCAAAAATAGGTCAACCCCACAGGCAGAAAGCTCTGCATTACTGTAGTAACAATTGCTTTCTGTTTGGTATAGTATTGATACAGTCCGGATTGTTTCCTGGAAGAAAAAGATGCACAAAACGTTTAGAAAATCTGAATCGTCCATCGCTTACAAAGCCTTTTTGTTGTTGTTGGTTGTTGCTAAATGCACGATGTCTTTCTACTTTTCGAATTATGTCAATAATAAAATTAATCCATGTATGTATTTAGTAGTCATAATTGATCGTATAATTATTTTAATTAATTATACTTAATATGTAAGGTCTTGGTTGAGATGGAAAAGCAAATGTCACGAGCGGGATTCGAACCCATGACCTTCGACTCAATACGACGCTGCTCTAACAGCTTGAGCTATCGTGACTTCGATCCTCTACTCGGACACCAACTCATCTCAACCTACAACCTTTAGATTTCTCTGTTTTTGCAATATATTCAAATATCGTTTAATCAGGTTCGATTTTACTTATGCAGTACCCTTGGGGAGGTCTTAGAGAATAAGCACTTCTTTAATTATTATTACAATAATATATTAATCTATATATGTATTTAGAATACAGAACTTACTGTATTAATTATTTTAATTAATTCTACTTTTTGTCTAAGATTTGAAAATTATGTCAATAATGTCCAGTCGAGATTCATCGATAACATTAAGATTATTTGACTTTCTAAGGTCCCATAGTTATCTTTTATCCTAGATGATTCCACTGTTTCTTCTCCACTAGAGATTGCTAATCAGCTTGCTCTCAAATGTAAAAAACTTGTTCAAAGGTAGGGATCTACAAATATTATCGATAATACCTTTCGTAAATCTAAGCACATCGATTTTTCAGAATCTAGTATTGAAAGAAGGCTGTTTTCTCTATCTTCAACTCGTTTATCAGGACCTGCCAACATCCCCGAAGTTATTTTTAAAATCTCTCCTTCGCTTAGTGTCCCTTTATCAAGATTATTCCAGCACTCCGATGTCATTGACTTTTCCTGATATCTGGAAATACGCCCTCGTCATTCCATTCTTCAAGAAGAGTATCAAATTATCATTCTGTATTTATCGCCGTATGAAAAAGCTTCTGTCAGTGCAAGGTCATGTACTCTTTAGTCTTTCGCTTTCTTGCAAGTTTAGGAGGCTCGTTTCTTCACCTCAGTGTAGTTTCCTAAAAGGTCCATCTACAACTAAAAACTTAATAATTTATAAAGATCTTATTCTGAATGCTCTTTTGAAGCACTGTACCGACGTATCCCACGCCTTTGACCGGGATGATAGATTTATACTATTGGATAAACTTAAAGCTTGGTGAATGTCAGTCTCTACTGGGTTGGATATCGTCTTTCCTGGCGGGCTGCTCCTTTTCCGTATCATGCAAGAAAGCAATCTCTGATCCGGTTTTAGTACACTCAGAGGTACCTCACGTTTCCAGAGTTCTGGTTGTCAGGTCTCCATGCTGCCTGATGATCTCAAGATTTATAAAATTATTTCTAACTCGAGTGTTTGTATGGTGTTACGAACTACTGTCTCGGCCTCTTCTGATTCATGTTCTCTTAATCATCTTAAGCTAAACTAAGACAAATGTGTTATAATTCGCTTTTCTCGCACAAAAGTTGGCTAAATTACTTATACTTACTTCATGAATCTACTATTAATAGTTTGAAAACCCAAGTAAAATAATACAAAGCGATCATTAAAAAACATAAATTTGTATGTCTGGTTCTAATGCAGGGCTGGATTCGAACCTGCGACCTTCACCATACAGTGATCAGCACCGTGTCAACGTCTAAAGTTTAGACTCTAAACCGTTGCGGCCAGCTCATTGACCTAGTACAAATTTGAATTTATTCTGTTCAAATACCTGGGATAAAATTTGTAAGCGTCGATAAACACGAAAGTTAAACAAACCGCTATCTTATCCGTCCTTTATCTCGTTATACCCTTGGATTGGGTTATTATCTCTTGTAGTTGGTTTGGTAACTTACCTCCAAGGAAAGTGAAACCTGTTGAGGTCTGAAAGGTGATTAACCTGCAACATGATTGTCTCCGATCATCCTTGTCCGTGTATTCTCGTTCTTTTCCTCTGCTAGGAGCATTACAGCACTTCAATATTTTTACTGGCTGGTTTGACTGTTTTCTTTGTAAAATAAAATGTCCTGATTCAAAAAAGAAAACGATATTTTCAAATTCGTAAGTAGGAGATTGGGTAGTGTATTATCGTGCTCCAAAATAATTTGAAGTTTGGGGGTCTCAGATCTCCCAAGATTTCTATCATTGCCGTATTTTGGTTTAAATGTTTGACGACATAATAATTCCACAAAAATAGTGAAAAATCCTTACAGTTAATCATTCTTGTTTTTCTATCATTCTCTGTCTTTGAAAAATAAACAAGACTATTTGAAAACAATGTCAATTAATTCAATTCTAATTCTTAAGTCAAGACTGGTCGAACAAAATTCAAAGTTTGGTTCCATTTGGTTCAATATTTCGATGTTTTTGATACTTTTGTTTCTCGGTATTTCAGGGTTTTGGTAGTTTTATTGTAAAATTTCAGGATCTTCGGTACATTTGTTTCGATAGTTCAGTATTTTCACAGTTTTTTTAATTCCAGGGTTTGCAATACATTTGTATCGACAGTTCCGGGTTTTTACACATGATTATGATTCACTATTTCTGAGTATGGTTACTTTTGTTTCAAGAATTCAGGGTTTTTGATACATTTAGATTACTTTTCAGGGTGTTGATTCGTTTCTTTTTATATAACAGGGTTTTGATATTTGCGTTTTGATTCGTATAGTTCTGAAATTTCAGAGTTTTGATAGTTTGGATAGTTCAGGATTTTGATACATTTGTTTTGATATTTCAGTTTTTTTAAACATTTGTTCCGATATTTAAGGTTTGATAGTTTTGTTTCAATATTTTATGGTTTTAGTATTTTTTTTTAAATGTATGCATGATAGATATTTTAGTGTTTCGATTCTTTTCTTTGGAATAATATGGTTTTGATACACGCATTTAATATTTCCGTGTTTGGATACTTTTATTCTTCAACAATATATATTATGATATATAATGTAATATTTCGGGGTCTTTGTACATTAGATAATATTTCCTTTTTTTTATATATTTCTTTAGATATTTCAGGGTTTTTATCCATTTGTTTGGATATTTCACGTTTTTCGATACATTATTTGCTATGTTGCAGGGTTTTGATCGTTTTGTTTCAAAATTTCTAGGTTTTAGCATATTTTTTCAAGGTGTGTGCTATTTGTTTATTTAAGTGTTCTGATCCATATGTTTGGATATTTCAGAGTTTTGATCCATTTGCTTGGAAATTTCACGGTTTTTGATAGTTTTTCTGTATTGCAGGGTTTTGATTATTTTGTTTCAATATTTCTAAGATTTAGCATATTTTTTTAATATTTCAAGGTTTGAGCTATTTGTTTATTTAAGTGTTCTGATCCATATGTTTGGATATTTCAGAGTTTTGATCCATTTGCTTGGAAATTTCACGGTTTTTGGTAGTTTTTCTGTATTGCAGGGTTTTGATTATTTTGTTTCAATATTTCTAAGATTTAGCATATTTTTTTAATATTTCAAGGTGTGAGCTATTTATTTATTTAAGTGTTCTGATCCATATGTTTGGATATTTCAGAGTTTTGATCCATTTGCTTGGAAATTTCACGGTTTTTGATAGTTTTTCTGTATTGCAGGGTTTTGATCATTTTGTTTCAATATTTCTAAGATTTAGCATATTTTTTTAATATTTCAAGGTTTGTGCTATTTGTTTATTTAAGTGTTCTGATCCATATGTTTGGATATTTCAGAGTTTTGATCCATTTGCTTGCAAAATTTCAAGGTTTTTGATAGATTTTTCTGTGTTGCAGGGTTTTGATCATTTTGTTTCAATATTTCTAAGATTTAGCATATTTTTTAATATTTCAGGATGTATGATATTTGTTTATCGATATGTAAGTGTTCCGATCCATATTTGAACATTTCAAGGTTTTCATTCATTTATTTGTATGTCACGGTTTTTGGTACAATACCGGTGGTTATAATACATTTGTTTGAATATTTCAGGGTTTTTGATGTTTGTTTACTATATTTCCTTTGATAGTTTCGATATTTCAGAGTTTTGATCAATTTGATTGGACATTTCACGGTTTTAATCCATTTATTTGTATATTTCAAGGTATTTTATATTTGTTTATCGATATTTCAGTTTTGATCCATTTTTTGTATATTTTAGTATTTTAATACATTTATTTCATATTTCTGGGTTTTGATATATTTGTGTTAAGGATGTCAATAAAGTTGTTTTGATATTACTGAGTTTCAATGTTTCAGGTGATGGATAATTTTACTCTGATACTTGTAATGTATCTATAATTATTTCTTAGTCTAAAAGTAAGTGCGTAAGCATTTTATATGATTAAGTTGCTTTCATTGTGCAATTTTATATTTGTTTAATGTTTAACGTTAGAAAGAGGACTGTGACGTAACAATGTGATTAAGTGTAATGTAATTTGGGTAATCATCGACAAAGAACCCTCTCACCTTATTGCTGAAGTGAGATAGGCTCCCTACCTTTGGAACTGAGCATACGCCACTGGGTTCAGTTACTGTTGTGTACTTCTCGTTCTTTTTACGCCGTGAATTTTCGTCGAGGGGTGGATCCGACGAGGGAGAGGGTTGGGCACATTAGAGTGAATGCTATACGCACTGATAAGAAGAGGTAGTTAAAATTCTCCTTGGATGAACGCCCTCTAAAAATGAAGCATTTAATTTTTCCGCACGGCGCGGCGATAGGGAGCATCCTCGGGCTGGGCGGGGGAGCAATTTAGCCAAAGTAAATAACGTCCCGCAGTGATAAAATCGTGTAGCTTCGTGCAAGGCGAAGACGGAGAAGGAAAGAGAGTAATGAAAAAATAAAACTAACAACATGCATCACGCAAATCGATTCATTTCCTTATTAGGAGGGCCCAAGTGCCTTACCCTCTTCCAGAACGGGTTTTAATTCTTTCTTCGCCCCCTGGAAAAATACCCTCCGACGCTGGCTTACTCACGTTGTTACACACTTGGAATATTTATAAGTTTTCTTTTTTTCTCTTTTCTTTTTGTACACTGAACTATGACATTAATCAACCTCTTCCTACGCTTTCCTTCTTTAAACAAATGCCTGAATGGTGCTCATCGATCTCAATCACCTCTCTTCAAGGGTAGAACTGACAAATATTGTAAAACCTTTTTATTTTTTAAAACACATTATGATTAAAAGTATCATTTGTGAATTCATAAGGTGAACTTATATTTTTGTGTTGTTTGTTGAAATGTTCTTTTTGGTTTGCTATCGTTACCAGTAGGCCATGTCATCATCGGTTGGTTACATTCCCTGACAATGTTGGGAACTCAGTCGTTTTTTAAAAAAAGTTTAACTCATATTTTAACAACTTAATTCTGCCAATTGGTAGACATATTTATGATTAGTCCTTATCATGACCTTAAAATATGTCGAAAGCTTGGCTACAACAATTGAACTTGATTTTTGGTCAAGATCATACCGTGATCCAGATTATTCATGTTTATCATTAGGTAATCCATAAAATGCGCATTGAAACGAAAATCTAAAATTGTGCATAATTAATTTTATTTATTTTATTATCAACTACTTTTTTAACCCTGAATCATGAGGTGCTATCAGTTTCTGCAGGCGCAAAAACCTGTCTATGAAGACGTGAAACAAAAGCTTTAGTATTATTATTATTTTATTTCAGTAAATTCACTAGTTTTCGTGGTCCGCTTGACCAATTAATATCGTTCAATTAATTAAGTTTTTTAGTTGAGATAAAAAGGTCAATGTCTCAAGCGGGATTCGAACCCACGATCTTCGGCTGGATACGCCGCTGCTCAACCACTTGAGCTATCGTGCCTTCGATCCACTCGGACAATACTTCCCATCGCTCGTGCCATTAACTTTTTTTCATCTCAACTAAAAACCTTAATTAATTGTAATGTATTAATTGGTCAAGCGGACCACGAAATTAGTGAATTTAACGATTTAAAATGAAGTGTACTTCACTAAAGCTCTCCGTGGCCAGTTCATTTGTCGTCAAGAATCCAATCCGATTACACGACATTTGAAAAATGGCAAAAAAGGGAAAATTCAAAAAGGTGTGGTTGAGATGGGAAGTTGGTGCCCGAGTGGATCGAGGTCACGATAGCTCAAGTGGTAGAGCAGCGGCGTATCAAGCAGAAGATCGTGGGTTCGAATCCCGTTCGTGACACGGACTTTTCTATCTCAACTAAAAACCTTAATTAATTGAATTTTAATTTATTCTATTTTTTTGAGGGATCGCAACAGCAGAGGTTATATCAACCAACATATCACACCCGACCTTCCCACACCGCTTTTACAAATCTAATTTACCTATCTAATTGGCCGCTTCGACTTATTTTTCTTAATTATCCCGACGACAAAATCGAGTTATTACAAAAACCAATTATTCAAACAGTTTTACTCTCAAGGCAATAAAATTAGAAACGAAGTAAACAAATCGCTACCTGATATGACATTTAAAATATTTTTTGTGATGATAAACTATTTATATCCGAGAAAATGAATAATGACAATACTGAACTCGTATTGGGTCACTTATCTGTTTCGTCTTTACTTTTTTAAGGGTTCGACTATTCTAACCTAGTTCGGCATTGTGCCATCATCAGGGAGGAATTGAGGAGGGCTTTGGTTAGTTCAACATACCCGCGAGTAAATCCGATTTCCCCAATGCCGGTTCAGCATGAGTTTACACACAACATCGATTCTATCACCCCTGTCCTGCTTTTCTAAAACTCCCATCTTACTTTTCAACGTGCTTTTTTTCTCGAAGGGTTCGCAACAGCAGATGTCGCATCAACCCTCAGGGTGCCGGTGTTTTTCAAAAAGCCATTTGTAATTTAGGGCCGCTGGATTCGAACCCGTGGCCTTTACCTTACAGTGATGAGCGCCGGATATACCGTTGCGGCCACCGACGCCCCTTTTTATTATTATTAATTTTTGAGGGCGTTCTAACGGCCTAGGTCATTTCACGCCCAAACATTTAAACCTTATATCTTAAGTTAGCTACATACCTTCTGAGTGCTATAAAGCTCTGATTCCAAACACTCATTCATAAACTAACCTATCCTATTGCCATCCAAAGCTTTAATTTATCCTTTTAAAATAAATTAATTTTGGAAGCCAAATGTATGCAAAAATCCCATTTTAAATTATAAAATTGTTTAATTAGAATTTCGAATTTTTGTTCCATAATTTAAACATTTCCCAAAGGCTTGTATGGCCAATAATAATGTTAATAATAGAGTCAGACTAGCAACAGTCTCACCATGATTATAGACTCATTTTTATCCTTTTATTTTTCCTTTCAAATACTATAAATTCACTAATGCTACTTAACAATAATAATAAATTTTATGCTCATTCATTTTCTCAGCTCATTTTTTCATGAATATTTTGGTAAAATTCAAATCTTTAAGAAAAACTATAAGTTTTTATTTAAATTAAGAAAGTTGATGTCAGTTGTTCATATTTGCCCACATGCGCAATGCGTAAAAATATAATTTTTGAATACTACGGAAAAATTTAACGGGGTTTACTGTTCCAACTTTTTTATATTACTAAAAATGATAAATTTAAGTCGGGATCATGTTTAGCCCCCACACCCTGTATATGTACATATTTTATACTTTTATTTAACATATAAATGCGGTCCCTCATCATCAATCAAAGTAAAATAGACAGTAATGTATTGATAGTTTGTTTTAACTTCACTAATTCGTGGTCCGCTTGACCAATTAATATATTACAATTAATTAAGGTTTTTAGTTGAGATAAAAAAGTCAATGGCACGAACGGGATTCGAACCCACGATCTTCGGCTAGATACGCCGCTGCTCTACCACTTGAGCTATCGTGACCTCGATCCGCTCGGGCACTAACTTCCCATCTCAACCCCACCTTTTTGAGTTTCCCTCGTTTTTGCCATTTTTCAAATGTTGTGTAATCTACTTGATTTTCGGCGAAAAAATTAAATGGCCACGGAGAGCTTTAGTGAGCTTTTCATTTTACAGTGAACACTTCATTTTACTTATTAAATTCATGAGTTTTCGTGGTCCGCTTGACCAATTAATATCTTTCAGTTAATTAAGGTTTTTAGTTGAAATAAAAAAGTCAGTGTCACGATAGCTCAAGTGGTAGGGTAGCGGCTTATCTAGCCGAAGGTCGTGGGTTCGAATCCCGCTCGTGACATTGACTTTTTATCTCAACTAAAAACCTTAATTAATTGAATGCTATTAATTGGTCAAGCGGACCACGAAAACAATTGAATAGTCATTAATGTAATGACAGTTTGTTGTAACGTTTGTTAATTTTTCATTCCTGAGACAGTATTCAGATTAGAAGTCTTTTATATATAATAATCTCCAGGAAGAATGATAAATCAGTAAAAAACATAGATAAGGCTTATGCAATGTTAAAATATGAATAGTGTTTAATATTTTACAACCACAACAAGTCGTTTAATTGGCTATAGCGCGAATTGAATATTGTTTGGTCTTTGTTGTTCTTTCTATTATCGTGTATTGTAATTATATTCTCATTCAATTACAACACATTAATACACATAAAATCATTAGTTTTGTCTATGAAACGAGAAAGTAATGTAGAGAAAGGAACTTTTCGGAGGAAGGATTTTTCGCTCTGGGTGTCCCCTAGAAAAAGGTGATTTATTTATTTACAGATTACATAGAGGGTAGCGCGTTCAGTAACGCAACATCAGTGACGTGAAATTGGTCACGCAAAGCAATAATTGTTTATTTAACCTAAAAACTTCTTTTAAGACTCGTTTCGGCTTCTGGTGGGTTCGTGTAATAGTTGGTATGTGCGTTTTCTTTTGTTTTATTTTGTTTGTTGGAACTCTACAAAGGCTCAACCAAAAGCGTAAACACATCTGACAGCCCGAAACTAATAAGTAAAAAGGCAGACCAAAAAGATCGGAAACGACCAAACTAGAGGTTCACCCCTCCCCCCCAATCACACAAATACGGATTCAGTTGTGAATTGGTTCTATTTAGTTTTAAATCAGTCTTTTAAGAAAATATGTGAAAACATAAAACATTTTAGGATTTACATCTTTTGAAAGTTATTTTTCGGCAGGACGACGTGGTTTTAATATAACATATTTCCATAACAATTTCGCCGTTTTGACGGTTATTTGATATCAAATGTGGCAAGCAAATGCCGGCGAAACGAAACGCATCCCCTCGAATTCAGTCGAAGAATCAAAAGGGCCAGGTTTAATTAGTGGGAGGATGGCAATTTCCTTGCTCCACACTCACAAACACACACACTCGTCCCACACTATCCTCGGGCGAAGCTCCTTCCTCGCGCGAAAAGCTTTTAATTGAGTTTGCCTAGGGAAATTACACGCCCCCGCACTAATTATTTTCTCCAGGCGACAAGCGTTTTTTCCAGGTCCGTCTCCCTTCTCTTTTGACGTTAATGAACATTATGCCCTTTTTCAAGGGCGTTACAACTCCTCACCTCTTCGCATAACGGCTCGTAATGAAAACCCTTTTCAACTTTGTACATTCGCTGCTACTTTACGACTGATGGAATTTAAATGGCTTAACAGGCCGGTTTCGTCTTAAAAATGGGAACGCCTAAATAACATTGATATATCCACAGCAATATGAAAAAATTGGCGTCACGAAATATCGATAAAAATAATTACTTAAATACGAAATACGATAAAAATAATTAATTAAACCACTCCTACCGTGAATGGCCTTAGGACGTAATTACATAACAGTACAGGAAGGAAACATATAGACCTATAATAATAGATACCGGTTATGGATTTTTCCATGGAATGGTATAGCCAATAATGTCATGGAACTAACACAAATGAATTTTATGATGTATTTTTTCTGTCGTTTTAATTATTAATCTTAAGCCATGTGAATAATACTTAATTTACATTACAACTTTTGCTTTAAAAACATGTTCTGTACAATTTCATATATTCAAGAAAATAAGACAATTAATCGAGGAAGGTGAAATACTAGTCTCGTTTTATTTTAAAAAAATTATTTACATCCATTAACCTTTTTAAGTTATTTATATAACATAAATAAGGTGGAATGAAATTCAACAAATACACCAGAATTTACCTCGAGACATTCACTCCATGAATGGATACTTTAAATATGAGGAATTTATAAATATAATAAATATGATATAAATATAATGAAATATATATTAGAAAAACAATTATATTAGATTCACTTATGACACCTGTACCTATAGATCTGCCACCTAAACCAATAACACCAAAACAAGTATCACAAGAAATACGACAGTTTCCTAAAAAAAATCACCTGGTCATGACTTCATAACAGCTGAAGGTCTTCAAGAACTTCATCAAAACTGGTCTTTTTCTGACTTCTTTATTTAACCTACATCACACCAGACCGCATCTCACGATTTCTTTATTTAACGCAGTTTTGAGAACTAAACAATTTCCCATAAACTTTCTTACACTAATATCATCCGAAAGCCCCGTAAAAATTTAGTTAAATTAGTTCGTTACCCGTTCCTTCTAAATTATTCGAAAAATTAATTTACTAAAAAATTAATTCTATTGTTACTTCAAAGAACATCTTACCAGACCATCAATTTTGCATCGAACCCATCGTTCCACAACTCATCAACTTCACAGAGTTACAGATTTCATTACTTCATGTCTCGAGCAGAAATTGTACGCGACAGAACTGTTTCTAGATGTTTCTCAGGCAAATCCCAGGCTCTGAAGATGATCTCAATAAAGATCGAAACGTTGGCAGGAATGTTTTTCTTAACCTACGTCACACCAGACAGCATCTCACGATCTCCAAATAATCACTTGTTAAATATGTTGGCCACTAAATGATTGCATCGAGAATGGCTCAACACAAATGTGACTGTAACTTTTATAATTATCTTCAATTTGGGAACATGTAACAACTATCACGTTCACTGCGATTTAATGATTTCCACACAATCCGTCCAACCGAAAGACTTATTGGCAGGACTCTCAAACTATGGTCCACGGCTAACTTCGCGAAGAATTTAGAATTACAAAAATAAACATAGAATGAATAAATAAAATTAAGAACTAATAACAATGAACACTTAATACGAAAGTGTTTTTTAAAAATTTATTTATTTATTGCGTTTGCACACGTAGCAAAATAGGTAAGTGAACTAGACGGTCGATGAGGAAAGTTCCAAATTGGAATTGATGAGGCGGAAGAGCAACTTTCCGTTCAAGCCAAATGTAGAACAGCAAGATCCAGGTGCTCAAATTCTACAAGTCTCCAAATAGGTGCAGGTCAAACTGCCAGTGTAAGTGTAATATCTAAAAAGCCTAAGTACCACGACAGCTACTTAGATTTGGGATTTATAGAAGCCGACAAGGGTAAAAGTCAGTGTGCGATTTGTGCGAAAGTCCTTCCAATGGTGCCAGTAAAATTGCGTCGTCATTTTGAGGTTACACACCCAGAACTCCGGGAGAAACAGACAGAATTTTTCATGAAAAAGAGCACTGGACTGGCGGCTTCTCAAACCTACATTAAAATACATTCAAAAACTCACTAACAAATATATATACAAACTAATAAAATAAATACTAACTAAAGCGTCTTTCTTGATAAGTTATCGAGTGGCACAGGCAGGTAAAGCACATACAATAGCTTAAACCCTTATAAAACCGTGTGTTAACGATATTGTATGCTGCATGCTTGACTAAAAAGCAGTAAAAATATGTGCGGTGTTTACCGCATACTATAAGTACCTCTCTAATTTTAAATTCTGTAATGAGAGGAGTCCCGAGATTTTTGTTCTGCTAAAGGGGTCCGCTGGCTAAAAAGTTTGGGAAGCCCTGACTTACTGGAATATGCACTTATCTCATTTGGCTAAAATCGACAAGTTTTGCTTAGTGTGCAAAATCGTCTGACCTGGAATTATTTCAGAGATAATTCATACACTCTTAGACCTAAAACGAATTCAGAAATATCAGAGAATATATTTACAAGCTTAAACTAATTTATTTTGTTCGGTGTATTTTATATTATTCACTAAGCTAGCTTCATTTTTCTGCTTTTGTATTTTATATGTCTGGTTTACTAAAACTCTTTTGTTTGCAGTATTCATTAGAAATCAGTGTTTTTACAAATGTGTAGAGATTAGTGACCGTTAATCGATAGTTATTCAGATATCGTGAGATGCGGTCGGGTGTGATGTAGGTTTCAGAAAAACATTTTCTTTATCGTGCCAACGTTTCGATCTTTTATTGAGATNTATCTCAATAAAAGATCGAAACGTTGGCACGATAAAGAAAATGTTTTTCTGAAACCTACATCACACCCGACCGCATCTCACGATATCTGAATAATTGTTTCTACAAATGTTTCATTCTGTTAATATTTTTTATTGCAGGCTGTAAATTAACTGTTGTGTAAAGTAATTATATTACATATAAAATAGATAAAAATATTGGTGGGTTTTGTGTATTCGGTCATTTTGGATATTGAAAATTGAACCTATTCTCAGTCGGCGAAGAATTGTCCCGACTAAAACGAAAGCCGAGAAGGATGTAATTGCAAATTAAGTCCATTCATAACACGCTTAAGAGGTCAGTTAATTAATGAAGGGGGATGGTTGAAAAATGCCGTCCTCCGGCCACGGAGGGCAATGAATCAGCCCTTAAATCTTCCCGGGGCGGAGGTGGTCCATTATAACGGTCTTGGTAATTGATACAGGCTCTTTCCATATCTCTGAACAGGTGAGGACAATGAAGACGGAAGCCGAGGTGAATGGAAGCCGACCAGGGTCCGGCTCCGGCCGGTTTCTTTGTCCACTTCCCTCGACAAACAATGACCACTGGTATTTACATTGCAGCCCCTGACCCTTTATCATTAACATCTTATTTTCACCGTGATCCCTTTACTTATTTATTAGGCAATAATTAACCTGCCATCCCTTTTATGTGAGCTGGTTTAAACTGGACTCCTCACTGTTTCGCTCCAACTATCCCAGTCTTTTATACTTCGATATATTGTTTCCCAATTGTATTAAATACACATACACACCTGCTTCTCCTACTATGTTATTATTTCTATATATAGAATAAGAAATTACAAAAACATATTGCCTTCAAAACAACAGTACAGCGTGCGGACAGAAAACAATTCCATCAAATTCTTTGTGGTCCACTCTCTAACTACAAATGACAAATATTTTAATCTAGAAAGAAACGTGCCTCAAGTAAGAAATGAATTCGGAACAAAAGGTTAAAAAAAAGTGACACTTCTAACTGCACCAAGAGACTCCCTTTTTCCCTCATAAAAGACATGGACAACCATCTCCAAAGAAAGGACATGTCAAGAAACATTGGAAACTAGAGAAGGAGATACAGGCAAATGGCATGCCAATGAATGCCACTACTCCATAGCTTCTCCATCAAGGGTAAGTGTGGGCTAAAGAAACCCCTGAAGGTTTGAAATTTCTACGCTTATACTGTGCCTCAAACACAGGAGCTGAAGTCCTCAGGATGAATTTAAGCGTAGGTAAATACGCTACCGTTTTCCAGTCTGAAATCATTGCGAATGAACACTGAGCCTGAGAAATAAAAGGCTACGAATAAATTGTAGCAATAGCTATTTTCTCTGACATTCGGGCGGCACTTAGTGCCATACAAGTTAAAGGCGAAAAGCGTATGGAATTGTACAGAACTTTGGAAAAATTCTGTGACACCAATAACCTGACCCTGGCATGTGTCCCAGGACATTCCGGACATAGAGCCAATGAGAAAGTGGACATGTTGACCAAACAAGGAACAATATTCTCTAGTGTCTAGTGCCTCTATTGTGGCCTACGCCTTGCCACCGAAAATGATGCTCTAAAAATGGATCCCAAATGAGTTCAAACGTGGTTGGAACTGTTGTGTTCCGCTGGATGTACTGGATGATCTTTGTACTAAGTGGAGTCGCTGGATGTTTTGAGCAATGTGTATCTTGTCTTATGTGAGCGCTCGGCATCGGTCTAAAGCCAATGAAGTCTAAGTCTTTTTTGTTGTCAATTTATATCCAAGTTTACCTTAGTCGTCCGTACGTGACATAACAGGAACAATACCCCAGTCATGAGGCAACAGAGCCAGGAGTCTGTTTGGACTTCGAACAGGACACTGCCGCCTCAGAAGGCACTTGCACCGGATAGGAATACAAACAGAAGAAACACTATAAAGTTAATGAAGCTGCCAGGAAGAAGAGGAGCCCACAAAACACGTTTTATATTTTAGTGGGGGCATGTTTACATAACAGTACAGGAAGGAAACATGTAGACCTATAATAATAGATACCGGTTATGGATTTTTCCATGGAATGGTATAGCCAATAATGTCATGGAACTAACACAAATGAATTTTTTCTGTACATCAGAAAATTAGATTTAATTATTAATCTTAAGCCATGTGAATAATACTTAATTTACATTACAACTTTTGCTTTAAAAACATGTTCTGTACAATTTCATATATTCAAGAAAATAAGACAATTAATCGAGGAAGGTGAAATACTAGTCTCGTTTTATTTTAAAAAAATTATTTACATCCATTACCCTTTGTTCAGTTGTTTTTATAGCATAAATAAAGTGCAATGAAATTCAACAAATACACCAGAATTTACATCGAGACTAGTTTATGGATATTCTATCATTCACATCCATGAACGGATACTTTAAATATGAGGAATTTATAAATATAATAAATATGATATAAATATAATGAAATATATATTAGAAAAACAATTATATTAGATTCACTTATGACACCTGTACCTATAGATCTGCCACCTAAACCAATAACACCAAAACAAGTATCACAAGAAATACGACAGTTTCCTAAAAAAAATCACCTGGTCATGACTTCATAACAGCTGAAGGTCTTCAAGAACTTCATCAAAACTGGTCTTTTTCTGACTTCTTTATTTAACCTACATCACACCAGACCGCATCTCACGATTTCTTTATTTAACGCAGTTTTGAGAACTAAACAATTTCCCATAAACTTTCTTACACTAATATCATCCGAAAGCCCCGTAAAAATTTAGTTAAATTAGTTCGTTACCCGTTCCTTCTAAATTATTCGAAAAATTAATTTACTAAAAAATTAATTCTATTGTTACTTCAAAGAACATCTTACCAGACCATCAATTTTGCATCGAACCCATCGTTCCACAACTCATCAACTTCACAGAGTTACAGATTTCATTACTTCATGTCTCGAGCAGAAACTGTACGCGACAGGACTGTTTCTAGATGTTTCTCAGGCCTTCAACTGTTTATAAATCCCAGGCTCTGAAGATGATCTCAATAAAGATCGAAACGTTGGCAGGAATGTTTTTCTTAACCTATGTCACACCAGACAGCATCTCACGATCTCCAAATAATCACTTGTTAAATATGTTGGCCACTAAATGATTGCATCGAGAATGGCTCAACACAAATGTGACTGTAACTTTTATAATTATCTTCAATTTGGTAACATGTAACAATTATCACGTTCACTGCGATTTAATGATTTCCACACAACCCGTCCAACCGAAAGACTTATTGGCAGGACTCTCAAACTATGGTCCACGGCTAACTTCGCGAAGAATTTAGAATTACAAAAATAAACATAGAATGAATAAATAAAATTAAGAACTAATAACAATAATAATTTAATACGAAAGTGTTTTTTTTTAATTTATTTATTTATTGCGTTTGCACACGTAGAAAAATAGGTAAGTGAACTAGAAGGTCGATGAGGAAAGCTCCAAATTCCCTCATAACTAAAAATATCGGAAGTACACCAAGCTTTGTTAAACCGCAAAAATGTCCTCATGCCGCATGACAAACTCTAGGGCACATATTTTACGTCAGACCTCAAAAATTAATGACTAGGTATTCGAACTTCACGTTCATCTAGCAACAACCCCGACCTCGCACTCTCGAATCCCTTCTTATGGCCCACGGCATGAATTTTGTGCCGAAGATTTTTAACTGACAAAGTTAAAGCTGTATCTTTTTTTTTTTTTCAAAAGAAGAACAACGGACTGCATTTGGAGGTAGAACATTGTAACTGCTATAAATACCTAAGCCAACCCAGTGTTATAGCCTATTCGTATTTTCACTGAAATTATCTGTCCATCTATCAGATCAAGATGGCCGGAAAAGTTAAAAAATTACTTTTCCTGCGTGCCATCACTTTTTTAAACCATCAATCTCCTCAATAGTATCAATCTCCGAACCCAAATATTACTTTTTTTTATAATTGAATTTCCATCCTCTGGTCGGATGGGTGGATGAGAAATTATTGCCATTGGAGGTTGTGTGCTCGGTGAGTTTGTTGAGCGGAGGGAGCGAGCGATAGCGAGAGAGGAAGGTGAGTTTGACAAATCACATTGCGGCACGCCACCACTCTCACCTTCACATAATTAGATTAAATCTCAGTCCATTGTGCCCGCTAAGTGTCGATAAAGACGGCTTGGTAAACATGTTAATTGCCCACTTAAAACGTATGAAACGCAATTGGCCCTTTTCCCCATTAGCGCCCCATTAGTTAACGCCAGCTAACCTTTAGACTTCACCTTCATGCATCATCTCCTATATGATCATCTTCCCCTATATTTTAAATATCGACGTTTCTTCAGCTAGATTATTTTTTAAGACAGCATCATTTAAAATAAATAAACATTTTTACATAAAATAAAACTAGTCTGAATAAAAATACATAGTTGGACTTGTGCAACTCTGCAACTTTATGTTCTTATGTTGATGTTACTGTTTTTGCCATACGAAATCAAGTATCATCAAGTAAGGTAAAGGTCCAGGGTTCGAATCTAGCGGCCCTGCATTCGGGGCTTATTTTTTAAAAACACCGGCACCCTGAAGGTTGATATAACTTCGGCTGTTGAGAACCCTCGTAAAACTAAAATTAAAATAAAATAAAAAACAAACGAATTACTAGTTCTGCAACTCACAGCATAGTGTGTAAAGGGAAAACGTGTTTTTATCGATTTTCTGAAATGTATGTTGAAACATACAAATGGTCGACCACCAGTTGGTGGGTGACGCATTCACCAAAGTTCTTGGTGATTCGGCACTCCAAAACATCGGTCACGTATTGTCATTTTTAATGAATAGGCCATCAAAAACTAAAAAAATTCTAAAAGCCAAATATTTATCAAGTAAACTGGTCACAAGTTTTTTTTCTGTGAAACTTTTAATGAATAGGCCCTGGTTTCGCAAAAAAATTGAATGTTGAACGTGTAAATATATCATTTAACCGCAATTTTTATGTAATTCGGAATAAAAATATAGCAAATGCTATCAAAGTTCATCAAAAAGCAAAAAATTTCTAAAACCCAAATATTTTTCAAGTAAACTAGGTCACACGTTTTTTTGTGTGAAACTTTTAATGAATGGACACTGGTTTCGCAAAAAAATTGAAAGTTGAACGTGTGAATATATCATTTAACGGCATTTTTTTGTAGATCGCAACAAAATTATAGTAAAAGCTATCAAAATTCATCAAAAACCAAAAAATTTCTAAAACTCAAATATTTTTCAGTAACCTAGCTCACAAGATTTTTTTTGTGCGAAACTTTTAATGAATAGGCCCTGGTTTCCCCCAAAAAATTGAAAATTGACAATGTGAATATATTATTTAACTTCATTTTTTATTTAGATCGCAAAAAAAGTTAAGAATAAGCTTTCAAAGTTCATTAATAACCAAAAAATTTCTAAAAACCGAATATTTGTCAAGTAAAGTAGGTCACAATTCTTTTGCGTGAAACTAATACGAAATTTCGTTTTAGCACTTCTAGAGAACCCTAAATAAAAATTTAAAAGTTTGAATTTAAATTTATCGTTTTTATTTATTTCTAAAGTTTTTTCGATTTTTGAGAAGTCGTTATCAGAATGTCTGACTAAAACGGATAAAATTCAAAAACTTGCACAAAGGATTTTAACGGCAGACAAACCATTGGAAAGAAGAGGTATGTAACTGTTTAATGACGTATGTACCATTAAAATATATAATATTTCTATAATAAAATACCCAAAATATCAAAATTATTAACAACAAATACAAATTTTTGTCAGAAATTAACCTCGTTTTTTTTCTAATGGAAATAATAGTCCGATTTTAATGTTTGATACAGTTATAAAATTCACTTAACAATTTTTTAAAACAAATTATCTACATGCAAATCGGTCCACTAGTTTTTGAGAAAAATGATGTTAGATCTTGCACTAGGAATGTCAGTCGAAGGTCGTCAAAATTATCATCCAAGAAATTAATTTACTAGCTTTTACTATATTTTTATTACAATGTACAAAAATATGCGGTAAAATGATACATTCACATAGTTGAAGTGTGCAAGTTGAAAAGGGAAATATTAAAAAAAGGAAAATTTTCAAATTTTTTTTGCGAAACCACGACCTATTCACAAGAAGTGGAGGATTCGAGTCCCGTATTTTGGAGTGTAGAATCACCAAAAAAGGTTTGACCTAAATCCGTGACCCACCAAACTGGTCTTCTCCTTGTTGTTATTACACATTTTGGTAGTTTCTATATTTATTTTTTTATTTCATTTGTTGTGTTTTACTTATCCATTATATGTTCCTGTCTAATGTGACTTGATATAACGATAACCGACTCTCAGGTACTAAATTTTAACGAGAAATTAGACATTCGACAACCCATTATTTTGTTACTATGCTTAGTGTATTTGATTTACACTTTGGAAATGTTCCTTTTATTGAATTAGCGTCCGTTGTTCCTCTGCGTTGATTCCCATATTGAATATAAAGTGAAAACGATTTGTGACATGAAGGAAGTCTTCCCCTCACACATCTCTCTTCTTTCTTGTTTCCTGCCCCCCGCACTGTAATTGTTGCACATATCCTCCCCGACGGCACCAATTTCCTCTTTTCCCAACTACTTTAAATTTACAATCCTGAGCGGATGATAAACCGCCTCCTTCGGAATCGTTCACGGGTTCAACGTACCCGGGGTTTTAAATTAGAAAAGAAGGGAGAAACCCTTTTCGTTAGCATTCCCCTGTATAGCCGCCCCCTTGATTACTTCCTCAGAACTAATCACGGCTTGAAACTACATTTTAAACCTTTTCGCTGGGTGTTTTTTGAAAAAACAAAAAACTACCCATGAGATTGTTCATCCGAAGAAAATTTCTTCAGGTAGGCTGTTTCTTCCACCGATGTTCTTATCAACAACAATATTTTTTTAAACAAGTACCATTCTTCACAATGGTTTTCATAACAAACATTGTAATAATTACAAAATAAAAGAATCGAGAAAAATCACCCAAGCGTAAATTTCACAGTTGTACGCCTGTAGTAAAACTTTTGGAAAGTATTTTTGTTCAGCACATCGATTCTTCTCCTTCTCGAACAATTTTAATATTATAAAATTGGCCGCTCGACCTGACAATGGGAGGCGCGATTGTTTTCAAATCTGTGCTCGTAAAGTGCCTCCAGTCATCGCAAAATAGGATTAATATCGTTAAAACGTTCTGGATCTGTCAAAGTGTTTCGGCTTCGTTATCTCCTTTGTCCGCCTGGCACAGTGCAGGAATTCCTTTCTCATTTTCATCCCTTTTTTCTCTTTTGCGAGTCGGAACTCGTTAATTTTAATTAAATGCTCGGAAAAAGTAACAGAACCCATTAAGATACTTTTCATATAACCAATTGTATTATTAGTCTCAATCGATCTCGAATTCTTGGTTTTAATGTTGTATTAAGAATTAAAGCGATATTTAAGAAAAATACAAGGTTCAAATTTATTAAACCTCCTGGTGATCCAACCCTAAAATAAAAAGTAAATAGCGTAAACATCAAAATCTACAATTAATTATTTTTGTTTTAATTTGTATTTTAAGCATATACCTAGAGATATATTACAAACGTGATATTGTTTTATCATTCGGTTACATCACTAACACTAATGCCAGCGCTGAACTCAGAGAACACATGCCAAGAGAAACCAGTCAATGGTGGCATTTAGTGTGAATTAAGGGTCAATGAGATTTTCAGGACGGGAATGTGTAGAGAGACCTCGATGGTTAGGATGGATCGAGATGTTGGTGTGAAATTTTTGGAATTGGTCAGTTTGTTGACAAAAGGAATTTTGTAGATAGTGCGGTTAGTGATGTAGTAAGTTGCTTTGACGATTTGTCTCAGGACTTTTGATTGGAAAGCTTGTCCTGGATGTCAGATTTCTTGGCAGAACCCCCACAGTTCAATTTTCCAAAGTGTTTGCAGTAAAGTGTTCTGTAATGTTGTTTAATAATAATAAATCTCCGGCAGGCCTAGATTACATACCATTCACTCAGTTGCTTTATATTCCTCCATCATCCGTTATCATATAGCTATCCTGTTTGAGGTTCCGTCGGGTACTCAATATTCCGCCATTGGCCCTCTCACAACACTCATTCACGCTAATAAATACATTAGTATTCATGCCAAAATACTACATAACGAACAATACAAGTTTTTTTTTACATTAAATAAAACTAAATAGTTGGACTTGTGCAAGTCTGCAACTTATGTTCTTATGTTAATGTTACTGCTTTTGCAATACGAAATCAATACTGTAAGTATTTAAGGAGTAAGCTAGGTCTGAACAACCCCGATATAGATCTCTGTTCAGTATCAACTCGGAAAGTCACTATTCTTGAAATCATAACTTTCAGAACTGTAAGTAGTTGTTCATAATATTTATTAACCTTATAAATTATGAGTAAATTTAAAGTCTTATAGAAAGGGGCGTCGGTGGACGCAACGGTTTAGGCTTTATCTCATCACTGTAAGGTAAAGGTCCAGGGTTCGAATCCAGCGGCCCTGCGTTCGGGGCTTATTTTTCAAAAACACCGGCACCCTGAGGGTTGATATAACTTATGCTGTTGAGAACCCCCGTAAGATTAAAATAAAATATAAAATAAACGAATTACTAGTTCTGCAACTCATAGCATAGTGTGTAAAGGGAAAACGAGTTATTATCGATTTTCTGAAATGTATGTTGAAACATACAAGTGGTCGACCACCAGGTAGGTGGGGGACGCATTCACCAAAGTTCTTGGTGATTCGGCACTCCAAAACATTGGTCACGTATTGCCACTTTTAATGAATAGACCATCAAAAACCAAAAAAAAATTCTAAAATCCAAATATTTATCAAGTAAACTGGTCACAAGTTTTTTTTCTGTGAAACTTTTAATGAATAGGCCCTAGTTTTGCAAAAAAAATTGAATGGTGAACGTGCGAATATATCATTTAATCGCATTTTTTATGTAATTCGGAATAAAAATATAGTAAAAGCTATCAAAATTCATCAAAAACCAAACAATTTCTAAAACTCAAATATTTTTCAGTAAACTAGGTCCGAGTTGATACTGGGAAATTCACTATCCTTGAAATCATAAGTTTCAAAACTGTAAGTAGTTGTTCATAATATTTATTAACCTTATAAATTATTAGTAAATTTAAAGTCCTATAGAGAGGGGCGTCGGTGGTCACAACGGTTTAGGCTTTGACACGGCGCTCATCACTTTAAGGTAAAGGTCCCGGGTTCAAATCGCGGCCCTGTATTCGAACCCAACATACTTACAAATGGACTTTTTTTTCAAAAATACCGGCACCCTGGAGGGTTTATATGACCTCTGCGGTTACGAACCGCTAAACCCATTCGTACTCACGTTCATTCCTAAATACATATCATCCATTCAATGAGGTTGGTGGAGTCTCGATATACCTCCATCACCTTTTACACATATTATATAACAAAACTAATTAAGGGCCATCGACCCTACAACAACACACATTCACGCTAATAAATACTTCACTTTCAACACACACTTTCAAACACAAAAACATCAATACTATATGCAATAAAAACAGCCATTTTTCCTCAAAACGTTGGAACAGAGGACCAGATACTCGCTTTATCCTCTATTCGGGTGACATTCCTTCACGCTCTCCATAAGGAGCAGATTAAATGCAACCTTCAATTCTTTCAGCCAAGTGGGACCTTTCTTTACATACGCGGGCTTTGGCCTAAAAGTAAGTTGGGTTAACCTCGGTTCACCTATTCTTAATCGGATGAGGAAGACTTCTACGAATCAGATCATGCGAGGACCTCCTATCTAGAGTGGTATCGATATGTGAGAGCGCTCAGGCTCACCGTCACTTCCTCTTCCTTTTAACCATGCTTTTTATTGAATTTTTAGCGTCAGAGGACCTGATCGCGGTGTTAAATCCGGAGGTCGGGACTCATTCGTCCAACGGGTCTCAACACCTTCATACTTTGTAATCTTCTCTTGTACGTTTCAAAGTTAATAAAATCTTCTTGTTTTAAACAGTTCTTTGGAGTTCTGAAGTTATAACTACGGGCAGCAATCATTTTTAATTCCTACGAAACAGAAACTTTATTATTTGATATTGATTTATTTATAATATACAAATGGTTTTTTTTATAATGCCGCTTTATCTGTAAATGTGAGTTTAAAATGCCATACGTTCGATTAAAAGCCTGTGTCATTTTGAGATTAATATAATTAAAATTTCACCTATTGTAAATGAAAGTTCTTATACAAAATAAAATCGTAATATGTTAAAGCACGATCTGCGTCTTTCTTTCACCGCGCACATCCCTTCGATAAAAATAAAAATCTTTAATCCAATTATAGTTTAGACATAAAAAATGAATAAAGTTGGGAAAAGTTTGGGGAACAAGTGTTAAGCAGGATGAACTTAGGCTTAACTCAATTTTATTATGCACCTGTAATTCTTGTTAAAATAGCTTTCACAGTGCAGATAAACTTTTTACATTCTAAGTTTTTATTTCCTGACCACTTTTGGAAATTGTTAACAGTATAGTTGAAGGTAATGTGAATCATTAATATGGTTTATTTAAAGAACAAAAATTAAGAATTACCTCGCGTACAATAAAACATCAATGTATGCAGATAAAACGTAGATCATTTCTAATGAATTAAGGCAAAAATTGATCTTGTGTAGTTGCTATTTGGTGTAAATATTAAATTATATTATTTGAATAACACTATTATTACAATTAATTAAGGTTTTTAGTTGAGATAAAAAAGTCAACGGCACGAACGGGATTCGAACCCACGATCTTCGGCTAGATACGCCGCTGCTCTACCACTTGAGCTATCGTGACCTCGATCCACTCGGACACTAACTTCCAATCTCAACCCCACCTTTTGAATTTTCCCTCCTTTTTGCCATTTTTCAAAGTGTCAAAAACCTTAATTAATTGTAATATATTAATTGGTCAAGCGGACCACGAAATTAGTGAATTTAATGAATTTAAATGAAGTATACTTCACTAAAACTCTCCGTGGCCATTTCATTTGTCGCCGAGAATCCAATCCGATTACACGACATTTGAAAAATGGCAAAAAGGTCGGGGTTGAGATGGGAAGTTAGTGTCCGAGTGGATCAAGGTCACGATAGCTCAAGTGGTAGAGCAGCGGCGTATCTAGCCGAAGGTCGTGGGTTCGAATCCCGTTCGTGACATTGACTTTTCTATCTCAACTAAAAACCTTAATTAATTGTAATATATTAATTGGTCAAGCGGACCACGAAATTAGTGAATTTAACTATTATTACATAGTAATATATATTTTATTGAATTGTCTTTTCCAATGGGTGTTGGGATTTTGTTGGAATAACAGTAATTATCCTCAACAAGTCAGTAGATGTTTTATCCTTTTTCTTCTCATTTGCATCCTCGAGGATTTGAAAAAGGGGAGAGTTTCTCCTTTGGAATAAGAATACTTCCGAACCTTCAGAAGGGAAAATCCTCGTTGGAAAAGTCGGTTTTGAGTTTTAATGAAAGGGGAGGGGCAATATGGGCAGAGGTTAATAGTACTCTTCCCTGTTACTCGTATAACTACATTAATAAAGGGCGAGGTATAAAATAAAGTGCGGCCTATAATAAACCGTGCAACCCCGGAGTTGTTACTGGCAATAAAATCATTACAAGGGTCGAACTTGAGGAAAGACAACGAGGAAACAACGTCCGCTTATATTTCACCCTATTCTTAAATTATTCTACCTCTAATACGACCTAATTTTCACCATTAACTTTCCACCCGACTGAGTCAACCTGTTTTATTCTATTAATAAAACTTTTCGACACTTTATGCCACCTCGTACAACATTATAACTATTCCAGTTAGCTGGAATTTTTCTTGCCCTGCTTGGAAAACGGCCGACGTTTATTTATTCAGCCGAGTGTTAATAAGATAGACCTAAAATTAAAACTTGATGCCCTACGTATAAAGAGCTTTATAAAGAAACGTATAAAGAGCCTTATAAAGTCGTATTTTCTATAGTATCTCAGCAAAACATTCCATCAATGTATGCTCTTTCCATAACATTATGTAACAATGTTTACAACGACGAATCACCCTTCGTTCCCCCCTCAGGTTAACATCAATAAGTTGAAGTTCAGGGATCCAGTCATCAGAAGAAGTAAATTTTGTAATATACGGTAAGCTTTCAACATTTATTGAGGTCTTCATCAGGGCACTAACGTAATTACAACGTTTAAAATTAATAATAGAAACACAATAATAATCATTATTATTATTTTTTTTTTTTTTGTTGATAGGGGCATCCAGCTTGGTCATTTCAGCCCCGAGCGCATGCAAAATATTGGAACACACACTCAATACGTATTTACACAAATAAATACATTCAACCTATATACATTGCATTCATCCTATTTGGTGGATGGATTACTGAATATTTCTCCATCAACCTGCACACAATAACAAACCAATCCAATTGCGGTCGATGGAGTACTTTTATAAATATTCGGCATAGACCCAAGTCACGTGCACAGCTCGAGGGGCGATGGGGATGCTATTCCACCATCAGCCCCACCCCATTCACTCTAATAAATGCACTAACTCATACAAAGCACAGAAACACAAAACACATATTTTGACGGCAATGTACAATAAATAATTCCCAATTCACCTAAAAACCGGAGCAGGGGATCCTGGCAGTCGCTACCGTGTCCGAGAGCCATTCCTAAATCCGGCGGCATGACTACACGCTCTCTGTACGGAGCCAAGGTATGACACGCTTCTATTATGTGGTACATATCGAGCAACCTTTCTCTGCATAAGGGGCACCTGCGCAGGCTTTGGCTCAAAAGCAGGTCTCCGTGTGTCAACCGCGGATGGCCAATCCTCAACCGTGTGAGGACGATCCCTCTCATTCTCTCTCTCTCTCTCTCTCTCTCATTCTCTCTCTCTCTCTCTCTCTCTCTCTCTCTCTCTCTCTCA
>NW_019392746.1:0-170860 GCF_000648675.2 Cimex lectularius
CGCTAACGAACCCCGTCAGATCCCATGAGTGAGGCGTGAGGCGGTCCCAGAACCGGCGTTTTTCCTCTACTCTGGTTGCATTATGTCTAAAAAAACCTTAAGCTGAAGCATACAAGATTGCAGCCGAAACAAAGCATAATACAAGCTAGTCATGCCTTGGCTCTTTACATAGAACGTGTAGGAATGCCGCCGGATTTAAGGAATATTCTCCTGCAGAGTAGCGAGTTTTTATGCCCCCTGTTCCGCGTTTTGTAGTATGTATTGTCTAGAATGTAAAGATATGTCTTATATGCACCACTGATATGTATTTTCGTTGAATGTATGGTGTATTTATTAATATGAGTGGGGAAGGGCTGGCTGATGGTGAAATATATCGTCACCATCGCCTCTCCAGCAGTGTACGTGTCGACCCTAAATTGGATGTAGATGGTTAATATTGTGCTTAGGTCGATGGAGGAATGTAGAGTACTCCATCGAATCGTCAGAATGAGTATAATGTGTAAATTCACTAATTTCGTGGTCCACTTGACCAATTAAGGTTTTTAGTTGAGATAAAATAGTCAATGGCACGAGCGGGATTCGAACCCACGATCTTCGGCTAGATACGCCGCTGCTCTACCACTTGAGCTATCGTGACCTCGATTCACTCGGACACTAACTTCCCATCTCAACCCAACCTTTTGAATTTCCCTCCTTCCTCTTCGAATCCCGTTCGTGCCATTGACTTTTTTATCTCAACCAAAAAACAAACCTTAATTAATTGTAATATATTAATTGGTCAAGCGGACTACGAAATTAGTGAATTGATTGCAATAAAAAAATTACAAACACCGTGAAACAAAAGAACTTTACAATATTGCCGTTGGATTATATTTTTAAATTGATATTGAGCATAATGCATTGATTTGCTAAACGTAACAGAAATGAAGTGCACCTGTCTTTTTTTTCTTTCAAATCAACTAAAGCAAAAATAGACGTTTTTAGATACATGGCACAGCTATTACATCAGTAAAACACATTTTCATTACAAGTCACTTTTATTTGTGTCGTAGATTATGGCAGATTGATGTCGAACAATATAAAACTAAGGCAGTGAAATTTTCAATTCTTTTCTCAATAACTTAGTCTACGAACTGTCAAAAAACATGAAAATTTATGGTTAAATATTTAAAAATTGTGTATAGTAGGTTTGCCACCTTTGCTGTTTTGGTTTCGGCTTCTCGACATCTTCAGATGTTCATTTCTCTTACAAAGAAATCGTACTTGTCAACGATACAATCATTTAAATTTTCCCTCCTTTTTGCCAAAAAGTCCGAAGATCGTTAGTTCGCATCCCGCTCGTGCCATTGACTTTTTTATCTTAACTAAAAACCTTAATTAATCGTAATATATTAATTGGTCAAGCGGACCACGAAAGTAGTGATTTTAATGATTTAAAATGAAGTATAATTCACTAAAGCTCTCCGTAGCCATATCATTTGTTGCCGAGAATCCAATCCGATTATACGACATTTGAAAAATGGCAAAAAGGAGGGAAAATTTAAAAGGTGGGGTTGAGATGGGAAGTTGGTGTCCGGGTGGGTCCAGGTCACGATAGCTCAAGTGGTAGAGCAGCGGCGTATTTAGCCGAAGATCGTGGGTTCGAATCCCGCTCGTGCCATTTACTTTTTTATCTCAACTAAAAACCTTAATTAATCATAATGTATAAATGTCTTTATACGTATGATCGTGTTTGAGGGTCTCCTATCGGGAAGTGACAACCGTCGGGGTGAAATTCCAGAATTATTAGCATTTGTGTATAAATATTTCAGGAATATTTGGTATGATACCGGCCATTAATACTAAAGCATTCCAATTCATTTTCTTGTTTCCTGATAGGAATTTTGATTTTCAAATTGTACGTTTATTTTCAGACAGTTTTTTTCATAAGTAATAAATTTAGTAAGTTTTTTTTAAATTTGATAACATCATTTTTGCATTTATCCTGAGGTGAGCCAGCAGTAGTTAATGAGTTTTCAACCTTAATTATTATTTTTTATTAAAAATTCTAAAATAAGTACCGTAGCGTACTATTGGATTTAATGTGAAGTGTACGTGTGTCAGCCTTGCATGGCCTATTCTCAATCAGGTGACTTCTGCTAAGAATCAGATCCTCCGAGGGCCACCTAACGAAGTGCTCCTGACACATGAGAACTTCTATGCCGATCCGGGCCATAGATGACCACTTTCTGAAAATCATAGCATACATAACAATTCTCCTCAACAAATTAAAAATGAAATAATCGCAATTAACCATTACGCTTACAGTTTGGCAAAATATTCAAAGATTTCAAAATTTTCAAGCTAAAATTTTACGACTAATTTCTGCCCCTTCTGATATCCATCCATCAAAACTAATAACAAATCGTTTCAAAAAAAAATTACAAAATCATACTAACACACAAACATAATTACTCCAGGCCCTACGATTACCCCGTCGACGGCTGAAAAGAATATGGATAACATACCTCTTAAATGATTAAACTAGAACGGCTACCAATGGGTAGCTTTCTCTTTAATGCCAACTATTGTCACATATCCAAATTAAATCAAATCTGCTAGTTGTTTATAACATATACACAGTAGTAGATATAAGTACATGAAGTAAAAAAATTACCTTTCCTTAAAAATAATCCATTAGAGTTTGTGGTCCGATTGAGCAAATAACTTTTTAATTAATTAATCTTTTATGTAAGGTATTGGTTGAGATATAGAAGTCAGTGTAAAGAGGGAGATTCGTACGCACGACCTTCGGCTAAATACGCCCCTGCTCAAGTGGTACAGCAGCGGCGTATTTAGCCGAAGGTCGTGGGTTCGAATACCGCTCGTGACACTGACTTTTTAACTCAACCAATACCTTACATAAAAGATTAATTAATTACAAATAATGATTTACAATTATGTTTTTTGTTTCTTGAAATGACTAATGATATGTTAAAAAAAACAAATGAAATATATGTTGGTAGAAATATTTATTTGCAAATTAGATATAATATATATTCAACGTTTAATATTATAATTTAATTTCTCATATTACACTCATATAGGATCAAGCAAACTCCAGCAAAAGATTTATTGCCACTGTGTTTATTTTTCATTTGTTTACAATAAGTTTTACTTACTTTTTAACTGTATCACATTTCACTTTCATCAGTTTATCAATAAATTAGAATTGTTGTTGTTCGTGTATTATCTGTATATTTCATGGCGAGGTAAAAGGAAAATTTCTTATTCATACATATAATTTACATTGTAGTATATAAAACGTAGATAGTCTGCATTTATCTTTGTTTTTTTAAGAAGGGTCAAAATAAATTCTAACAATTAATTATCACCGGACAGGTTTTGAATTGTAATCCGAGATTTATTAGGATAAGTTTACAATCATAGTGGCAATAAAATTTCGAACGAAAGTTTTTATAGCAGTTATATTTACAGAAGGGTCAAAGGAACATGCTATTGACGGACCGGTTCCAGGTTGTTCAAGCCGCTAGAAGGAGACGCCAAACCTTGGCAGAAAGCCAGATGGAACAATATATAATTATGTTTACCTCTGCAGACATTTGGCCAATGAAATACAGGGTAGATCCCAGCCCTAGCAGTGTCCACTTTAGATTGATACGGCTTGTCCTCTTGCTATGAATCCAGTCTACAACCGTTCTACGCCAGGGCGCTGTTGGATTTATTGGACCGTGAACAGCAGCTCCGACGCCCTGACAATTTATTTACATTTATTTAAATTTCCATAAGACACTATCTTGTTGGAAATGTTTATTTTTGGCCGGGATAGTGGAACGGTGGCGGTGATCGATATCGGAGGTGTTACCTATATGTGATGTTCCAAACTTGTGCAGGCATATTTTGATGAATCAGGCTGATATTCGGCAAACCGGCAGACCTGCCGAAAATTTCCCGTTGTTGATTACTCTCATGGACGTATTTCCGTTTCGACAGGTACGTTTCATTCAGTCATTTTTATTTTGTTTGCACTGCAATGATCCCAGGTAAAAATTTTGATTTTTGTCTTCAACGTATGACTTTTATCTATTTTAAGCATGGCCATTGAGTTATAACCGTCGTGGATTAATTCATCTCTTAAAACTACATTAAAAAAATCGCAGCCAACCCTTTTTGCCCCCAAACCGACATAATAAGATTTACGAAGACAACTAAACATCTCGTAATCAAAGACTTTACTTTAAATTGAAAAAAATTGTTTTAATAGCCAAGTTTTATATTTCTATCCATTTAGTAAAATATGCATCTAAAACCTCCCAAACTTGGGGAAAAATAAAAAAATTGCAGTAACCTGGGCGCTAGAGTCCAAATTAATTTTAGGTAATGAACGTACAGACAAAATGGCCAGAATCTGCAAATGTAACGAGAGGACCAGAACCTATAGTAGAGATAACACGATCAAACATAAACTCCCCTATCCCAATAACAGTTAAAACACAATAAGAAAATGAGGTGCATAATAAACAGTAAAATCATAGTTATAGAACCCTCATTAAAAGTGGCAAACACATCTCTACAGCTAAGCAGCGTAAACGTCTACGGTATGATATATAACCCAAACACACGTACATCTGAGAAAACACCTACGGAATATGGGTGTATTCTTTTCCAGGTTACACAGTGAGGAGGAACAAACTGGGACTCAGATTTGCGAAGCATACGCTCATCGAAGAACACAACCAAGAATACCATTACCAGTAAATGACTTTTTTCTTGACAGGAGAATCAAGTCAGTTAAACTGAACCTAGTAACGAACACTAGGCCCTAAGGCCGCAGTACTTAGGGAAAACCTTCGTTTTTAAGTATACTTGTCACCATCACTATTACCTCTCTTGTAATTTCTCTCTCACTTTCTCCATTATCATTCAATCTCTCTCTCTTTCTATATATTTATATCCATCTCTCTCTCTTTTTCTCTCTCTCTCGCTCTCTCTCTCTCTCTCTCTCTCTCCATTATCATTCAATCTCTCTCTCTTTTTGTTTTTTTATTTCCCATCCACCTCCCCGCCGTACCTAAGGGAAACCCCATACCGGCGGACGACGGCCACTAAACTAATTCAAATGGGATGCAAGTTTAGGGGATCTTATTGTGCTTAACGTCTTCCTTCGACCTTGCCCTGAAAGGGAAGACCCCAAGGAAGAAGGGAAATTTTTTTTCTTATTATTAATTTATCTAATCTAATAGGTCTCCCCCTTGCTGGTTAATCCTTTTGAATACACTTTCTAATAAATACAATATTTTAATAAATAAATAACAATTATGGGTACAAGGAGTAACCAGCCCGGAATTAAAAGTTCAGGGAAACGCTAAGATCTAACACGAAATTTATCATAGGAAGAAATAGAAGAAAAAAGAAAGAAAGAAAAAACTAATCAGGTACTTTATCCACTATAGCTTGGCTAACAGGCTTGAGGACCTCAAACGTCCTCTTTTCTTTAACCAGTTCGTTGAGGGTCGGTGGCCAAGTGTGGCGGAAGAGGAGCTTTAGTGGTTCCCTCACACTCTCAAGGAGGGGGCAGTTGAATAGTCTGTGTTGGACACTGTCATCAACTCCGCAGTCGGGACACAGTGGACTGTTAGCTCTACGGAATCGGTGCAAGTAAGCGTTGAAATTTCCGTGACCTGTCATTATTTGTGTGATCCAGAAATCTGGTTGAAACCACTTTGCTCTTGCTCGGTCCTCAATACTGGGTAGAAACTCGTGGGTTAACCTTCCCTTGGTGCTTCTGTCCCATCTTTCCTGCCACAAGTTGTCTATCCAAACTGTAAGGATCTCCCGGATCTGCTTTCTAGGTGCAGTTCGTAGCCTTTCCCTATCTGACGCATCCAAATTTACCATTGTTGGCTCCTTTCCATCTCTTAGCTGCCGGATTGCAATTCTACTGTGGAGGACAATGTCTATTGGTGCAGCGGAAGCAAGGACTTGGAGGGCGTGAGTAGGGGCTGTCCTATAAGCTTAAGTCGTTCTTTGACTCTGCTCGAGAATCTCTCTCTCTCTATCTCTTTCTTTATATATGTATATCCATCTCTCTCCTTCATTTTCAGGCGTCAGTGGCAGCAAAGGTTAAGACGTTGACACTGCGTTCATCACTGTAAGGCAAAGGTACCTAGTTCGAATCCAGCAGCCCTGCATTCGTACCCGACTAATGAGCTTTTTTATTCACAAATACAGGCACCCCGACGGTTGAAATAACCTCTGCTGTTGCGAACCTTCATTAAAAAAATTAATTAATTATTTAAAAATTGTTTTATCATTTCATTCTATTTTTTCATGGGAAATGACTTACAATTTTGATTTTTTTAAAGCCGGATGTTATATTTAAACTAATAGCAGAACGTTAAAAGTTATATATTACATGAAGAAGAAGAAAGGGTTTATCAAGTTGTTTTATTCACCTCGGCACTTTTCACGAACACACAAGCACCATATAAAGGAAGGAACATACAATACACATGCAGACAGATGGTAATGCACACATTTCAAGAGATGATGTTTTATCCCGTGTGGAAACCCATTGTGTTCGGGCTTTGGAAGATCCTTCATGCTAAGGAAAATTTACCTCGTACATTTTCCTCAAGGCTGTTTCGATGAAAGTTCATTTTGTTTATATTTCTTACATTGTTCATAACTGGTCTTGTAGGTTTTGTTTTCTGATATATATGATTAACGAGTCATTAAGTAGAAAATTGGCCAATTGAGAGAATTGTCTAATTGGATTTCTTTGGTGTTAAATTTGGCTTAACGAGGGTTGTGTGGGTTCATTGTTGGGATCCGTTGTCTTATTGTTTCCAACTTAGGAATATTAACGAAGTCCTAGGCGACATTGGATGTTCCAAAGACAATTGGATTGAGAATTGAAGTTCACCAATCGCCAGTGAAAATTTTTAAATACTTAAAGTTTGAAATTTTATTGAACAGCAGAGAAACTTGCTCTGAAATTCCTCACGTTGGATTTACATGTAAAACACCTGGGTCTTCAATTATAGACTGGCAACTGGTCACTTGCCGAGGGGAAACATCTTATAATAACCGCAGTTCGGCAATTATAGAGAGGCGAATTCCACAGTCTTTTCAGATTTAGAAAGTGATAAGAAAAAGGCCCGGCGGCGCGGAGATATTTCAGAGGGTATTTACAAACCAAATTACATCACCGCATCTCCGAAAATATTACCTCCGGGTTCGGGCCCGCCTGAGGTAAAGTAGAAAGAGAAATGATCACGTTCGCCTGCAAGAATAGTACAAAGATGGAATTATTTTTCCTTCTATGTTCACGTGTTGCTAATAAAAACAACAAATTAGCGTCTGGTAGCACATTTAACTGTTTTTTGTACATAAACTTTCGTTTCGATTGAACATTTATTATTATTTTGCTTATTTAAATACATATTTGATTTAAATCAATACTAAATAGTTAGTTTCCAAATCCAAATTGGAAATACCAAATGCGATGTAAAAATTGAAACGAATTAATTTATCTTATCTATGTCGTTCACGCTCATCCACTTTCTCTAAAAAGACTATAGTGAATATGTCGTCTGATGGCTCATGGTAGAATAATGGTTATAAAGCCCATTAGTAGGGTACGAATGCAGGGCTGTTGGATTCGAACTAGAAACCATTACCTTACAGTGATGAATCTTTGCAGCAACTGACAACAGAAAAAGAAAAAGAGAGAGAGAGAGAGAGAGAGAGAGAGAGAGAGAGAGAGAGAGAGAGAGAGAGAGATGGATATAAATAAAGGGGAGAGGGTTAAGGATAGGGATACGAGAAGCGGCCACAAGGCCTACTGAACCTCGACCTAAATAGATCTATTGTGCTCCTCTGTTATTTATAACTAAGTGGCCAGCTTCAAGCTATTAACCAGCCTCCACGGCTTTGTCAGCGATTCCTTGGTGTAGGATCTTGCTTGTTTTTCTTGTCCTAGTTGCAAGAACCTGCACTTACGTAGACCTTCACAGAAACATAAAATGTGTTCTGCGGTCTCCTCTTCTTCCTGGCAGTATCTGCAGTTTTTCTTCTGTCTGTACTCCTATCCGGTCCATGCGCTTTCTTAAGCGGCCACTAACGCCCGAGGGAGAGATGGATACAAATATATAGAAAGAGTGTATTGAATGATAATGGAGAGAGAGAGAGAGAGGGGGGGGGAGAGAGAGTGAGAGTGAGAGAGAGAGAGAAATTACAAGAGAGGTAATAGTGATGGTGATAAGGATAATTAAAAATGAGTTTTGCTAGTCCCTAAGTACAGCAGCCTTATGGCCTATTGTTCTTTACTAGTTCCTTAGTTCAGTTTAACTGATTTGATTCTCCTTTAAGTATTCTTTAAGTGTTCTTTGAATGATTTTCTGCTTTTGATTTGCACTATATGTTTCGGTATTGACTTAACGATTTTTGAAGCTTTTACTTTAAATAAATTACTAAGTGGTTCTTTTTCTGGGTTTTGGTAGATTAATTAAGTGAGTCGCTGTTCTGGTATTAAGGTTATGGATAGTGCATTGAAATTGAAAATTATCAAACGTGTATGATATATTTTTACATAAAAATGTTGCTATGGAATAAGTCTTTAATTTTTAACGTTTTTAAATATCAAAAATGATAAAATATAATATAATGTGTGGTGACTAGTGACCGTTAATCGATAATTATTCAGAAATCGTGAGATGCGGTCTGGTGTGAAGTAGGTTTCAGAAAAACCTTTTCTTTATCGTGCCAACGTTTCGATCTTTATTGAGATCATCTTCAGGGCTCAAAGTGTTTGTCTTCTGTGTAATTGGGCCATTCTTGCGGGTCGTGTTGAGAGTGCCTGGCAGGCATTTTTCTGAAACCTACATCACACCAGACCGCATCTCACGATGTCTGAAGAAATATAATATAATCATATATTCTAGAATCATATTTTAGCTTAAGGGTATAACGGATGAACGTATATTGTGTTTTTTTTTTAAATTTATTTAGTAATGCTCTCTTTTCATGATCTCTTTTTATCTATCTCACTCTTTTATATATATGTATCTATGTATGTATGTATATCTTAATATTTTAATATATACATTTTGCACATACTCAACGTAAATCCTATGGAATATTTATTTTATCATTCCATTTTACTCAACGTACCAAAAGGCAGGCAAATAAAGGGGTCAATGCTCGTCAATGCTCCGCTGTAATACACAATTTTTTATCTCGGACATGACCATAAATGAGAATGCACTGCGCGCCACGTACGCAGATGACACCTTTATGTTAACAAGTCACCCCTCTTCTACAACTTCCCTTATGTTTCCAAATCACACGTCAACAATTGAAAAATTTATCAATCTTTGGAAAATAAAGTTTAACACCTCAAAAGCACAACATATCACCTTTAAATTTCTCCTTGAAACTTGTTCTAGTGTATATTTATACAATGAACGTCTTTCTCAAAAGTTAACTATTTAGGACTTACATTTCATAGGAAACTGACTTGGAATACCTACATAGGATTAACAAAACAGATACTTAACAATCTATTTAAAATGCTTAATTATCTACTAAATCTACAATCAAAATTACCATTAAAATAAAAACCTTCGACATTTTTTTTACCTAGGCAAACCTATTTGGATGTAGTTAGATGTTTACGGATCGGTCAAACATTACCAAGTTTTCGATCAAAGATTTTACGACTAAATTTTCGCCCCCTTGTTTTAAACTATAAAACTTCACAGTGATATTCACATGCTAACTGATTTATCATCCATCAAAATATATTGCAGACGTTTTTACAGTAATTTACAAGATCACATTAGCACACAGATACTATTACTCCATTCCACATAATTATCACGTAGACGACTGAAAAAAATATAGATACAAGACCTCTTAAATCATCAATCCAGATTGGATGTCAATGCTTTCTGTATAATGCCAATAATTGTCACATATCTAAATTTAATTAAATTTAATCAAATCTGCTGATTGTTTATAATACATATACATAAAATTTATTTAAAAATTATACATAAAAATAAATGAAGCAAAAAACTTTATACTCAAACTATGTACCCATCTCCATTTTCTTTAATAATCAAATTGTTTGTTTTTTTAGAACGCCTCCTTTCCTTGTTTAATCATATTTATGAGTAAGGTGTTGTTCCCCCTTCTTTTGGTAGGTCAAGAAGGTTCTTCCTATCTTTAAGAATGGGGATGTGGACATTGGATCTAACTATAGAGGAATTTCTTGCTTAGCCGCAGTTTTAAAAATATTTTCGGGAATGCTCCTGAGGCGGCTGGAATATTTTGTGTCTTCTAACAATCTTATAAGTGAATTTCAAGTAGGCTTCCGTAAGGGCTTCTCCACTTCTGACAATTTATTCTTTCTTCACAATCTTGTTAATTTGTCATTTTCAAAACTAAAGAAGTTGTACTGTTTCTTTGACAAACCTCTTTCTGAAACTAGGTAATTTGGGAGTATCTAGTCAGTTTATAAGGGAAGTAAAGGCAATTTTTTCTCAGACTAAGAGTGCGGTCAGGGGGTCAGGAGGTATTTCAGAATGTTTTGAGGTATCTTCTGGTATGAGACAAGGATGTGTCCTAAGCCCCTTACTTTTTCCTTATTCTTGATGACCTCCCGTCTATCTTTGGAGTCCGTATTAGTTGTAAAGTTATTAAGATTGTAATATATGCTGTCGTAGTATTCATAACAGATAGTATTATTGGGTTGCAGAAAAATATTAGTCTCCTGGAATCATACTGTGATCAATGGAATCTCACTGTCAACCTGGCTAAATCAAAGATAATGGTGTTTAGAAGAACAGGCAGGCCTGCCAAGGTGAGAGGGTTGACGTGGTTAACCATTTAACGGTATTTAATGCAGTGTGCCGTTCTATTTTATGTTATGCGAGGTGTGAGGGTTCCAGTGTTATGAGGAGATAGAAAGAGTACAACGTGTTTTTATTAGGAAGATCTTCTCATTGCAACTCCAAACTACATGCTTTATATTTAGACGGCAGTGGATACAATTTTTCTTTTTACGCTTTCTTTGAATTTTTCATTTGTTTTAAGGGTACTACAGGGCCATGTTGCCCAAATCTCCAAAATTACTGGCCTCGAGGTTATTAAATCTAATAGTTCTTGGTTTCGTCTATGGAATACATTAGCTTTTCAATATGGTTGCAGTTTTTCTTTTTGTTTAGAAAACCTCTCGAGTTGGCTCAATTATACCGTGGAACTTTTGTGCAGGATAGGTGATCAACATCGTGAGACTTGTGAGCACCGAGCTCAGTCCTCAAACAGGTATCTCCTTTTTAAGGCCCTAGACCTCTCTAAAGCTTAACTTTTAACCTAAACGTTAAAGATAAGTGGTTCTATGAAACTCCCGAATCTTAGATAGCTACTTAAACTTAGATGCGAGCAAGTGTTTCCCAATTCTGTGCCGTGGAAGGAATATGACGAAAATTTTTTGTGTAACCTAAGAGTTAGGGAAGATATCTTTCATTTTGTTGCCCTTTGTCCCCTACTGTCAGAGTTCCATATCCTGTATCTAGGGTATATATCGCTTCCAGGCCTCAGTTGCTTGATTTGTTAAATATCGTGAATGTTGAGAGATCGAAAGGTCTGGCACACTATGCACGTCATGCCTGACAATATAGGTACGAATACAATATCGAGTTATAATTGTTTTATTTTCGTGTAGAAATGTGTGGTGATTAAGTGACCGTTAATCGATAATTATTCAGAAATCGTGAGATGCGGTCTGGTGTGATGTAGGTTTCAGAAAAACATTTTCTTTATCGTGCCAACGTTTCGATCTTTATTGACATCATCTTCAGAGCCTGGGATTTACAAACATTTTTTATATTTAAAATAATACATAAATGCATTTAGGGTGTGGAAAAGTGAATTTATACAATGCAAAATATATTTTTTATATTCAATCAAAGTATTTCTACTCACTCAACACAATGTTTGTAAATCCCAGGCCCTGAAGATGATCTCAATAAAGATCGAAACGTTGGCACGATGAAGAAAATGTTTTTCTGAAACCTACATCACACCAGACCGCATCTCACGATTTCTGAATTATTGTTTTATTTGTTGTACCTAAAATCAGCTCGTATATATAATTTAATTTTTACTTATAATTTTCTACAATTACTAATAATACATAGTTTATTTTTAGTTTTTCTTTTTTGCACGCCTGAAAAAGAACAGCCAACTTCCGGCAGACGAATAACCATCCATGCTGTAAAATGCTTTAAATATTGTATAATATGTAATGCACCTCTTTAATGTAAATAAAGCATGTTATATATATATATATATATATATATATATATCAATCAAATTCTTAAACAAAATAACGATTGATAGGTTAGGTTTTTCCTATTACAATGAATGTTTGTGTGACATAAACAATATATTATTTTATTTTAAGGTTGTTCTTATTATTATAGTCCAAATCAACAAATTTGTTATAAGCTTCTTTTCCAATTTGTTATTCTTCTACATGTTTGTAACAGCAGATTTTTTCCTGTTGCCATAAAGGCGAGTCTCCCAACGGCAAAGTGATGATACGGCTTCTGTCAATCCGGTTTATCTCTCATAAGTGTCTGACACAAACCGTCCGCTCAATACGAACTCGCACATCTCGCTATTTTTTACCCACTTTTTGACCCACTTATTTGGAAAAGAATAAATATTTGACTTCCCCTCGTTCTCAATTGTATATCTCTGGACTATGTAGCCCTCTTGACTGACACTACGGCTTTGCGTACGCCTCGCTTGATATCTTTATAAGAAGCTTATTGCTTAAAAATCAATAACTCCGGAGGTATAGATCAAATCTCTTTTATAACCAGTGCCGTTTATCAAACGTTAAAGGAAAACTGTCTCATAAAAAGTTAATAAAAAATATACTTTTAGGTTAATGGTATTTAAATATTATGCAATATTTACAAAATGCATGGTCTCACATAAAATTTATATTACATAATAACAAGTTCTTAACAACATTCTTTAAGGCATTGATTTAAAACAGTAAATATTTATCAATTCAACATAAAAAAATGTCTGTATATGTCTCTTCGTAAGTATCAGTTTGATTAATATAATATATATTTATAATTTAATATACAGGGTGAGTCAATTTTCGGCGCACCGTAGGAAAAACGTTGGCTCGTCTAATTATGACTCGGCACATTTTAATTTGTTAGACTCGTACCAAAAAAATTGGCGAGTCACTTTTCGACGCACCATTCGTTACAAATTAGATTTTTGTAGGTTGGAAGGAAAATAAACAAAACCGATATTATTAAAACTTTATTCAAACACAATGTAAAAATTTAAAAAAAATTCTTCACAAATTAATTTGATTAAGTTTTAAGAGTATTTTTTCTGGTAAGTAAAAAAATTAAATAAATGTAACAATCTCCTTTTTTCTGGTAAAGTAAAAAAATTAATTAAATGTACAATCTCCTTTTTTCTGGTAAAGTAAAAAATTAAATAAATGTAACAATCTCCTTTGTTAGCAAACCAAAATGTTCAAAATCATTATAATAATTGTTCGAACAGACCTCCATTTGCTGCAACACAGTAGCCTAGTCTATCGTAAAACGATGATCGGACGAAAAAAATACTCTTAAACCTTAATCAAATTAATTTGTGAAGAATTTTTGTTTTTAAATTTTTACATTGTGTTTAATGTTTTAATAATATTGGTTTTGTTTATTTTCCTTCCAACCTACTAAAACTAATTTGTAACGAATGGTGCACCGAAAAGTGACTCACCTATTTTTTGGTAGGAGACTAACAAAATAAAATGTGCCGAGTCATAATTAGACGCACCAACGTTGATTTTCCTATGGTGCACCGAAAATTGACTCACTTTCTTTTATTAACGTATTAATGAAAGGAAATAAGCCTCGAGTCAGAATTAAACGCACCCACGTTGATTTTCCAATGGTGCGTCAAAAAATGACTCACCCTGTATATTTTATATACGAAACGTGATACTTGATTTTTATACAGAATATAAGATAAGCCCTTCCCATCTTGGTTGGCTACCAGAACTATTGTCGGACTTGGATATCTATCATTTCCGTACTGGTGGGACATTGCTATTTTTCATATAGAGCCCAACCACGCGTTCTGACAAAGCTTAATAAACAAATTTAAAACATACACATACGTAATATTATAACCAAATCTAAATTTGGTGCAACCAAGTATACTCAAAATTCCATTGAGGCCCAAACCTACTTCGCGCTAATAAATAAATTCGTGTCCGTAAGGATTCTAGTTGAGATAAGAAAGTCAATGGCACGAGCGGGATTCCAACCCACGATCTTCGGCTTGATAGGCCGCTGCTCTACCACTTGAGCTATCGTGACCTCGACCACTCGGGCTCCAACTTCCCTTCTCAACCACACCTTTTTGAATTTTCCCTCCTTTTTGCCATTTTTCAAATGTCGTGTAATCAATTTGATTCTCGGCCAGGGATCCCGCTCGTGCCATTGACTTTTTTATCTCAACTAAAAACCTTAATTAATTGTATGATATTAATTGGTCAAGCGGACCACGAAACTAGTGAATTTAATAAGTTTAAAATGAAGTATCCTTCACTAAAGATCTCCGTGGCCATTTCATTTGTCGCCGAGAATCAAATTGATTACACGACTTTTGATAACTGGCAAAAAGGAGGGAAAATTCAAAAAGGTGTGGTTGAGATGGGAAGTTAGCGTCCGAGTGGATCGAGGTCACGATAGCTCAAGTGGTAGAGCAGCGGCGTATCTAGCCGAAGATGGTGGGTTCGAATACCGCTCGTGCCATTGACTGTTTGATCTCAACTAAAAACCTTAATTAATTGTATGATATTGATTGGTCAAGCGGACCACGAAACTAGTGAATTTAATGTTTACAAATTCAAAGTTACATTTTGTTTGTTCTAATAAATTCATGTTTTATTTATACATTTTTAATTTTATTTATACATTTTTAATTTTATTTACATATTTTTTTAAATTTTATTTATACATTTAAAAATCTTCCCAGCGTAAAATTTTAAATAACTTCTGACTTTTTGTGTTAGAAAAAATAGGACAGTAAGTAAGTCTTATTGATCAATCAATATTAATGTAAACAAAATAATTTATATCAGCTTTATTCTTCCTTCTTTGTGGTTGGTCATTATCCAACAATAGTTAATATTGTGTGCATTTGGATTTTTTATCAATATCTAGCACATCTAAACTGAATGATGATAAATGGTAAAGAATATGTATATATGCAGGTGTGATTTATGAACTAACGAATACATGCAAACATATACCATATTACACGGATTTTTACAAAACTAAACGTACGATGAAGGAGATGTGAACTTATTTTTTATTTTTTCACATTATCTTTAGGCTTACATAAAACTAAAATAAACAATCTGTGGTGAAAATCACGAAGGAACCAATAGTGAAATAAGATTATAATTACAATTCAAGTAATGAATTTAGAATTATTTTATTGCAAAAACGATCAAACTATGCAGGGTATCTATTTCAATGAGACATCCAATTTTCTCGAAAACGAAAGGATATCCTATTTTTTTATCAAACTTTTCACGATTGTCGGCAGTAAAAATAGTTATAGAAATATTTTAAAATTTTTTAATGGAATAAATGATAGAGTAAATCCCTTTATGCCTTACCAAGAAAAAAACTTACCTATAAGATGATAAGTGTACAGTAGTACATTACTGTAAATTTATATAGTTGATTTTTGTCAAATTTTAATCTCGATTTTTATATTGCAGAGTGTATATCTTTCATAAATATTATTTATTTGGCGTAATCTAAAGCGAGGAAAATTTTTTAAATTTTATTTTGCACATAGTTCTGAGCCAAGCCTTATGTAATATAAAAAATGCTCGTTATTTGCAAATCCGGAAGACTTTCAGAATAATTATTAATCTGTTATTTATTATAACTTAATAACATAATTATTATGTTACATTAAAAATAATTTATGCTGGTGAAGCTTACCTTGATACCGAGGATATAGTATCTTAGTCTCTTAATACTTTGCCGGTTTAGATCTAAAAATAAAGAAATAACCTCATAGAATTATTATCTAAAACGATTTATTTATATTTAATTGAAAAATAATAGTAGGGCCAATAAGTCAAAATATTTTCCTTCACATGTTTTATTTTGAACGAATTTATTATTATGTTTCGGTCTTAGATCTTAACCTCACCACAAAATGTAAATCCAAGAAAAAAATCTTTCTTGGATAAAAACATATTAACCTATTTAATTAAGCAATTTTTGGACATTTATGCTGTATGTTTTATGTAAAAAAATCAATATTTTGCTCTCAATACCTAATGTGAATATATATTTATCGCAAAGAAATTTTGATTCGTATTTATTTTAAGAATCTGTTTATTTATATATGACGAATTGTCTACTTTACTAATTAGTTTTATTTATAAACAGGTTGGCCGCAATTGTAAATATTAATGGAGTCATTATACTCCATGACAAAGCAAGGTCGTCTGCTGACGCGACCGGGTTAGCTTCTGTCATTTTCGGAAGTCTCTTCTGCGAATTAGCCTTCAATCAATTTAAAAACAGAGACTATTTGATGAGAAACACCTATTAGAAACAAATATCTAAGCAATATATAAAAATCTAATACTAGTGTGTAAATGTCTTCCCATGAAATTAAAAATGATAAGAACTTGCAAAATTTGTGAAATTGGTAGACTACGTTCGCTGTTATAATGACTGGAACAATTACCTATTCTATTTAATAAACACTCATTCTTCATAGGAGGCTGTTCAGGCTGCCCCAGTATACCGAGAGCTTTCCTTTATGCTATGCATGTTCATTTCGATTATATGTCCGAGTTTTATACCTAACCGATAATAAAGACCCGAAGATTCTTGCCAGATCAAAAAATGTTAGACGGTCCATTTGTGAAAACGTAAAGAGACAACAGTGGCCAATTCAGACAGTTTCCTACTTCCTAGAGAGCTTCTGTTCAAATCTCCGTATTGTTTGTAGATCTTTCGTCGCCCTTTGATAGCATACGGTAGATAATTAAGTGTCGAGGAGATCTGTAAAACTTAAATTACAAACACATCAAACAGCAAGACATTAACTGTGAACTTTGCAGTGGTATGAATCGGACTCTTCCATTTCTTGGCCATCTTTCCGCCACTGCTACACCAAGGAAACAATAATTGAAAGAGAAGATCTATCTAGTAGGGTTTTGTTAGAATATATTAATAGAATGGATTGAACTGTGTTGGTAACTTTCTGTAATGAGGCTTGTCCTCTTAGTGCCAGAAACTGAAGCACTTGGAGATAGTGGAAACAGCTTCTTTTTTGCGGATTCCCCTGTGTTCCTTGCACTAGATCATCTAGTCTGGAACAGCGATGATATCGGAGTACACTTCACAAACGGAAGAGTATGACACGGTAGATGGAAAGCTCATCCACGACTTAAAAATTTGGCGTGTCCCGTGACGAACCATCGGCGGGTTGTACGAACGATTGGGACTACAATGTATGTATTTTTACTGGCCACCTTTGTTCTAATATTATGTCTGACTTTTATTTTTCGGCCTAACTCCATATTTATTATCATTAACATTTATCTATGTTTCTTACTATTATCTCTCATTAAAGTATATACTGTATGTTATTATTATTTACTAAATTCACTAATTTCGAGGTCCGCTTGACTTGAAAAATGGCAAAAAGGATGGAAAATTCAAAAGGTGGGATTGAGATGGAAAGTTAGTGTCCGAGTGGATCGAGGTCACGATAGCTCAAGTGGTAGAGCAGCGGCGTATCTAGCCGAAGATCGTGGGTTCGAATCCCGCTCGTGCCATTGACTTTTTTATCTCAACTAAAAACCTTAATTAATTGTAATTATTATTTACTTTTACGTTTATTCTTTCTATTTGCTATATTTTGTTTATTTTAATGATTTAGTTACGTGTCCTTGTGGGTAATCATAAATACTTAATGTATATATTTGCGAATAAAATTCTGCTATTTTATTTTTTATGTTTATGGCCATCAAACCATTGGTTATCGCCATTCCACAGCGTTACATTTTTCCTATCTTTCTCGCGTTTTAAACCTATTAATTTTTTTCACTATCTCAAGCTGAGTTACGATAGTTTACGGTACAACAGTAACCAACTCTCTCTTTTATTTGCTAACCTCTCTGTACATCAGGGATAAAATAAGACTATCCATTGTGGAAAACAAATGACAAAACGACAAATAATTAATAGAAATACACAGAAACAAGGTAAAAACACGATAGTCTGGTTAGCATTCACACTACCTAACAGTAATCGAAGTTCCTCGGGATAATTGGGGATGACGCTAATAAATTACAGTCATAAGTTACTATTGATTTGGTTAGTATCCTTGCTGTGAAACACCATGATTTTTGTGGGTGTGATAAAAATTGACTTCAGTTCCGGCTATCTTAAAAAGATATATTTAAGATACAACTATATATATATANAGGGGACTTACCACCTTCCTTCAGATGCCGGCTGCAAGAAGTGTAGGGAGCTCGGGCCCGATTCCTCTGACTTCGTCGCAGAATATCCGATGAATTCAGGTGGAAGAGATCGGTGCAGCAGCACAGAGGGGTTTTCGTGGTCGCGTGATTAAAGACTTTTTTATTCATACGGGAGAAAAGCATGAGAAAAGAGAGACGTGAGGACTTTCTATCATAGGAGTAGAACAGGACTGGGTTTGCAAGGAGCGTGGGAGTAGGATTAGGGATTACAATAATCCAAAACAAAGTATATTAAAAATGAGATGGCTGGCGCCAACAGCCATTTTTAACACCCCAAAAAAAATTACATTACACATTCATTCACATTATCCCAGAGTACTCGATATTCCTAGGGGTAATTGAGAGGTAATAAACAAACCCTTCCATTCACGCTAAGAAATTACATATACAAAGCACAAATCATTCACGCTACCCCAGAGAGCTCGATATTCCTCCAGATATTTGGAGAATAAGCCCCCTCCATTCACGCAAATAAATACATTCGTTCTAATAAATAACATATATCACATACATGAAGATACAACGATCCTACTACAATTAAAAGTATTTATGGCCCTGAGATTTTGGAAAAGTGCTGCTGCCGTGCCTCTAGGCCGCGCGTGGGTCAATCAGGATTTATTTCTTTCTTCCTGACTTAGTCCCTCTGTTATTATATGTTCTACCGTGTAATTTTTTCTGTTATTATCATTCAATTATGTTTTATTTTTGGTCATGTAATTTTTTAAGAAATTAAATATGCATTTTGTATATACTAATTATAAATTCATCGTTTTTAGTTATTTAAGTTTACCTGCCAGACGCCGACAGACCGTTTTAAACCATAGAGGGTTTTAAACTGTAGGAACGTTATTCTTATTTTTTTATACATATTTTCAAATTATAAACTTGGTATGTACATATTCAAGAATAAAAGCATATAGTAGTACTTATTTGATATTTGTAATTTGGAATAATTGTTGTTAGGGGCGTCGGTAGCCGCAACGGTTTAGGCGCTCATCACTTTAAGGTGAAGGTCCCGGGTTCGAATCCGACATACTTACAAATAGGATTTTTTCAAAAGCACCGGCGGCTCGAGGGTTGATATGATCTGCTGTTGCTAACCCTCGTAAAAAAAATTATGATTTGCTAGCTTTATCTGAGGGTTGACTCATAAAATTCAAAACTACAATGTCTACCATTCTGAGGGATATTACCTCGCCACCATTAAACACGCAGCTCGAGTAGTTCTGTGAACTATAATGTCTAAATATTCTACAAATCCATTGCCTGTGATAAATCATAACATTGAGAATATATTAGTAGTATTATGAATTGAGCCATTCAAGGCTGTGTATATATATTCTTCCAAACTCTAATTGTGATATTTAAGTTAGTCATTTAGAAGAAATTGAGAGGATAAGTATTGTTCACAAAGTGGTGTACTCCAACATATTATTTCTACTAAAGAATGTCTTAATTAAAATAATAAACTATTACAACTAACCAAAACCATCCTTTGAAAAATGGAGGAACTTGTTTGTTAATCTTTCTTGGTTTAGGGCGCGTCTATGGTCGCAACGGTTTAGGCATTGACACGGCGCTCATCACTGTAAGGTAAAGGTCCCCGGTTCGAATCCATCGGCCCTGCAGTCGAGAGAGACAAATTTACAAATGGGCTTTTTTTTCACAAACAACGGCACCCCTAGGGTTGATATAGCCTCTACTGTTGCGAACCCTCTTAAAAACAATAATATTAATTCACTAATTTCGTGGTCTGCTTGACCAATTATATATTACAATTAATTAAGGTTTTTAGTTGAGATAAAAAAGTCAATGGCACGAGCGGGATTCGAAGTCGAATAATAATAATGTTATTGAAAGCACTTTTAATATAATTTTTATACAAAGCTTTCGGATTTTTCGAAATTTAGGAATTATTAAACAAGTGAAAAAAGGGATTAATGGAATTTAAAAAATTATTTATAGTTGAAATGAAATCAACTTTATATTTAAGTTCACTATATGTCGTGATCCGCTTGACCAATTAATAACATTCAATTAATTAAAGTTTTAAGTAGAGATAAAAAAGCCAGTGTCACGAGCGGGATTCGAACCAACGACCTTCGCCTTGATAATCCGCTACTCTACCACTTGAGCTATCGTGACTTTATATTTAAGGAGATAAATCGCTGTTTTATTTCATGCAGGACGAGTGGACAGTTAGCAGGGTTCAATAATCAAATTCCATGCTCCTTTTGCCAATGTTAAACCAAACGAGACGATTTTCATTTTATTGGAACTCGTCCAGCTCAGAACTATTTTCCGAACGAATGGATTGAAATATCGTACAAAGTTTGGAAACGTGTGAAACATGTATGTATCAATTGCTTGAACTGTCGAACTTTGTACCATTGTAAACTCTCGAGTTGTAAACTATTTGTAATATTACACTTACCATTTTAACTTGTAAATCCACTCCTCGACAATTCATACTAAATGTTATTAATAAACTTGAAATATCTAAAAAATTGAATAACTACTTGGCTTATTTAAATAGAAGGAATAGTCGGTTATATTTAATTAAAAGGATTGTAAATTTTCAACAAAAAAGTAGTGAAATTAGACACATTTAACTATTTGGCTTAGTAAAAACTCATAAATTATTCAATAGCGCCCTATCTAGTCGCAATGGCATTGACATTTCCACAGCTTATTGCATAGAGTTGAAAATCGATAAAACACTTATTTCCGACCAACCATGTAAGTTTACGAAACATTTTGTTTTAATATTAATAATCGAACAGGCAGTTTATCGTTTCAGCATTCATAAATTAATAATTAAAAGAATCGTAATTGCAGGAAATGCATTTTATGAAGTTTGTGAAACTTGGTTTAGTTCCCGTCCTTACCCTTGAACTTTCATGGTCTTTTGAGGTTAACATGGAGATTTTCAAAGGGATAAGATAAAATACAAACATAAGTACAAGTTGTTTTATGTGTGAGTAACTTTTAGAAAATATAAAGATAAGATATTAATTTTAGGCTTCTTAATAAATGGACAAATTTCGTGTTTTCAGACGATGACTGTTTTTTTTTTTTTTTTTTTTTTTTTTTTCGTGGACTTTATACCAGTCTTTACTATTTCCTATATCATCTGTTCCAACGATGTTTTAAAGGAAGTTTAACTGTTTTTTGTTCCGGAAGTTGATGATGTTTCCTCTATGCAAACGTCACGATAATCATTACTAATAGGTCCAGAGACGTACGAATTTTAAATACAAATTCACAGGAAAAGAATAATATGAAAGATTCTGCATAATTTTTACTAACCGGTGATCCCGATGCGAATTGTATATTTTGTAGAATGGTATTTTAAGATTATGTCCAGATACAGTCGTCCATTAATGTCCATACTTTCATTGGGGTAAGCTCTGGTTGGAAAGAGCGTAGGAGAACTCGAAATCCCCATGGATTTAGACAGATTCAGTGCCGAATATATTAGTGGCATCGCTGTAATATTTTTGGAGAAGCTCAGGTTGGGGAAAGGTACACATGGCCAATTTATCTGTAGCAATATTCCACGTGTACCACAAACAGTTTCGTCATAATCTAGATTACATCAAGCTTTTCAGTATAAATAAGGCTAGCTTAACGTTTAAATTGAAAACGGAAATGATCAATTTCAATTATCAACCAGGGAGACAAATTATAATTACCTTTGATCGCTATGCAACTACAATGCCAATGAAAATGTAATGCATTTTCTATGCCTTGCAGAATTTCGTTTAATTTATTACAACCTGAGATCTTTGTCATATCATCAATTGGGATGATTTTTATTCTTATGTTACTACTGCTTTAAAATATGGAAAGATTTTTATGGATGAATTTAATTTTAATTAATGATTATTCAGAAATTGTGAGATGCGGTCTGGTGTGATGTAGGTTTCAGAAAAACATTTTCTTTATCGTCCCAACGTTTCGATCTGTATTGAGATCATCTTCAGGGCTCAAAGTGCTTTTTGTGAGCACACTTAAGCAGAAAACAAACACTTTGAGCCCTGAAGATGATCTCAATAAAGATCGAAACGTTGGCACGATAAAGAAAATGTTTTTCTGAAACCTACATCACACCAGACCGCATCTCACGATTTCTGAATAATCATTAATTAAAATTAAATTAATCCATAAAAAACTTTCCATATTTTAAAGCAGTAGTAACATAAGAACAAAAATCATCCCAATTGATGATATGACAAAGATCTCAGGTATAAATTAAACAAAATTCTGCAAAGATAGGACATTCGCCTAGAAAATGCATTACAGTTTCATTGGCATTGTAGTTGCATAGCGATCAATGATAATTGTAATTTGTCTCCCGGGTTGATAATTGAAATTGATCATTTCAGTTTTCAAGTTAAACATTAAGCTAGCCTTATTTATACTGAAAAGCTTCGACTAACGGGCACTAATCACCACACATTTTAATTAATGTTTTATTTTACTTCTGTATTTGGTATTCATTTGAATAGATAAACCCGACACATGTGACATGCTCTAGATCAATGTTATTATTAAATTCAATTAATTAATCTTTTTATGTAACATTTTGGTTGAAATGAAATAGCCAGTGCCACGAGCGGGATTCGAACCCACGAACTTCAGCTGAATATGCTTGAGCCATCGTGACTTCGATACACTCGGACACCAACTCCCCATCTCAACCTACAACTTGCTCCTTTTTGCCATTTTTCAAATCTCGTGTAATCAGTATTTGATTCTCGGTGACATATGAAGTGGCCACGTGGAGCTCTTCGCGAAGTTATCCTTCGTTTTACTTATTAAATCCGTTATATCAAGTGGTCTATTGACCAAATTACCATTTTCAATTAATTAATCTTTTTATGTAAGGTTTCGGTTGAAATGGAAAACCTAGTGTCACGAGCCGAAGGTCGTGGTTTCGAATCCCGCTCGTGACACTGGCTTTTTCATTTCAACCAAAACCTTACATTAATTAATTGAAAGAAGTAATTTGGTCAATAGACCACTAAATATAATGGGTTATTATTATGCTGATCTCTTATTTTTGTATTGTACTTCTTCGTAGTTAAATAAAAAATTGTTTTACACAAAAGAAATATATTATTATATGTATAAGTCTTGCTGGTTCGTCTGGTAGTGTCAGTGAGAAAATAACTAGGTCACGATCCATGTTGTGAGTATAACAATACACCACAAAAGGTCTCCTTTTCAAAACAAAAGTAATACTGTTTAATCTGCTCTACCTATGCGTATCTTATTGTTTAAAAGAGTAGATGTTTATAATACAGGGCCACAGCTATGAACAGACTTCTGCAAGGGGAAAGAATGTGATTTTTAACGGTTTTGAGTAAGAGAGACGTTAGCCGTTAAATTCAGAATTCAGGCAAGAGGAAATAGACATGCAAATTTGCATTCATTGTGATTTCAAAACACTTTTGGTCGTACATAATTCGGCGTTAATGATTGATTTTCAAGGTCGAACATAACAAACGTCGTTTGACACTTGATCTATGCCTATTTAAATAACCAAATGGACTAATTACTTTTAATTTTTTTTGCAGCCGATTGAAAGCGTCAGCAAAAATAAAAACACAGGAAGGAATAATGCTGACTCGAAACCGAATTCCCTCACGCCTTTGGTTATGATAATTTCATTTATTTCTACGGGACCAACGAGATTTTCCAACACCCCTAAAATAGCTAAGCTTTTTGAATGTTATTTTTTCCTCCCAGAAATAATACGAATTATATAAACGGACCCTTTGAAAGTAGCCTCCAAAAAAACAAGATCAGTTTTTACACTTTTAGGGGTTTTGCCATATCGCATTCTCACACACCCGCCTTCATCCACGCCTCGGTGAATCCCCTTAGCTTTTTTATTTTTTTATCCGTCTTTTCTTAAAGAGTTAAAGAGAGGCTGGATAGAAAAACATCCCACCTCTAATCCGTTTTTCTTTTAAATTAATCCCCGTGTTTGGGGATTTAATCATATAAATTACAATTGGGATGTTGTGGTTTTTTTTTTGTCTAGAAGTAGAAAGGATAGGTTAATATTCTTAGACCCATAAACATCCAATAATGGGAGTTTTATAAAGTGAGTTTGTTTGAGAGTTTGTATTTGGGGTCCAACTTGTGTGTTGTCAATGTAAATAGACAATGGGACAAGACTTTCGGAGAAAAAATTTGATATGAATGCATTTAATTGCGTTCATTTTTATCCTCCATTTGCAGGTCAAGCGTTTGATCGAAATTTAATGTCTATCTAACGAAGGGTCCTGTGAGTAATGTGAGGTCCTAGGATGTATAGCTTGGGACACCCGATGAAGAAGAGACAATGCCTTGAGAGTACCTGTCGTCAGATAGGATTGAAATATTAAAAGGTACGTGAAAGAAAATAAGTCCTTGAACATCTAGAAGACACCTGAGCAATACAGTTTCTCCTAAGAAAATAACACTGGACCCAACGCGATGTTTGTTTTATAGTAGCGTGAAATGAAAAAAACCAAATATTATCTGCATCAGTAATTTTATAACAGATATTAAAAAATTTGACAGAAACGGGAATAAAGATAGAATAACATATGCAATTAATACAGTGGAGGTTGGATTATAAATTAACGTGAAAACCCAGATCATCCATAAAATCTTTATAATTTTATTATACAATGGTGAACAGATTACGACCATTTTAAAGTAATTAATTTTTCATATATTGAATAATTTATCAATATTATAATTTTATTCAATTAATTAACTTTATATAAGGTACTGGTCGAGAAAAAAAAGTCAGCGTCACGAGCGGGATTCGAACCCACGACCTTTGGCTAAATACGCCGTGGGTTCGAATCTCGCTCATGACGCTGACGTTTTTATCTCAACCAATACCTTACATAAAGATTAATTATTTGAAAGATGTTATTTGGTCAATCGGACCACGAAATCTAATGAAGTTATAATTTAATTCTTATTGATAACGTTTAGTCATTAACTTTATTATTTTTAACTGTTCATAGACAGACAAAAATCAAAAATACCTAACTGAACATTAAAAGATTTAAATGCCTCGTAAAATCGTAAAATAAATAATACTAATAATTTTTGTCTTTTCGTTAAATTGACAGTGTATACAATAAGAATAACTAAAAGGAGAAAAAAATGGTAGTGTGTAAGCAACATGAGATAAGACATAATAATTCAGTAGCTTTTGTGTAAAATAATGTCTTTTAATGAAGATGTTCAATTAAATAATTTCCCTAAAAGGTTTTTTCTTAATTAATAGCCGAACAAATAGGTGGGACGTTCTGAGCTAAATCCTGTCCCGGTTCAGCACACTCGTCCTAGAAAATTCAACCAAATTCTTAGAATCGGTTGCTTAAAGTTTGATTATTAAAATTTACAGACCGTTATACATAATCCACTTATCCTTAGTCAGAAATCAATTTCATAATGGGACTTTACTAATTTTCTTGAAGTTTGTCGTTAAAACTTTCGTGACAAGATTGCTTAATGTCTACGCAAAATTGGGTACTGTATGGCTAAACCTAATTTACGGTAAAGAAAAAATTCATATTTATTTAATAAATTATGTTGAAGACATAAGAAAAAAATCGACTGTTAAAACAGGAAAAGCTGAGGTTCTGACACTAATAATAACATTATTATGGGAAGTTTAGGGGCCGACAAACAGCTGAGGTCACCGCCGGGCTTGTCTGTTTTTACTTCGTTTTTTGGTCTTTTACGCGTATTTTTCAACCTGGAGCCAGATGCACTAATAATAATTTGTAATGTAACTGTTACTGCAACAGACTAGTTGCTTAGTTAAAACTACAGCATGTAATGAAATATTCCAGATTTAATTATTTGCATTTTGTTTAATTACTGCTGAAATTTAAATAATTCTAAACAAACACATTGTAAAACAATGAAGAGTCCACAAGAGAAAAGAGCTGCATTTTATATACAATAAATTCTGTTTATGAAAAACGAGATGAGATAATTGTCTACATAAAAGGAAGCCTTTAATTAACAGCCTTATAACTCTGTGTGTTTGAACAAGTCTCTGCTCAAAAAATTCAAATATATTGGTTCAAAATTGTTGTAATTTTTATCATTCCTGGTTATAATGCTACATTCTCCAGGAGCTCGGAAGATAAACAACATTATTTTGTCATTTTTTTATCCATACATAGGCACACACACACACACACACACACACACACACACACACACACACACACACACACACACACGTACATATCTAACATAACATAACCCTATTTAAACTATGACAAACAGTGGGAATACATAGGCAAATTAGTTTGAACAATACGCTTCCTTACAACTATCGCTCTAAACTCGTTGGATATTATGATGCCTTATTGCAACATTTTAGTCATTAGGCAGATACAACTGTAATAATTCATTTTTTTAATCAAAAAATTAAAATTTAATTTCTGCTTAGATAGAACAGTGCAAGAACGACGCAATTTGATTTTATTCGCGTTTACGCTGTTTTGTATATATATTTTTTTAATTTTTTCACGATTCTCTCTCTCCTTCTCACTCTCTCTTGCTCTATATTTTCCTTTCCGTTTCTCTCTATCACTCTCTCTCCCTCCCTCGTTCTTACTCTGAGAGATATGTAAATAAGCGTTTGAAATCAAATCTCTCTCTCTCTCTCTCTCTCTCTCTCTCCCTCGCTTACTCCTTCTCAGTCTCCCATCACTCTCTCTCCCTGCCCCGCTCTTACTCTGCGAGATTTGTAAATAAACTTTTCAAATCAAATCTCTCTCCCTCACCCCCTCTCTATCTTTTTCTCACTTACTCAATAATGTTTGGCTTAAATGTTTTGACATCAGACAAGCCAATTAAATAAAATACTTAGGTTTAATTATCAATGAATTGAAATGGCATTCTCCTATTGATGAAGTCCTAGAAAATAATTTGGGAAATAAGAATATCCAATATATTCAATCATATATTCCTTCCTCCATAAGTTCCTTTAATTATAATGAAGTTTCAACAGTTAAAACTCCTCACAAAGTTTTTAAAACTTTAAAAGTATAATGGAACACTCCCTTTCAAGGAATGAAATAAATACAAAGAAATACAGTATATTCTTTCACTTTATGTCTGTAGAGGCCTAAGAAATAATTTTTACCGACGGATAAATAAGAATTGTAAAATGATCAACCCAATGCAATATGTTTTTGTGTTCAAAAATAAAAATTTAATTTAAAAATCATCTTTACGTCCTTGGTTTTATTAGTTTCCGGTATACTCAAATAAAGGTGTTTTTTTTGTTTTAGGATACATTTTATTCTTTAAAAACGGGAATTGAAAGTAAACAGAACTCAACCATCTCCACGATTTCATAAAATCGAGCGGCGCATAGCATCGCCCAGAAATAAAATACATAATTCAATTTTATGATTATTAACCAAATAAATTAAATTAGATTATTAATAATTACAATTAATTAAGGTTTTTAGTTGAGATAAAAAAGTCAATGGCACGAGCGGGATTCGAACCCACGGTCTTCGGCTAGATACACCGCTGCTCTACCACTTGAGCTATCGTGACTTCGATCCACTCGGACACCAACTTCCTATCTCAACCGCATCTTTTGAATTTTCCCTCCTTTTTGCTATTTTTCAAATGTTGGGTTCTCGGCGACAAATGAGTTGAGATAGCTCAATTGGTCAAGCGGACCACGAAATTAGTGAATTATTAATAATGTCATTTAGTTAGCTGATTTTGAATTTTTAAGGCTTCTTTGAGTGAACAGTAAATTGAATAAGTTTAAGAATTGCAAGATTACATGCAGAATATACCAGTTATATAATTTGTTTTACAGTCCCATAAATATTTATAAAACAGACCAGAATCGATGTTGTAATTCTTTCATTATTTCAAAAAAATACGTTTTAAGGAATTTAAATTATATTTTAATGGAAATTGTCTCTAGGTATAATTGGCTTCTATTACCAGGAATATGTTTGTAAACGCCTTGTTAAGTAGGTTGTAACTTATAACTTGATATTTTGTACTTTTCCTTAGTTAGTTTTATTAAGTTTTTAAATTTTACCGTTTTTAAAACAACGTTTTATTCACTATTGCAGATATGTGAGTGCAATATATCAATATTGAAAAATAATGATGATTATGGTGAAGGAAATTTAGTAAGCGGGTAGTGATCATTCACTGCACCCTTCTCGCTTATTATTCTTTTTCTATTTCTTTTGTTTAGTTAGTTCTGGCATGAGCAGGAAGAAAGTCAATGAACATTGGTTATGCCTCCATTGTGAGGCTCCTTCGCATTCAAAAATGTTAGGGGTGGCTTCTTCTTCCTCACTTTGTAACCTACAAATTATATTATCACTGTATATCCATGTTTTGTTGGAGTGCTCTCGGAAGCCAATGACCTTTATATCATTCTGGCATTCCCCTTAGTTTTACCTTTGTAACGGTTTGGGCAAAGGAAGGCCTTTCCTAAGTTATACAAATTCGGATCCTATTCGGAGGAGTAGGCAGTGAAGTTTAATTAGTGAAGTGAAGTGAGAGAATAAAATTGATCATCTGCTACCTCAATGAAAAAAAGTAGGTAGTTGTAAATATATCTACATATCATCCGATTACAAACTGTAATCAAAAATTGAAAAGATTATTATATGTTGTAGGTGAGCGCCTTAGGCTAGCTTTTTGATAAAGACTATTTCTAGTACACCTATTTGTTGTACTGTAACACTTTATTTTATAAATATATACCTCTTATGTCTATGCTTCTTTAGCTTGTAAATGCTATTACTTTGGTTTTTGACAGGTTTGCTTTTAGTGTGAGCTCTTTTGATGCTGTCCCGAGAACCTGACTAGTTTGACAATAATGTAAAATGTAAAAATATACTTTTAAAGTAAGTGTTAAAAGAGATTTTGTTGAATAATATATTGGGGTGGTCCGGAGTGACCGTACTACAGATCTAAAACAACTGGACGCAAACTACTAACCACTTGAATAATATGCACATAAATTACATTTGAAATACTCAAACAAGATATTAGGAACATATGTGAACAACCACAGGTACAATGTTAAAAGAATATTTTTTTGAAAAAGGTTTGTAAATTTTAGATGATGATTTAGTTCATAGAAAAAATAAGTTAAATTTACGATATTCACGCACTATTGTAACTGCAAATTGTGTTTGTGTTCCGTTAACCAGAAATGTATGCTTACGATATTTCTAAAATTTCGCCTGTTTAATGTGCTAATTTGTTCAGAAAGGCTATTTGTAGGTTTCAAATACGGTTTGTGATCTTTTTGTACATAATACATTAATTACAAATTGATTTTTTTAATACCATAGATAAGTATATTATTAACACAATTTATTAGATTATCTGATTTTGAATCAGTCAATTTTGAATGCTATGTCGGAAACCGTGTGGTGAAATTTTATTTTATCTTCCTTGAACACATATTTCATTGTTTTCTTTCTCCATCTAAATTTTTTATATGTACATTAGATTTTTATATGCTAAATGTGCTAACATGTTGGAAAAGATTATTTAATAATTTTACAAATGAGGGTTGTAATTTTTGTTTGTGATTAATAATTATTCGTTGATATTTGTTAATGTCAACGATTATTAAAAATGCATTTTTTGTTGATTATCAGCTTACATGTAAAATCTTGATTGGAAATAAAATTAAAATAATTTTTATTTTGTTTTTATCACTTTTTTAATTTTTTATTTCCCAGTTTAATTTATTTTTTTGTTGCCAATTGTGTAATAAACACAATCTCTTTGGACAAGTTCACGTGCGAAATGTTTTCATTACGAGTCAAAAATATTTTTGAAAACGTTCGTAAATTTTAGATGATGATTTAGTTATTAGAAACAATAAGTTAAATTTACGATATTCACGCACTATTGTATTGGCAAAATGTGCTTGTGTTCCGTTAACCAGAAATGTATGCTAACAGTATTTCTAAAATTTTGCCTGTTTAATGTGCTAATTTGTTCAGAAAGGCTATTAGTAGGTTTTCAAATGAGATTTGTGATTTTTTTGTACTTAATACATTAATTACTAAGTGATTTTTTAATACCATGGATAAGTATATAAATAACAATTTATTATATATCTGAATTTGAATGCTTTGTCGTAAATCGTGTGATAAATTTGAATTTTGTCTTGCTTTTACCACCTATTTCACGGTTTTCTTTCACCATCTACATTTTTTATATGTAAATTAAATTTTTATATGCTAAATGTGCTAACATGTCGGAAAATGTTATTTAATAGTTATTTGGAGCTTGTGAGATGTGGTCTGGTGTGACGTAGGTTTTAGAAAAACATTTTCTTTATCGTGCCAACGTTTCGATCTTTATTGTGATCATCTTCAGGGCTCAAAGTGTTTGTTTTCCGTGTAGATGTGTATTCTTGTATGTATATACAAACACTTTGAGCCCTGAAGATGATCTCAATAAAGATCGAAACGTTGGCACGATAATGAAAATGTTTTTCTAAAGCCTACGTCGCACCAGACCGCACCTCACGATCTCCAAATAATCATAATTAACGGTCACTAAACATCACACGCTATTTAATAGGTTTATTAATAAGGCTTGTAATTTTTGTTTGTGATTAATAATTGTTCGTTGATATTTTTTAATGTGAAAGATTACTAAAAAGGCATTTTAACCGATTATCAGCTTATATATCTTGATTGATTAGAAATAAAATAAAAATTATTTTTCTTCTGTTTTTAGCACTTTTTTATTTTTTATTTCTCAGTTTAACTTATTTCTTTTGGTTCCATTTCTGTAATAAACAGAATCTCTTTGGACAAGTTGACATGCGAAATGTTTTCCATTACGAGCCAAAGTGATGTTTCTGAATAATTTGAAGATAAATGACATAATATTCAAGCAACCGTAGTATCGTGTTAAACGTGTTTTTGTGGTAATAAGATAACAAGAATTTAAACGAACGGCAATTCACCTGTTAATAATGTGCTAATTTGTTCATAAAGGTTATTCATAGGTTTTTTTTATGAAGATTTGAAATCTTTTTTCATGACTAATAAATATTAATGGATTTTTTATTGATGCCAAAGATAAGTATTCAGGCAGAACGATTAGATTATCGGTTAAAAATGCTTTGTTAGAAATTATTTGATGAGATTAAATTTTATCCGGGTTTGACCATCTCTTTGATCTTTTCTTTCTCAATTTACCGTGTTTGTTCCTTTATGATTCGTTCGTGACCTCTTTTGTTACAAGTAACTAGTCGTAAGTCACCCGAATCCTAATCGTACAAGTGTTTCTCTGTTTAGCCGACCCCAGACCCTACTTGTGTCGATTAGCAAAGTAGTATTTGAACTCTGATTAAATTAAATGTTTTTGTAAATATTTTGTACTTGCGTAAATCGAAATTTACATATCTAAGTAGTGAACATAGCTTAGACAATTATAGTCGCTGTCACTATATTTCCTGAGTGTAACGCAAGATAAATATGATCAGCATAGTTTGAATGGATATCCCTTTTTTATATAATAAAAAGCTTAACTTTTAATTTTACTTTTAGCGTATAATGTAGTAAAGATTTTTTAGGAGTAGTGAAATTTAATAATGTGGTGACAACCACATAGGGCTTCTTTAAACCTGCATATCGATGATGAGGAACCCTGTAAATCTTTGTAAAGGACCCAATCTCTGGGTTTAGAAGTTTGTCAGGTAGATGGCAAATGTTGGTATAGGACGAAGATAATCGCCTGACGAAGATTCAGATAGGAAAAAGAGGTAGCCTAATGTACAGGGTGGGTGGCCCGTGGGTACGTTGGCACGCGCGTACGTCCGCGTTAGGGCGCATGATCCGCAATCGGCGGACAGCGTCTCGCGAGTCAGTTTTAGTCGTAGCTTTGGCCAGCCACCGTCTCGACCGCCTCATAAACCGAGACGCGTGTTTTCGAAAACGTTCTTGTGAGTTTTGAATTTTCTTTTCATTTGTGCCGGTGCTGCAGCCTACGTCGAACCTGCGTCCGAGCTTTTTTGGATATTTGCTACTTTTTCGAGAGCTTCGCTCGACGAAACAACCGCTCAAGGTAGACAATCGAATCACACATCAACTCATTACTGTTTAAATAAAATTTAGTTTGAAAAATATGTTTTGAACTCATATGACGATCATCTTCAGTCGATAATGCTTTAATACAACATTTTAAACAACGTAAACTGTCCTAAAATATCCCGCCAATTACTGTTGAGATCATCGTAAAGAAATTGACTTACTGTATAAAATTAACAGTAATAAATACAAAATATAAAATAAAATTTGGTTGCAAAGTAACACTTAGTAAACTACCAAGCGAGTAATTTTTCGTTCTAGCTAATAGCATTGCTAATAGCCCATGATTTTGAAAGCTAACACGTGAAATTTTAAAATTCGTTTCTCGTAAACTTTTTGATATCATTATATTTTGGTTAAAAGTGTTCGTCGAAGTTATTCAATTTTTTAATGAATCTGTCAAGCCAGGTTCCCAATTAATTACAATTATATTTTATCCTTATCAGTCCTTAAAATATGTTTAAAAAATAAAACAGTATAATGTAACGTTTCTTTCTCGTAGAACTTCTTTGCCCTAAATATAACATTTTAGTTTAATAATTACTTCAGAAAATAATAGTTTAATATATTGATTTTTACAATATCAAACTAATTCAAAAGTTAAAAATGCATTAAAATATTCTAAAAGTTCCAAATTTATATATTTTCTACATACATTTTATTGCTAGAAAAAAAACCATCAGAGCTATAAAATGTATTTCAGTTTTATAGTTTAAAACAAAATTATGACTATGTTAAGATTAGTATGGAGATGTTATTAGAACGTTAAAGTGATAATTAAATGCATAGAGTTTAGTGGGTTCGAATCCCATTCGTGACACTAACTTTTTCATCTTAACGAAGCACTTCGATAAAAAGAATAACTAATTTAAATAAATATTATAGTCAATTATGACCACTAAACATATATGGATTAATAAATACATAGAATCATCAATTATTTTTCCACAAAATAATTCAAAGCCTAATAATATATTTGATCAATTTCAAGTCCCATGGTTTTAAAAACTTACGCAGTAAAATTTTAAAGTTCGAAAGAGTTTATTGTACACTTTTTTTAAATCATTATATTTTGGTTAAAAGTGTTCGTCTAACTCATTATACTTACTGATGAACTGGGAAGCCAATTGGTAAGCCAGTTTACCAATTTATTACAACCTGATTTTATCCTTCTCTGTCTTAAAATAAGTTTAAAAAATTGAAACAGAAAAATTTAACCTATTTCTCCTATATTTTCATTAATTAGGTAAATATATCGCATATTTTTGTAATACTAAGGAAAACAATACTAATCGAAATGGTATTTTTTTTACAATAATGAACAAATACATATTTAAAAATGCATTTAAGAATTCATAAAGTACCATATTTGAAGAATTCCTATATGAATGTTTTTGTAAAAGTAAACCCATCAACTATAAACCGTATTTAAATTTGAATATATATAAAAATATTAATGAAGGCATTATGATTAATTTGATGATGTAAACAGTACCTTAAGTAATAACTAAGTACATAATAATATATCAGAAGTTAACTATCAATTCTAAATATAAAGTAAAGCCAATTTCGTAAAATTTTTCATTGGTCAGCTACTGAAAAAATTAGCAATCAGTACATTATTCTGTTCTTACATACGTACAATATTCTTCAAATATTCTGTTAGTTGATATAATAGCGGATTTATTAATAATAAATAAAATTTGTAAAAAATTATAAAGTTTGATAGTTTTCTACTTATTTTCTTTGGACAAATTGAATGCTTAGTCATCTAGTTGATCAATATGTTTTAAATGAAAAAATTGAAATAGTACAATTTCAAGAGCCCTTGAGCCAGTCCAAACACTTCTAATTAATGAGTTCCATTCTTCACTGTGTTAAAAGTAGAGTAAAATGTTATTGCTTTTCAACGAGAAAAAACGCGTTTATTTTTCTAATGTTAAAAAATTAAATTTATTTATTGTACGAAAAAGCTGGTTATAATCAAACATTAATACTTTCAGAAGAATGACGTTTGACTTTTATTTATAAGTCATTTTAACATTAATTTTAAATTTTACATTAATTCGATAGGAGTTTTCATCCCTTTTACATTTTACATGTTTTTAAATAAATATTGCGTTGGATTTGAAAACATGTTGCAATTTTGATGCTGCATACATTTTTCGATTAATGGTATTGGACATTACCATTCATAATGAAAGACACGCGGCAAACGCAAAGGTCAATTTATACGAGATGGCATAATTAGTAAGAAATATTCCTTTGTTATTTTAGAACGTTAATTTTTAAAGTTTCCGATAAACTAAACGATAGTTATTTTTAATAATCTTTTATAAAATACTGCTTGGTAACATGTGAACTTAAATTTTATCGAATTTTGAATAAATTATCTTACAAAAAAAAATATAAGTATTTTTATCCAAAATCTGACAATCCTTTTTCGTAAATGTATTGAAAATGACATGGCCTATCGTTTGAATTGTTTTTTTTATTTTGGAAGGCTCTGTACACAAGTGACTTAAGCACGTTAAGGGTATTCATTCTCTCGTTCAAACAATGATAAAATATTTAGAGGGTCACTCAGCATAGGTCAAACAAATCTTCGCTATGCAGAGAAGATCTCTGACGTTAATACAAAATTTACATTATAACGTAGTTAGTGCAGTTTTAACAAAAATTGGAAATTTTGAATCCTCCATTTATGTTACACATGTTCATAAATTTAAAACGTTAGAACCGGTATATCATTAACAATTTAATTTAAAGTAATGTGTGCCAGACACAGAGTTGACTAAATCGGAGAACATTGTGCACGGTAGCCTAAGTTAAATAACTTACTGCAAGATAAGTTTAAAGCTATAAATAATATAAATCATTTCAAATCATAAGTATTAAAATATTTCTTATCAAATATTGTCTGCAGATCAAGTCGTTAACTGACGTTGAAAACTAATTATTTTTAATATTAAGCATCGGAAAGTGTTTGAAAAAATGAAGCTAGTACGTTACAACTACTAAACAAAATCTTAAAAATAGACAGAAATGTACCCAAAACACCAGGAACGGTTTTATTTAATACTGAATGCATAGAGGTTCGTCGGTTCGAAACCCGATCCGCCCGTGACACCTACTTTTCATCTCAACCAAGACCTTAAATAAAAAGAATAATTAATTTTAAAATTATTTTATTACAAATCGTGTTGGCAGTTGTATTGAGCCAATGTTGTTATTTAATAATAATAAGTTTTACCAATTTTCAGACAAAGCTTATAACATAGGGAATTCAGTAATGTTTCATTTGGATTTTAAAATAACTGCAACCATGATCATATAATTTTATAGTATATGTTTTTCTATTATTTTTATAAACAAATTCGTTTTTTTATTTGATACATTAATTGATCATCACTTGGTAATAACATATGTTAACTTGTGAAAAAGTAAAACCGAACTATCGTCAAAAAATAAATATAATCAAGCAATAAGTTTTTTTTTAAGTTTCCCTTTTATTACAAATCGTACTATAATGTTATGAATATTTGAACCATCATTATCTTTTAATAATCATGAATGCTATCTGGTTTTAAGAAACTTCCGACAATAGTCTACAATATTAAAAATATGTAGGAACATACATACTAATTTTATAGTCGATTTGGTACACCCTTTAATAGAGATAATGAAAAACAATTCTATACGTTTTCTCTATTAAAAAGTTAGTTATTTCCCTGTTTAAAACTTGCTTTAATATAATTATATGATCGTCACACTTCAATGATATATGTTTACGTATAAAAAAACAAATTGAGTTTTTTAAGTCTAACGTGTTTACGATTTGTAATCTTTAAAAAGGACCAGAATTTTTTTTGGATTGTAAGAGTATACGGGTAAAATCTTTTACCATATTTCACTATGTTTTTTATGTCCTTGGCGTCCTGGTCCTGATTTAATTTTATGGCATCATACCTAATAAATAATTAAACCCAGTTTCCTGTTTGTTTTTATACACGGACCTTCTTGGTTACGTTGAATATATTACGTACAAAAGAATATAAAATCGACAATTTGTTGTGAAATTTTTTTTCTTTAATGTATTTTAAGTTGAACATTATGACGTATTGAAACGTCCAGTCTGGGTGATCATTTTAAAATAAAAACTAAATGTATTTTTTCAAATTACAGTAATAACAATGAAACAACGTGTAAATAATGTTGAAATGTTAAACAATCATAAAAGGCATATGTTTATAAATTATGTGTTCCCTTTCTAAGTTTTTCCATGTTTTATTTGTTTAAGTAAATTAACGGTAACCCTTGCATTTATTAAATTTACTAGTCTTCGTGGTTCAATTGACCAATTAATATATTTTAATTAATTAAGGTTTTTAGTTGAGATAAAAAAGTCAGTGTCACGAGCGGGATTCGAACCCACGACCTTCGGCTAAATACGCCGCTGGTCTACCACTTGAGCTATCGTGAATTCGATCGACTCGGACACTAATTTCCCATCTCAACCCCACCTTTTGAATTTTCCTTTTTTTCCCTTGCATTTATACATTTGTGTATATAATCCCACTTTTCATCTACTATGAAAAATCTGTCTGATTTTCAACGCCATGATGATGTATTATCAATGTAATTATAAATACCAATATTTTCATTAGCTCTACAGGCATTGTAAATAAGGCGTGATAAAATACAGGTACTAAGCACTTGTATAAATCGGCATTCTGATGTTGTATCAAGGCCTGATCAATGGCCGTGATAGAAACTACTGTTATCGTTTTAAATAAATCATCCTTTAACAAAGTTTCGAAAAAGTGAAAGTGTAAATTCAAAAATTAATTCAACACCAAAGAAGATAATCTTGATTCTGATATGGAGAGTGATTTTTGAATTAAATTTAGACTGATAAAAACATGAAAACTCGGAGGTTTTAAATTAATGTGTTTTTCCAAACTGAAAATAATATTTTAAATTTAGATTTATTTTTAGCCATTTTAATAACCCGGTGTTTCTCGATGATTAACTCTTTTCAATTTTTAACTTTGCTTTTGTGAAGTCGAAACTATACTCACTGACCTGTAGATTTCTCAATTATCGTTTTATGTTTTCGATATTTTGTCAAACGCTTTTTTTTCTTTTTTTTACGAGGTTCGCAACAAATATAAACCCTCAGGGTGCCGGTATTTTTGAAAAAAGCCCATTTGTAAGTATGTCGGGTTCGAATGCAGGGCCGATGGATTCGAACCCGGGATCTTTACTTTACAGTGATGACCGCCGGTCAAATGCTGTTAATAAAACGTTTACAATAAACAGTAAAAAAGCCTACACAAACTAACCTATATTACCTACAAATATTTTAGATTTTTTTTAAAAAGTTGAATCATGAATAAATATGCATTCTATATACAACAACTAGGACATACGCAAAATGCATCGGATAGAACAAAGAATAATTGCAATCACTTTTTTCCCGGAAGGAAAAGATCCAATTGCAAGGTCTACATGTCATATGCATAGATTGCAGTTGTAATGATATCACGGAATGTAATTTTGTTTTTCTATAATTTTAGAAGCAATTGTATTCTAAGGTATACAATTCCTGAAATACTTATGAATTAATCTGTATTAGTTAGTACCATAAAATCGATTAGCTTGTTTTGTTTTTTCAAAGGATAGACTAACCCTCATAAATTACATTGTATAAAAAACTGAAAGTGTATTTCAAATATTCTGAATTATTATAAATTATATTAAAAAATGATAACGTAGGTACATGTGCAGGTTTAACAATATACCAATTATTTTTTAGAAATATGTATGATCTCATTAAATTTAATACGTTACTTAAAAGTCTTAAAAGTCTATGACAATTTTGTTCGTTATCATTTTTTCCCTTTTCTTTGCCTAACAATGTTCCTTACCGTGAACTGTTTCCTCATTAAAGCAGGAAAAAACTCAGACATTAAGGGATACTTTATTACCATAATAAAAAACCCCAACAACTAGGTTGAGCAAGAGTGTTCACCTCTAAAAAGCGAAATTACTAATAGCGTAAAATTTATGACTTAAGTTTCTCTCAGTAAAAATTAACCGACTTGAGCCGAATAAATGATTATCATCATGATAATAGATGAGGCATTGCACAAAATGATTGTACCCTTGGGAAATAAAGTTTTCCGAAAAAATAAACCTATTTACAAAAATGAATAAAGTTCATCAAACTTCCTCCAAGTTGGGAACGAAAGTTTCCGTGACCATTGCAAGGCGAAAAAACTGTCATTATCAATTTTACGAAAGTGAAATTTTCTTAAATGTAACAACAAAAGTTTCACTTGGCTAGATGATTCTGTTCGCGTTTTCGTCTTGTAAGCAAAGTATAAAACTTCAGCGTAGAAAGTTTATACAAATACAATATTACAATTTGAAACAATCAAAACCAGCCTTTGCCACCCACGTACGCAGTGTGCAAACACATTCAAGTATGAGCACAATTGTTCTGACAGCTCGTTTTGTATCGTGCTCTACTATTCTCTCAATCGACATAGAATTTTTGTTTTAATTTATTATTAATAAAAGGGTTTTTGTTTAAACTAAATAAAGCTGAAAAGGGCGGGTTAATGTTTTCTCTCGGGGGTGTATTTCATCAACCCTTTATGCAGATCGAGAGCCTTTTGAAACACCTGGCCTAAAAACCTTAAGACTGGAGAACTCCAATCCGAGCCAAGTTATTCGAAATGTCCACAATAATAGGCTTTTACAGGAAGGCAAATTGTTGCCAACCTAAACATAGAGGGAGAAAGAGATTCCGATATGCATATTTATGCAATGTGGTTACTCACTCTTTAACCTTCACCTTGTAAAAGTAGAAAGTACTCGTCTATGGGAACGTTACTTCCTCATTTAGTTGTTCACAAACAAAATACAATGAAAAAATACAACATAATAAACAAAACTGGAGCGATTATATAAAGCTTTAAAAAAGTAAATTTGCAAGTGCAATATATAAATAAAGATTAAAATTATATATTCACATTAATCCAGCTAATAAAATAAGTGCATTAGTATAATTGGTGATAATTGATTGTTAATAAAAGCATAATTAATATTTCGCAATAATCAGTTTGTTTTGCTGGGCTTATCAACTCTGAAATAAAATTTTACCTTTTATCTTCATTATTGCATTTATTAATCAAAACCAACTTCCACATTTTTGTTAAAAAGGATTTAACGTGAGAACGGGAACCCAACAAGATTTATAAAAATTTCTCTAATTAATTTTATCTTTACAACATATCATAACATTCACATTAGAAATAAGTAAATTAAAAAAGTAAATTCTTCAAATTGTCTATTATACATAATTTAACAGAAGTAGGCATGCACTGAAAATCCAGAACGACGGACACCATGATACCAAGTGACCCCTCACACCAAAAGGTTACTACATTTATTTAGTTGCAAAAACATTAGCCGTAACTCAACCACCATAATAGAGAGAGTTTAAGAAAAATAAGGAAAAATACTAAACAAAGTAAAAATATTCCTACCTCTGGGCAACTAAATCCGATAACTCTATTATTGAAGGAAGCTGCTAATGTTGAGGGCTCTGAAGGCAACGAACACGCTGACAAATTGGCAAAAAAGGGCTAGGCCTTATTCCATTTGGACAAGTACTGCAAATTTGCAAGTTCCAAAGCATAACAATAAAAATTGCAATATTGGATATACAGAACAAATTGGTTGTGAATGCGAACAGAAACTCAATGAGACATAAAAGACACATGACAGAATGAATTTTTTTTTAAAACTATTACACCATATTTTCACCTCAATGAAGCCGACTCATTGTCAAAAATGTCTTTCTATACCGAATTCCTTCCCCACCCCTTCAAAATTCAACGTTTATAAACATAAAACAGCAATATCTGACTGGCACTCTCAACGCGCCACCCAAGAATGACATCTACACAGAAAACAAACACTTTGAGTGAGTACAAATATTTTGATTGAGTTTAAAATTTCTAGCATTGTATAAAATCAATTTTTCCACATCCTACACGTATTTGTATAATTTAAACAATGTTTATAAATCCCAGGCCCTGAAGATGACCTCAATAAAGATCGAAACGTTGGCACAATAAAGAAAATGTTTTTCTAAAACCTACGTTACACCAGACCTCATCTCACAATCTCCAAATAATTAATAAAACATCAATATCTCACAGGCACTTTCAACTCGACACACAATAATGACACATCTGCACAGAAAACAAACACTTTGAGTAAGTACAAATATTTTGAATGAGTCTAAATGGCAAGAATGGCACAATTACGCAGAAAACAAACACTAGTAGAAATACTTTGATTGAATATAAAAAAAATTTTATTGATTGGAAATAAATTTTTTTGCATTGTATAAATTCACTTTTTTCCACATCCTACATGTATTTTTTAAATTTAAACAATGTTTGTAAATCCCAGGCCCTGAAGTTGATCTCAATAAAGATCGAAACGTTGGCACGATAAAGAAAATGTTTTTCTAAAACCTACCTCACACCAGACCGCATCTCACGATTTCCGAATAATCATCGACTAACGGTCACTAATCACCACACATTTTTTTAAACAGTGAACAGATATTCTCTCTCTCTCTCACTCTCTCTCTCTCTCTCTCTCTCTCTCTCTCACTCACTATCTGTCCCTCTCTCTCCCTATCTATATATCTATCCCTTTCCCTATTCCTAATACTACAACAATATCTCAAAATAATTAAATAGGGAGGGAAAGAGAGAGAGACAGAGAGAGAGAGAGAGAGAGAGAGAGAGAGAGAGAGAAAGAGAGTGAGAGTGTGAGATAAAAAGAGTGGGAGAAAGAGAACTAGTGATAGCGTGAGGGGGGAAATAAAACCTCTTTTTCTTTTGCACTTTCCCTCTTTCCCTCTTTCACACTTTCTCTCTCTCTCTCTCTCTCTCTCTCTCTCTCTCTCTCTCTCTCTCTCTCTCTCTCAATAAATAAATAAATAAAATTAATAAATATTTCACTCCTTATGAGTATATTAGTGTGTATTATTGTAATATTTATGTGTTTTAAGTAAAATTGAATGCATTTAATTTATAAGATTTTCATATTATTTTTTATTTTATGTATATTATTTATAACAATCAAAAAACTACAAGAAATGTTAGTATATCTATTAAAAACAATTTATCCTTGTAATAAAACCTCTGAAAAACATTCGCTCTTAATGTTATGTGTATATTTGTAAGAGAAGACAGTATGTCCTATAATGTATACAAAAAATAAAAGTTCAGTTCAATTGTCTTTCTCTCTCACTCGCTCTTTCTCTCTCCCTCTCTCTTCCCACTCACTCACTCACTCTCTCTCTCTCTCTCTCTCACTCTCTCTCCCTCTCTCTCTCTCTCTCTCTTTCTGTTCACTCCCGATTTAAATATTTTAATATTATGATGTAGGAATAGAGAGACGAAAGGAGATATAGAACAGTATATAAATAGAGAAACAAAAAAGAAAGAAAGCGTGTGAAAGAGAAAGAAAACAGTGTTGTAAATAAGAGTTAACTTCAACAATTAAAATTATGAACTATTTAAAATTGAAAAACTATTAAAACGTGAAAAATATGTGATTATAATCCTGCAAACAAGGAATTGTGTAATTCAAATGAATAGAGAAAGGTAGAGCAAACAAGTAAAATAGTCTACAATATTAACGCATTTAAATCCTTTGGTAATTTCTTATTTCTGCGGAAACTAATGGATATCAAAATGATTAAAATAAATAACTTTCGAATATAAAATCGAAACATAAGGAATATTTAATTTAACTTTCTTCTAGTCTGATAATTACACAGTTGGATTAAGGTTTTTCTCCAACCAATTAATAATGTTTTATTTTAGACTTTTTCCTTTCAATCTGAATAGCGTGTTGTACCACCTGCCGCCTGATCTCTTCTCGTGTAGAACGAATTCAATCCCTTTTCTTTTCTAAAATAACTTTCTTGTTTACGGATAATCGTTAGAACGAACTGCTTAGGCTCTTGGACATTTTTGACTTAACCGGCCTTAAAATGTTAAGCGCCTGAAACAACATCGGTGGACAGAAAGGCCAGTCATTATCATCTAAACGCAAAATCACTGCATGTTCGGCAGGCTTCGAGATTGTTTTCCCAACATATTTCATCGGTTCCTTTACGAAAATTTAATGACGGCGTTCTCCTTTGTAGGAAGATGTACAATACCAATAAACACAACCAAAAGCGTGATGGAATATTCCTGGAAACAGTTTATGTTTGTTGGTCGTAAAACCGCATTCCTAATTTCCTTGAAAATTTTGATTCTCTTTTTGGACAATTCGACATGGGATTTCTAAGGGAATATATATGCATTAAATTTTTATTAGACTATTATATATATTTTTTTAAATCGCCACCGCCTTTCTAGAAAGAAGATACATAAACAGTACTATGGTTAAGATGTTAATAAAGCTTTATGCTTTATCTCTCTGCATAATTTTCATCATCCCAATGACTCACGGCAATGTTCAACGCGCAAACGCGAATAAAGCAATAAGGCTAAATTGATTATCGAAAAACTGTCAGTCCACACTCGGAGACAGTTCTATCTGGGCCAATAAACAAAAAATTGAACGGTTTACGTACTGATACTATTTTCTCGGCGTGTCATTTTATTTAGATAAAAATCTAGAATTTTTTGACACAGGAAAATCTTCATTTAATTATCAAAATTATGTTAATTTATGAAATTTAACAGACTCTCACTTTGTGGTTTCTGTTGGTATATTTTTCTTACCAGACATAAGGTACTTAATGGAAAGGATCCAATAAGAAGTTATTATTCTTGAAAAGAAAATCAGAGCAATCACACCAATTACACCAATTTTCATGCAATATTTAATAGTTGTATTTTCAAAAATCAATCAGTAATAGCATTGAAAAGAAAAATAATAACACAATAAATAGTAAAGTATAATTAAACAACATAAATTGGCACTTTTGTGTTTAATTTTAAACAAGGTAAAGCATTTTATTTATTGTTTTATATTATTATTTTTAGTGTTTTTTAATATTAAAGAAATTCTAATTCATAAAACTAATTGATAAACTCATTCCATTTTGGGCAAAGAAATATTTTGCTAGTGTAATCTGAATAGTTTATAATTAATAATGTGATACAATGAGAGAAATATGTCTTTTCCTCTCGTTTAATATATTTTGTAAAATTATTTATTCTGTAGCATACATGGCTATTAAACTTATGAACTCTTGATCATTGTCGGTTCGTTTCTTCGGTAAATCGCGTTTCGGCTTACGCCATATTAATAATAATAATATTAATATAGCTCACGGTATTAATTCAATTTACAAAAATGTTTAAATATAGAAATATATAATGTATAAAATGTGACAATATAAAAGCGAAACTAAGACAAAGGAAAAAATGCCTTAAGTGTGTTTCATATAAACATATTTATAAAAAACCGGAAGTTTGCAATATTATTGTGAGTGGTTCACCATGGTCTTTCCATGGCTAAAGAAAATGTAGAAAAGACGATAAAAGGGGTTAGTTTACCAAATGAGTAATCTTCATATTTACTATTCTTAAGTAAATCCGATATTAAAAATGAGAGGATTAACATTTGTTTGTCTTTGGTTTGATTTTCTATTTTGTTTTATCCAACTTTCAAGAATATATCGGTTACTTTAATTAAAATTAATAAATTACTAATATCACTTTTCATTTTTGAGCATCAATTTTTTTATTATTATTTTTTTTAAATAATGGCTTTATGTGCTTTTCTGCATATTAGCCAATGCCAGACTATATATTATGCGTATTCCTATTGGGGGGAAAGGTATCGTGAAAAAAGGCCAGAGGCGAAGGCGGGAATTGAACCCACGACCACGGGGTTCTACGAGTCGAGAGACTTTCACGCTAACCACACGGCTACCGCGGTCAGATTTATTTGTTATTTGTGTGGGATCTTTAATTTTGGAAAAAGTGTGTGAATCGTTTTATAGTTTTTTTTCTTTCACATCCTACATGTATTTGTAAAATTTAAACAATGTTTATAAATCCCAGGCCCTGAAGATGATCTCAATAATGATCGAAACGTTGGCACAATAAAGAAAATGTTTTTCTAAAACTTACTTCAGACGAGACCGCATCTAACGATCTCCAAATAATCATTATATATTCTGTTTTGTCTTTCTTACTGATCGGCAAAACGGTTTGGAATCTCCTGGGTTTTTTTTTTGGGGGGGGGGGTTTAAACTGATAAACATATTTCTCTTTGATACTATTATAAGAGTATTGATTTGTAAATTATGAAGAAAAGGGCAATATGGATTTTGAAATGTATATGATGTTTATGTCTCTTTCTGTTGTGTCTATGTTGATTTATTTTAACTTATTGGAATGGATGTAATTTATTAGCGTGAAATGAAGGAGTTGCTTATAACTCCGCCTCGAGGAATGTTGAGTGCTCTAGGGTGAGTGTGTGACGTTTGGAGAGTGAAAGCAAGTTATTAGCGAGAATGGAGTGGGTTCAACCCCGCCTCAAGGAATATCAAGTAGTCTGAGTTGGAGTGAATGTGACAAGACGTACATGTTTGTGGTGATGTATGTATTGAATGATATTCTGTATTTGCCAACCTGAGGTACAAACGAGGAAAACCTAGCCTTTTAGTATATCAACCTAGTATACATCTAATAGCAGAGAGTCAGTAACCAGATAAAGATGCTTGAATGGCTGCACTTTAAAACAAATTACGCGCGAAAAAACAGATAAAGAAGGAAAACAAGCAGAGAACCGGCGATGACCTCACCTGTTTGCCTGCCCAGAAATATCCTACATTATATACATATAAAATCATATAAAATCCCGGGAGGTTTTACGATTGAAGCACGACATGTTTAAAAGCTTTTTTCCTCACTTGGAAACGAGTGAGACCCCACTGGAAATATCGAGGTAGCATTATTATTACTTGAACGGCGTAATTGGCCTGAGAGTAGGCAAGGCCGGTATAAATATGTCCTTTTACGACGAGTCATCTTCACTTTGGACTTTTTTCTTTCTTCGCATACTTTTTAAAATGGTAATACAAACAATTACGGATTCCATTAAAATTGGCACACGAGGTGAAAATATAGTATGAGAAAATATTTTTATTATTTGTTAAATGAATATTAACGTTGAATGGAGATAGTTATAATTTATAGATGGTTGGTTTATAACTTGTTGTTGGTAGAGAATAAATCTTGTGATAAAACTAATAAAATACAGTAATAAAATGGCTCCTTGATGGCTATCAGTAAAATAAAACCGCTGAAAATAAGATATTGGAATGTCCAATAACAAAAATAGCAACATTAATCCTTAATTATTTATAAACTAACTTCACCGGGACACATGTGAAATATTATTTATTTAGGATTAAAGATAATGCAAATAAATAATTCAGCTTTAGTTTTTATTCGCTGTAATAGATTCTTTGTATACTTCCTCCATAACTATCAATATTCTTACTGTAATTCATTAAGAAAAAATATTTTTCCTTACACTGTTCCACGATATTATTTGATACAATTAGATTAAGTTTTGACAGATTTGTTTCATAATTGGATTGCACAGTTTTGGCATGAACAGCGGCCTATATCGATGGAGGACTTTCAAACGTAACAGTAGTGCTCACTAAGGCCTAATTTTGGTTAAAAGAACATCGGAAATACAAACAAGTATATACGTGCCCCCCACCCCCAAAAAAATAAGATCAAAATGGTAGCAGGAGATGCTTATATTAAAATTACTATTCAAAATTTATACGACATAGAAAGTCGGATTTCGTGAAAACAAAATAAAAACTAAAATTAATTAATTAACCCCGTTTGATTACATCTTAATATGTTTAAACGAACACGCTTTTAAAAGTTTATGTTTTATAAACCACCCTGATATTATAAAAACCTTTCTATTTGTTTAAAAGCATTTTGACGTTTTACAATGAAAACGGCAGATTAAAAACTAAAAAAATACTATTTATGCTAAAAGAAAACGCGAGAGTACATGTTTTATGTGTTTTTAGGTACATTTTAAAAGGGAAAATCATTTCGAGTTCACAGGAATACTTTTAACTATAGCATAACTTATAGCGACTTAACAGTGAAACGAGAGCTTTTGAGCTCAAGCAATAATCAAAAAGATGTTGGCGAGTTAAATTCTACACACATTGCCTATTTGCATAACTTTAGTGCTTTGATGAAAAACAAAAAAAAAACTACCTCATGGTTGAAGTAATTCGACCGTTTTGACCAACTTCTCTAATGACTTTTAACCTAGCAAAATTGCTAAATCTTTAAAAAAATGTGCATCGAATCAACTAAGGATACATTTTGTGTTAAAAAGTTTTACTACGATGTTTCTTTTTTCTTTAAAAGATTTGATCTACGCTAAATAAAAAAAATTGCCTCGTGACTAACTACGCAGTACTCTATAGATTGTTAATTGCTCATTAATAGATTGTTCATTGATGAAGATATTTTGTTATATTGTCGCATTAAAAACATGGAAATGAACTTCGAAAAATATAATTGAGAAATTATTTGGGCATAATTTGAGCAAATATTATTGATTCAATATTGGTTAATTTTCGTATAGTAGAAAATGCAAATTAATTATTATCAAATAACTTCTTTCAATTACTAAATCTTTATGTAAGGTATTGAAAATGGCAAACAGGAGGGAAAATTCGAAAGGTGGCTGATTAGCAGCGTATTTAGCCGAAGGTCGTAGGTTCGAATCCCGCTCGTTACACTGGCTTTTTATTTCAACCAATACATAAAGATTAAGTAATTGAACTAATTATTATTATTAAGCTATATAACTCGCAACAACAAATATCTTCCGTCTAGATGAACTGCACCAATTCATAGTGAGAAGTCTATTTATTATGATTGTCAATTTTTTAATCTATTTTCTCATATTTACGCCATTGGCTTGTTGATGTTAACTTTACTGGATATTATAAACCTTTTAGTTCGATCTGCTCGACAATCATTAGGACGATGTTTATTTATTTAACTCACTCTAAACGGTTAAGTTTTGGTGAAGATGGCCATCTGTTTAGATTTAGTTTCATGATGTTGAGAAACTTAAAAATGACATTTGTTATAAATTTAAGATTTTTCAGACTGTAAAGTTTTTTCGATAATTACATAGTAAATATATTTCATAAGTATGGTTTTTGTCTTTTGCAATTGTACAGTGCATCTATCAAATCCTGGAAAAACAATTTTGTCGGAGAAATGAAGGCGTACCAAATCAGCCCTTGTGAGCAAGTTCTAATGAATCGTAATGCTCTGAGATGTTGGAACCTTACGTTTTACGACAAAATTACTACCTCTAAAGTGAAAAAAATATTGTGAGAAGGGATGAAAAAACCTTTGTTGTTATTTAACGTGTACAATCAGTGCATTTAATCAAGCTGGTGGGAGAGAAAGAGGTAGAGCCATATCGTGTTGTCGTTGTGATTATAAAATAGAATATATATTTTTAAAAAAAATATAAAAAAAATCTTATAAAAATGTAGAGGTGGGATCAGGACAGTTGTTTCAGGTCTTTGAGATGAAATAAAAATAACCACAGCAATTAAATACAAATGAACACCTTTTTTTTCTACTTTTTGAAAAAATACAAATGAACAAAACAGAATAAATTCCCTTTTTTAAAATTAAAATAAAATAATACAAATAAGTATCTTTTCTATTTTTAAAAATGAACAATACTGATTAAGACCTTTTTATAAAAATTAAGAAAACAAAAAAACATTGTGCCGGCAATAATAAAGAAAATCAATTGACAAAAGTGAACAAATGAAAATAAAATGTTCTCTGGACAAGTGATTACCTTGCAGCTCGTTGAAAGTCCAAGCCAAATAGTTGTCGAACTCGTACGAAGCCGGTTGTGCAGTCCGACGTCCAGAAAGATCCCTTCCCTCCGTAAAAAAAGGCTGCTGAATCCAGAAAACATCCAATTGTCGTCCCCGGGGAAAAATAACGAGAGCGCAAACCACATAAAAAGACGAGCCACCTCTCTCGTCGCCAGGCGTTCCTCGTCTGCCGGAGCCGCCGCGCATCAAGCGAACTCTCGTGCACTCGCGCTCCAATTTGAAAGTGGTAATATGATAGAGAGAAGAGGTAACAGACAGACAAAAAACAAAGAGGGCAACAGTCGAAAGAAAGAGAGAAAGTGAGTGAGAGAGAAAGAGAGAGAGAGATAGAGATAGAGAGAGAGATAGAGAGAGAGAAAGAGTGAGAGAGAAAGAAAGAGAGGGGGAAAGAATGAGAGGATGGAAACAGACAGTCACAAAGAAGAAGCGCCTGAAGAAATAAGCAAATAACAAACGACACGGTTTGATAAAATTTATTTCAAAACATGCTAAATCAGTTTTCGATACATATTCGATACATACGTTACAGCAATAAAAATGTGTACTGTCCGAGAATCTCCACGAAGTCGTGGTTTAAGTTTACATTCCGCACAGATGTTGTCAATCCAAATAGTTGTACATTGAAAAGTTACACCAAAAATACCAGTACTGTACATCCCTGTAATGAGTTTAGTATTTTTTTGTTGTACAATTCCGTAAATTTTGTTTGTTTTGTTGAAATGTATAATTAGTTATAATATTATATCTTTTGGAGAAGAAGTTCAGTCCTGGTTGATATGAACATACCATAGACACGCTTGAATGCCTGACCATCCATCCTACCTACAGGTGTCACTCCAGTTTTATAAAAAAATTAAAATTTTGATACAATCCTTCCTAACAGTTAAAGGAGATCAAATAGAATTTCAGTTTGATTAAATCGTCCTGATTGGTCATGTGACAGTACAGGTTAAAGATACTATAATATCTTAAAATTTTATCATTTTATTCAATAATGCCCACGCCGTTGAACAATTAATAATTTCTTTACTGTGACAATTCCAGTTCAGAAACCAACCACAAAAGAAAAGGAGGAGTAGTTTAAAAAGTAAATAGTTCAAAGAAAGAATGTAAATAGTTCAATGATTTTGGTATAGATGTGACATTCCTGTAAACAATGACACTAGATTCAGGAAACCTTTTTGCTACTTTTCCGTCGACCATGTCTATTGTGGGTCGGCATGTTGGTGCTATGTCTTTTTTTGTTAGATATTATTTAATGCCAAATGTATGCCCTCAGTCAAATTGTGAATAATTAAAATTAATGTAATATTGTGTCCTTTTTGAAATGAACAAAGAATCATTAGTTAAAATATTAAATTACTACTGCTCATTAGAGCGAGGTTGTTAATATTCAAAAAACGTTTAACAGAACATAGAAAGCAAGTCACGTAATAAGCTGCACCCTTTATCATTATCCTCTAACTAGCAAGTTGTAAAGGTTGAAGCCTAGTAAAAAAGGAAGTCAGATGAAGATAGATGACGAAGTAAATCCTTTTTCCCAGGACAGTTACTCTATTGCTGTAAAATTTAGAACATGTAAATCGGCACGGGTTGATAAAATTTATTTCAAAACACGCTAAATCTGTTTTCATTGTTCCGCACGTTATAAAAAAGCCGGTGAATCCGGCAAAGTAAATTGTTCGGTAGAGCTGTTAATTTCGAGGGACCCGTCCAGAAGAAAAATGGAATGGGGCGCCCACTGTTCGAATTCGGTTAATCGATGTCGTCCGCTAACGTGTTGTTTTCAGTTGGTAAAACTGCATGGCCGCGGTTGTAATTTTCGAACTTTTCCTTCTGTTTTCTTCACCCTTGTTTTTTCGCCTCTTCCGTTTAACCGCATCGCCCTCTGTTATGCCGACGACCACGCGACTACCAGCCCTGGAACCTGAAACTTAGCGGATTCTCTGCTTGTCTGAAAACGACGAACGGTGAATTAAAATTATTTCCGTTGATTCTTTCACCCCCTTTTTCGCAATTGTCCCCTTTCTTTTTAAGTTAATATTTACACATTCCGCTACATATATTTAATGGTCCTCTGGTCAAGCGTTTAGCTTTATTTATTGTTCGCACAGTTAATATTCGAACCTTGTTAGTATTATTCGAGCCGGTTGTACTACCCGAAAAACTATGAACCACGACTTGCCATATCGTGTCGTCATGTTATTTATTTATTTTTTCGTTAAATTTCAATTTCGACTAGTTAATAAAAGTTTTAAGTCTTATTCACTTTGGGAATAAGTTAAAGGTTATTGCAATTTGTTTCCAGTGGTGGTGTCTTAAAGAATAATAATAAAAATAATAAATAGATCAATTTAATTTAAATATTTGCAAAGCAATTTTAAGCTGCTTTTATTGTTTTCTTCTTTAGTGTACAATCTACTGAAAGTTACAACGATAGAGAATTTTAATCACCTATGTGCCCGTGTCGGTCGCTTCAAAATAAAGTACTAATTTCTCAACAGTTTTCCTGGTTTTCTCAACAACCAAGATGGAGAGAAGTTTAATAGCTAAAACCTTTCTGGACAAAGGTAACGCAGAATCCTAGTTTATGAATTACCTTCCCGGCTCCATCCGTACGAGCTGATTTGTCCCATTGACGATGCGGGAGGAGAGAGATTCATAGAAGAAGCGACTGAAGAAATAAGCAGATAGAAAACTAGTGCGAGAGGATACATAAAAAAGGATTGCAGTAAATAAGAGAGTGTGCAAGTGCGTGAAAGAGAGTGAGAGTGAGAGAGAGAGAGAGAGAGAGAGAGATAGAGAGAGAGAGGCAAAGAAACAGGGAGACACAGGATAAGTGACTGAAGAAATAAGCAGATAGCAAAGGAGCGTGAGAGGACACATTTGAAAAGTGTGAGAGTAAATAAGAAAGTGTGCCAGTGCGGAGAAAGAGAAAGAGAGAGAGAAAGAGAGAGGGAGAGAGAGATTAAGTGATTGGGAGAGATAGAGTGAGAGAGCAAAGAAACAGGGAGACACAGGATAAGTGTCTGAAGAAATAAGCAAATAGCAAATGAGTGTGAGAGGACACTTTAAAAAGTGTGAGAGTAAATGAGAAAGTGTGCATGTGGGAGAAATAGAGAAGGAGAGAGAGAGAGAGAGAGAGAGATTAAGTGATTTGGGGAGATAGAGTGAGAAAGAGAGAGAGAGTGAGAGAGAGAGCGAGAGATTAAGTGATTGGGGGAGATAGAGTGAGGAAGAGAGAATGAGAGAGAGGGGAGTGGAAGCAAAGAAACAATGAGACACAGGATAAGTGGCTGAAGTAATATGCAGGTAGAAAACGAACTCGTAGAACGTACGAGAGAGAGAGAGAGAGAGAGAGAGAAAGAGAGAGTGAGAGAGAAAGGGAGAATGAGAGCAAAGAAACAGAGAAAGAGATTAATTAGTGGTCTGTATGGAAGCGATTCAGAAGCAAACAGTAAGTGAACAGGACTAGACAAAACAGGAAGGTTTGTGGTATGTGAGCAGAGCTAGGATTGGATTACGTAGGTGAGGATTTTAGATTACAGGCATTGGGAGCGAAAACTAAACAATTATAACTCGCGATATAACACGAACAGCATATTTTGTTTATTTAGTAATTAATTTCTAACGAAACGTGCATAATTTCATTTATATCTCGCTCTCTTTTCACGCTTAACACATCAACTTATTAAATTCTTTACATTGACTTAATAATTTACGTTCTATAAACCGCACTGATAGATAGTGAAAATGTCATAAATAATAGTAAATGTAGCTGTTAAAGGATGAAGAAATATTTCCCACACATTCAAGCTGTTTACGACATTACAAAAGATCCTGACAACTTTTTGGCTCGGTTGGATAAGATAGGATAGGATTACAAGTCTTTCTATGAATCCAGGACTTTGAATGAGGCTGTCGAAGACAAACAAAAATTGATACAACCGCCAGCGCCACTTTGTTTGATGAAATGTTTTTCTTGGACAAATCTGTATTAGCTCAACATGCTCCTAAGGAGAAGACTGATCCAGAAGTTCATACCTCTTCCATGTCTAATAAACCGAAACTTCATACAAATTAATAAAAATATATTTTCTAAGAAGGGCCGAACTTTTTCTGATATTTTACCTCTCTGATCAACGAGAATATATCCTTGTCGGATTCGGAAAAGCTTCTCAATTTACGTTCATTTCTCTGCGGCCTACCCTTGAAATTAATAAAAACGATACATTTATCGAACGAAAATTATGAATTGCGTATGAAGTGTTGGTGGGGCGTTACTAAAACAAGCAAATGCTTGCTAATTTTTACCTTGATAAGCTAACAGCATTCCGTTCGCCAACATCCGATAGCATTGGAGGTTTGCAACGTTTGTCTGAAGTTTTCCACTCAAACTTTCCGGCACTTAAGGTTTTGAATATTACTGACATAGCTGATGTTTTTCTTCTTCATACTGGGTTACGATGATTAGACTGAGCAAATAAAAAATTGTTTAAAGCACAAAACGTCCATCAGGAATATCCAACCTTTAAAATTTTTACCGATTTTGTTCGTCAGAGAACTATGATTACAGAACGAAGGACGCCTCCTGAAACAAGAGTTGGGCGATTGAAATTTCAGTCGACTAATTAATCATCAAACTATTAAAAAATTTAAAAAAGTTCATCGTTAATCTAGATTGTGATTAACCAGATTAATGAAGTCTGCGATTGATTATTAAATTAATCTTTTCTTGTTAATCAGATTAAAAGATTAATTGATTTTTTAAACTGATCTTCAACAAATTGACACACCAACAGCAGCCACTCCGCTTATTCACATTACTTTTTAGCAAACCCCGAATAACTACCAATGGTCAATTATAGTTTTAATTAAGAAATAATAAATTAAGCTTTCCATCTTCAGTGTATCATTTACAATTTCCATAAAAACTGTCCAAGTCATTATCTAAACAGTGATATTTCAATATTCAACAGCTAACAATCTTAGCAAGGCAAATGTAAGCTATCGGGTAAATGGAGTTTTCATGTGTAATTCGATACTGAAAATCGAAAACAAGGAGTACAATTAACGGTGCAAATTATTATACAAATATTCATTATTTTCAGATCATAGCTTTATACAAAACGATCTGATAACGACTCTAGTGTAGTAATGAGAACAATTAATTAATCTAGATTAACGATTAAAGATTACTCTCAACACGACACACAAAAATGACACATTTACATAGAAAACAAACACTTTGGGCACTGAAGATGATCTCAATAAACATCGAAACGTTGGCACGATAAAGAAAATGTTTTTCTGAAACCTACATCACAGCAGAATGCATCTCACGATTTCTGGATAATCAAAGTATTTGTACTCACTCAAAGTGTTTGTTTTCCGTGTAGATGTGTCATTATTGTGTGTCGTGTTGAGAGTGCCAGTGAGATATTGATGTTTTATGTTTATATACGTTGGATTTTTGAAAGAGTGTGGAAGGAAGTCGGGATAGAAAGATATTTTTATATGATGAGTCGCCTTCTTTGAGGTGAAAGGAGCGGACAATGGGAAAATATGTGTAACGTTCGGCCTGGTTATCCTTTCAGGATTATATATACGAGGATAATTAGGGATTTTTTTCACACCCTACATGTATTTGTAAAATTTAACCAATGTTTATAAATCCCAGGCCCTGAAGATGATCTCAATAAAGATCGAAACGTTGGCACGGTAAAGAAAATGTTTTTCTAAAACCTACGTCACACCAGACCGCATCTCACCATCTCCAAATAATCATTAAATTTTAATTTAATCAACCTAGATAGTTTTACGATTCATGTGATTAATCAATTAATCTAGATTTACGATTAACCTGTGTATTCGTTAATCATTTTGCCATTAATGATTAAAAATTATTAGTTAATCGATTGGGATATGCCCAAGTCTGCCTCAAACTTCTTCAAGCAATTCGAGACATCTACGCATAAATGACCACTCAACAACCGTTCAAAATCAGCATTATCAGTCAATCTTCCCCTCATGAAAAGATTGTTTCCCGTCATCTTCTGGACCGCATAAACTATATCCGTTGTTTGTTATCAAAGAAGGTTAAAGAAAAACTGTGAAGGGACTCAGAAAATGCTTTAATTTTAGCACCCCTTCAAAATCCAACGTACATAAACATAAAACATCAATATCTCACTGGCCCTCTCAGCACGACACCCAAAAATGATACATCTACACAGAAAACAAACACTTTGAGTGAGTACAAATACTTTGATTGATCTAAAATTTCTATCTTTGTATAAATTCACTTTTTTCACATCCTAAATGTATTTGTATAATTTAAACAATGTTTATAAATCCCAGGCCCTGAAGATGATCTCAATAAAGATCGAAACGTTGGCACGATAAAGAAAATGTTTTTCTGAAACCTACATCACACCCGACCGCATCTCACAATGTTCAAATAATCTTTAATTTTAACATTTAAAAATATGTATTATTCATCCACATCAACTATTATTGTCTCTTGTTCTTTTTTTTTTACACTGATTTCATCGTCTAACTAAGTAATGATGGTTAACAAAACCATTTAACGTTCCAACCCCCACAAATAAGAATTTAACAATGATTTTGAAAAAGATTACTCGTGTTTCTGAACAGGGATAATTTATTTTACCAGGATATTTTAAAATTTAAATTAGAAGTTATTACGAATCTGGAGTCATACGGTGTAACATTCGAAAATACTTTTAGTGACGTAGGATATCGCAGCTGGTTGGAGTCAGTCATGAAACCCAATCTACTTAAAATCCATCATAAATATTATTAATCCTTGTTTCACTGAAGCAATGAGGTTTAACTTCGTTGTTTCCTTTTTTGAAAATTTAACACGTTTTAAAGACTAGAATCCATGAAATAATTATTATAAGATTTGAACTGGATCTATTTTCTATTAACTCAGGGAGAGAGAGAGATGTAGAGAGAGATAGATAGATAGATAGATAGATAGATAGAGAGAGAGAGAGAGAGAGAGAGAGAGAGAGAGAGAGAGAGAGAGAGTGCGTGAGCGGGAAGAGAGAGAGTGCGATCGTCATAAATATAAATAAGTTTTATAGAAATAAAAGTTACAATGAAAAATAGTTTTCAAGTAAATGATTGCTGTCTTATTGATTAATATAAATAATGCATTGCAATTGACCGAACTGAACGGCCAACGACCCAAATTGTCCGCCCAGATGTTATAGGATATTCCCAAAAGGCTTTTATCGATTAACAAACTTGGGAGCAATGTTAAACATCGGCTTGGCCGGTTTCCCAGAAAGGTAGGAATTGTTCTAAAAACCGGCGATGGAAAAGAAAAAAAGGGAAAGCTTTTATGTTATCAAATTATATGCTTTTCTGATACAATCTTGCAAAATCTAAGCCGGTCTTACTTTTCCATTCCTCTATACGCTTACTTGCAGGTCAAACGACTGCAATATTGGATTTTGACCCACAGATGTGGTAGGCGTACAAAAGATTATGTGGAAATGCTAAATGATTTCTCACCAAAAACCTTATTTTGGCTGCTTCCAAATAAATAATTAGATGGTAAGCATAAAATTGTTAATCATCTCTTAATATGATAATAATTATATTTATTTTCAGTCATAAAACATACAATTATAAATACAATATATTTACAGAAATGACAAAATGCCGTCTGGCACATTTCAATTTTTAAAATAAATTACAATTTTTAAGCAATTTCAAAAGAAAATAATACGTGTTAATTAAAGAAAAAATACTATGATTGCTCTTCATTTAAAATCACTCTTCAAAATTATCGGTATAAAAGTAAGCAAAGCATTATTTACTGTTTATTTTGAGTACGATAGCTCCTACTTACCTATATTTAATCTAAAAAGATACATAATTATTTCCTACGTAAAAGGACGAATCGAAAGATATATAATAAGTTTAATAACTTTGTACAACAAAAACTGAAACTCCTTTAAAAAGATAGTTCCTACTCACAGGAAGTTGTTTTTCAACGAACCGGATTTCGAGCTTTTAGCTTATCATCAGATTGAAGGAGTTCTATAACCTGATGATGAGCTAAAAGCTCGAAATCCGGATCGTTGGAAAACAACTTACTGTGAGTAGGAACAATCTATTTTCAAGGACCGCACTCACTCCACCATTCATCATTTCTAAGACTGCAACTATTATAAAAAATATATAAATATTTAAAATTTTAAACTTAATTTTATTTCTCGGATCGTAGGGCCCCATGGCTCGGACACACGTATTAACGAAGATTATCATAAGAACAATTGACCTAATATTACCAATATTTCATTAAACTCTGTCATCCCATGTCCGTAGTCATATATTCTCTCCTAGTTGCATTTCAAAAAAAGATCTTTGTAGGGTATAAAGTTGATTTTGAAACCCAGAAGAGAAATTTTACCTTTACAGTATAGACCTATCTAATCAGAGACCACTCTTTATGTAATAGTAAAGTATTCTAAATTTTTTTTATCTATTAATATTTTCTTAATTTGGCTCCGTACCGATTCAATTTTTTCTTCTTATCACTCTTTATGACAATGAACTTAGAAGGTGATTATGTTCTCGTTTTGTTAAAACCACTGAGTTCTGTTTGACATATTTTTTTTTATTTAGACAACAAAATAAAAGACCATTTTTATTTGTAATTAATTAATGCTATTATAATTGATTTGAAACTCAAGTTGCAACAAAATTCAATTCATGCTCTATACTTGGCTTTCCCTCAAACTTCTCTCTCTGATTCTGAAATACATTTTTTTAAATTTCTGACCATTTGTTAAGAAATTTTCAAATTGTTCATTCATGGCCGGTTCCATAATCATTTTTTTCTTTCTTCAGCACTTTAGTTGAGGCAGCTTAAGCATAAACGTTCTAGTGAGCCGATGTAACTTTCCAGGAAGAGAAACATAGCCCCAAGGCCCTAGCCTTTAAGTATGATGTTAATGACTCTTCTTGTCTTGAAACCGCTTTTCTGAAATTCTCCAGTCATGTCTGAGCGGCGCGATGCGACGAGTGCAAAAATGCCTGAATTGAGAATTCACGGAATTGTGCTCCGGTGCTGCAGATGTCGGATGGCGACGAGCCGATCAATTTGTTGAAGTGTCGACCCCATGACAATCCCAGGAATGTTTTTCCCCTCTGTGGATTATGCTTGCCTTTTATTCAATGTGACGTACAATTCAACGTGCTTGATTTACAAGATCTGTGCACGACATGGTGTTCACACACATCTGAAATCACTGCCAGAGGTATCATATTCTCGTATTGATTAGGTGTTAACAACGTTGAAGTATAAAACTATTTTAAATACACAATACGAATAATATTTTTCCTAATAGTTCACATTATTTTTTGAAATTGGTCAATTCGTATTGAAAACAGAAAAAGTAACAGTAAAACAAAAACAAAGTTTTGATACATGCATGACAAGCTCGTAGTTAAATAAAGAACGCTTCAATTTATGCTACTTAGAATATCAGGAGTCGTTATTTCGTCCAAATAATACACAATTAAAAACCAAAAATGTTTATCAGATTGACTAGCTTATTTGAATCATATATCACTAAATTTGAAAAAAAAAACGTGTAAATTAATTGTAAATTCTATAGAATATCTATCGAATCTATAGAATATTCTATAGAGATAGATTAAATAATGATTATTAAGTTAATAAAAAACCCCGCAAAATTGCGTGTGGCCAATTTAATCGGGTCGTTGGGTCAACTGAAAAATGTTTCTACGAGGGGGCCAAAGGGCACTTCAAAATTAAATATTTTATGCTTTAATTAATTTACCACTGGAAAATTTTATTTTCCTTATGTAAAATATAAAACAAAAAGTTACAGTTTCGAGATAAGAACTTTTTTCCTTAAACTGTTCAAAAATACGAAAAGTTTAATTTCATTAAATTAAAAATGTTGATTTAATGGAATTTATTATGCATAATTTTTTCAATTAATCAAAAAACATCACAGTTTTAATGCTCAAATGACGACAGTTTCAAGTGAGTTTAAACCTGAAGTGGAATTTATTGTACATTAGTGATAAATAAAAAAATGTATAGTTGTAAGTGAAATAACTATATGAAATATTATTTCTAATATTATCTACAAGAAGTAATACTTATTTTAATATAGTTGTTTTATTAGGTAAATTACTATTTATTTTTTATATACGAGTAAATTGTTGCCAACGAAGGTACTTGCAGGCGAATATAATAATATTTGACATGGCTTAAATGAAAACTTTTGGTTTTCAATGTAGCCAAAGTTAGTAAACCTTTTTTTTTTTTACAATGAGAAGTCACACATTTGAAACAATTACAATTCATTCTGGCACTCGGGTTTGCTGAGAAAACTAAAGAACGTCCTCCCTCGAGTGTACAAGAGACAAACTGAGATCATATTTGACGGACCAATTTGCCGAGTCTGTCAAGGAACTGTATTTTCATTCTGTACGCATTATTGTGGGTGTCCCTCAGCGAAGCATACTTGGCCCATTTCTTTGTTTCAATATACATTGCAGATATGCCTAGACGTATTAACATTTCAACGCATACATTCGGTGATGACACGGCGATTCTTACACGTAACTCGGTCTCTTCCATAAACTCTCAACGCTTACAACAATTGACTGTATTAAAAGCAAAAGTATGGTCATAAAATGAATAATGAAAATAAATCTAACGAAAAGTTAACAGATAAATTTTACCTTGCGTTTCTGCCCCCCCCTCCCCCCGTGAGACCAGTGACCTTGAGCGTTATCTTGGACTTTTCATAGATAAAAACTGACTTGGAATCCCTACACAAGACTGAAAAGACAAGAAACAGCCCAATATTATAAATTACTTATAGAATTACCTGACTCACGATCAAAATTAGACATTGAAGAACATGGGATTCCATGAACAGATTTCAACTATACATGGACACCAAGCAAAGAGTATTCTGAAGGACATCGCCAACAATGAGAAGAAACTTGCATCGGCTATCAACCAGAGAACTTGTTTTGTTGAAATGCAGATAATACAAGGCCCTGAAGATGATCTCAATAAAGATTGACACGTTGGTACGATAAAGAAAATGTTTTTCTAAAACCTACGTCACACCAAACCGCATCTCACGATCTCAGAATAATACTTGAAAACAAACTTTTAACTTACACAACGATAGTCAGACCTCTCTGGGGTACGGGTGTGAAGTGTGTAGCTCAACCAAGAATTCCCAACACCCCCAATCTAATCAATCGAAAATTTGCCGTCAAATTATTTACACTCTGATTATGTTTCAAATCATTATTACTCATAACGACCTTCCAATGTATACATGACTTCATCCAAACTATATAAAAATTTCACTAAGCATCCTAGATAATCTACTATTACAACAGTTATCATGTACTAGAAAATCCTCCACGAAGTGGCATCGAAAGTGGCCTCGAGAGCTTTAAGTGAGTAGCTAATGATGTGGTTGAAGTGTGATCAGTTATTGCCACTGGGCAACACTTACAATTTACTTGAACAATACAACCCGCATAAACCGAAAATATGTTCTTATTATAATCTCTATAGTTGTACATCACAAATAAATGTAATAAAAATTGAATAAATTTCTAAAATAAAAAATATTCTTGATGAATCTAACTGCCAAATTTGTCAAGTGAAATCAAAAAATGATTAATTGGAAGAATACGCGTGGGGGTCGCGATAGCCGAGTGGTTACGGCGTCAGACTCTCGGATGTAAGATCCCGCGGTCGTGGGTTTGATTCCCACCGTCGCCTCTGGACTTTTTCTGATGCCTAAGGGGACCGGTGGCCGCAATTGAAAAAAAAAAAAAAAAAATGACACGACACTCATCAATGGAACGGGCGGGATCGGATCTCAGCGACCCTGAGTTTGGTCCCAACCCCCTTCAAAAATGAGTTTCTTCGATGGAAGAACACCGGAACAACGGGGGCTCAAGTTCACATTTGAGTTGTGAGCCCTTCCCCAAAATATGGAGCCAGGGATAAAGTACAATACAATAAGCTGTACAGCTCAGCTGCCGTGCCCAGGAGGGAACTCCTCCAGTCCCTGGTATCAAAAAAAAAAAAAAAAGATGGTGTAATACAAATTTTGAAGAGCACACAAACAAATTCTTTCTAACCGTACGTTCGCGCCTGAATATGGTTTTACAGCTGGAAAATGTCCCAGTTATTAACGAGCGATGGAAACCAATGTGCTTATTTTAAGTGTTTTCATTTTCTAGAACAGGGCTTTTCAATTTTTTTAGCCAATGGACCTTTTACACAGGACAAAATACAGAGCGGACCTCTCTTATTCAAATATTTAAAATCAGATTATATTATTATATTTNAAGCAAATATGTAAACTGTAAATATGTAAATATCGTATGTGAACTTAAAATAAATAAATAAAATGAAATATAACCAATTATTATATTAAATATTATTATTTTATTAAAGTTTTATCAATTAGCCAGTCCATTATTAAAAATTAAAATCAATAATCATTTTTTAAAAATAAACAAATTTAATTCTGTTAACTTAACAACTTAGAACGACATATTATGTAAAATTATTAAATACTTAAGACCATTAAATACCTGTTTTCCTAGCACAATTTTGTCACATTACACTTAAACTTACAATAGATAGCATATAGTCAAAATTATTGATAAAATGATATTATTATATTAAGTTTATATTCTTATAAAACTAATGTAATATTAATCTTGTCAGCTTTAAGAAATATCTGTAACCGTAAGGGGGCAGATGTGAAATAAACTCTCTCAGTGCAGGGTATACTGTGCTGAGGGAGGAAAAAACTTTTTTTAAAATCATGAATAACTATAAAAACATAAATTGTGACTTCCTTCTTATTTTTTGGCAAAGTTGAATTTAATAGCTTGAATTATAGTACATTTCCTGAATTGAAAGTGTATTCAAATAAATTATGACCTCCTATTCTCCTCCATTGCGACAGTTGTAATGTACTAACTTTCACACCTTGACTAAGTTTTTATTTTTTATTTTAAAAAAACACTGATAAAAGGAACAAGATGAAAATAATTATGCAACAAAATCGAATTATAAAGGCAGGCGTATCAGCCACGAACTTCCTTTAAATACTGGCATGACCTTTCGTGTTTGAGCTCAGTTGATCATCCATCTCCGACCATTGCCGGTTGTTTATAAATATTGGAGCATTGTTGAGCAATTTTATGCCACGTATATATTGATCACTCCTGATTTTGTCATGGCGAGTCGTTATGATTGATAGCCGCCGTTAAATTGTCGATCGAGAATGGATCTCTCTTGTTTGCGGTGAAACGCGTTCGCTGGTCTTACTTTGAAACATATAATGATCATCTGGGTGAAATTACGCTGCATATGAATACACCTAATTGTTACTTTTTTAAAATATTTTATTCTACATGCTTCCTACAAAATATTACATTTAATACAATAATAACTAATTTGTTTTTTTAGTTATTACTATATCACCTTCTGTTAGAGCGGAAAGTTTAGATTCTTTTTTCAACATTCTATGATATAGCGCATCATCATCTTCATTATCTGCAGGAAATTTTTTTTTAATAATAGATCCATAGGTTTTTTCAGACTAGAGTGTATTCTCCGTTCCCTTTTATAATTATTGACCATACTTGATTACCCCTTTTTTTACCCGACGCCGATCTGTACACAATATCTCAAAAATTTGTTTTTTAAGCCTGGTTGTTTTGGTATTTTGGCTGTCCAATTGTTACTTAAAGTTCTTAATTGTTTCATATTTACATTTCTTTGTAATCCTTTTTTAAAGAAAATTAAATTTCATAATAATGAAATTTATAAAACTACATTGTACAAAATCTTTAAAGTCAAAATTCTTTAATTAACATAAATTTAGCCTGAAGGAAAAAAGCTTGTAATAAGAAAAATAAAATGAAACAATGAAGATATATTTTAAAACGAGAAATTCTACAGGGTGACTCACATTTTGATGACATCGTCACTAATGACTTCAATGCTCCTTCAGGCCTAAAAGAAGCTCGTTAAGTACCAGTTGGAAAAGATGAAAAAATAAATTCTCTCTCTAAAACTTCTTTTGAGTTGAAACTAATTAACGAGAAGGCTGGGGAGGGCGGAAAGAAGTGAAAAGTGGCGGTACACATTCATAAAGATATTCATAACATTGCAGAATTCAAAGTGCTGATTTTACAGAAGGACAAAAAAATTAGTTAGAGGGCCTAAGAAAGCTTTGAAAAAAATACAGGACGAAAAATGGAGGAAAAATTCAAAACCAAAAAACAAAAGATAATAAAAATATTGTTTATTATTTTAGCAAATATATAACAAGATTGAATTTTTAAACTAATTTTTTATGGACCTTATGGACATTCATCCATAAGGGTGTAACTCCTGTGGGTGTGTGTGCTCACCTCAGGGGAGTTCAGTTACTTGGTTATGAGGCCCCCCTTGAACCAGATGCTCAGGAAATCGTTGCTTCCCAACCAACAGAGTTAGGCTCAGGAGCTTTCAAGTCATTTCAGTCCCCAACGCATGCAAAATATAATCCAGCTTAAAACAAACATACATAATACAATCGCACAAATAAATACATTTTCTAGTTGACATTGATCGACCTCCGTAGTTTAAACTGATGTTGTACTGGATCTTCTTGAGGTCATTCTACAGGTGAATAAAGAACATCACTATTGGGTTTCACCAAGCTTTCGGCGAATGCTCCGCCATCTCCAGGGCCTAATTTAGATAGGCCTCAGATCCAATACAACATCAGTTTAAATACATTTTCATATATGTACATTGCAAACATTCTGGTTAATCGCTGGAGAAGTCGATATTCCTCAATACAAAATAATCTATTCTAAATTAGGGTACTTTCATAAAAATAGAGGTAGTGTTTGAGAAATAATATGGAGCATTTATAATAGATCTGAGGATTTTAGATTGAAAGAATTGGTGATGTTTGATATTGGAAGGTTTAGCGGTTTCTCACAATTATATTCCATATATTCAAATTGGATATAGTAGGCTACTGTGGAATGTACAATAATTTTCTTTTACGTACATAGCTTGGATTGTCGTCCTACAATGGTTGTTAACTCCCTTAACACATGATTCATGTTACTTGTAATGTCTTATTATGGTAAGATGGGGAGTTGGCGTCCGAGTGGATCGAAATCACGATAGTTCAAGTGGTTGAGCAGCGGCGTATTGAGCCGAAGGTCGTGGGTTCGAATCCCGCTCGTGACACTAGCTTTTTCATTTCAACCAAGGCCTTTCATACAAAGAATAATTAATTGAAAGAAGTAATTTGGTCAATCGACTACTAACAACTTGATGGGCTACTTGTAAATTTAACTCATCATATTTTGTAAATAATGTTACAGATAAAATAAAACAAATGTATTAAAAAAAAGGTTTGTTGAGTAGACCTAGAGTATGTTTAAGTCTTGTAGTTTCAGTGATTCAATGTTAAAGTGAGTCTAGATGGAACCAAAAATAACGAACACATTAAATTCACTAATTTCGTGGTCCGCTTGACCAATTAATATATTACAGTTAGTTAAGGTTTTTAGTTGAGATAAAAAAGTCAATGGCACAAGCGGGATTCGAACCCACGATCTTCGGCTAGATACGCCGCTGCTCTACCACTTGAGCTATCGTGTCCTAGATCCATTTGGACACCAACTTCCCATCTCAACCCCACCTTTGGAATTTTTCCTCCTTTTTGCCATTTTTGGATGGAAAGTTTAGTATCTAGCCGAAGATCGTGGGTTCGAATCCCGCTCGTGCATTGACTTTTTATCTCAACTAAAAACCTTAATTAATTTTAATAACGAACACAGTCGATTTCGAGGTAAAAACATTGTTGTAGTATATTGTGAATGCAGATTTCCTTCCGAGTGTAAATGTGGCATGGACGCACTTGCTTTCGTTTATCTTAATTTCTCATTATGTGTTATATGCGTGACAAGACTAGCAGATCTTCTTAAGAAACCGGAGGATCGGACGGCATCCATGGAGGGTTGTAAGTGAAGTGGGAACGTCTGCAGTACAAAGTAGAGGGTTAGTCCGAGCACAATTCCCTTCGGTCCTCATAAGTTAAATTATTTTTATCGCATTTCAAAATTATCAATGACAATCATATATTAGATTTGAAAAAACTACAATTTTTTTCCTAAAGCTCATTAACGCCTTAAAGACAAAAGAATTAGTAAGTATCGAGTAATTTGGTAGTTTTTGTTTTGTGAAATGGGGCGGGTGGCAAAAACAAGCCGACTGCCAATCTTGCGAAAAGCTCCTAATTTGAATTGTAGAGAGATATTAATTATAGCCTTCGGCTTCCGAGTGCGGTTTTCTCGTGGGTGAGAAATACACGATTTGTAATCATGCTTCTTGCTAATATGCCGGCACCCGATAAAACAGCGTGAACAATTAACGCCCTTCTCCGACCATGTTGATTAATTAATATTCGGATTATCTTGTTGTCCGATGTGGGGTGGGGAGAGAATTCAAAACCGCAAAGATCAAAAAGTATATGGTCCAGTCGTTATATATTCCAAGCTTAACTTTTGACTAACCTTGCTTTCAATAATGTATTCAATTGGACTGTCTGCTCGGATGGAGATATCTGTTGAATATTCATTGCCCAAATGCATTATTTATTTTTGACTTTTAGAGTAGAAGAAAACGTAACAAAAATATACGAGCTGTTCACACTTGATAATTAAGGAATAGTTTATGAATTACTAAAATCTGCAGACGATGATTGTGACGTCACAATTAAACTGATTCGAAAAAAGTTATAGGCATTGAATTACCTTGAATTTATACTATACTTGAATTATTGTTTACGTAATTATGTTATTAGCTAGTCTAATTAACTAGTTCTCGTTAACATAATTCATAAAAACATATTTGAAAATATTTTTAAATTAAACACAGTGTAAAAACGATTAATTAAACTTAGTTTGTATATATTTATTCAGAAATCGTGAGATGCGGTCTGGTGTGATGTAGGTTAGGGATGGTTAGGGATGAAAACAGAAAAACATTTTCTTTATCGTGCCAACGTTTCGATCTTTATTGAAATCATCTTCAGGGCCTGGGATTTACAAACATTGTTTAAATTTAACAAATACATGTAGGATGTGGAAAAAAGTGAATTTATACAATGCAAAATATATTTTTTATATTCAATCAAAGTATTTCTACTCACTCAAAGTGTTTGTTTTCTGCGTAATTGTGCCATTCTTGCGTGTCGTGTTGAGAGTGTCTCACGATTTCTGAATAATTATCGATTATCGGTCACTAATCACCACACACGTTTGTATATATGTTTGTGTACATTAGTAGAAGAATTGAAAGGCAAAGATAGAATTTTGTATATATATATATATATATATATAACACACAAAGCCAAAGTTCCTCAGTTAGTAAGGTAGATGGAAGAATACATAAGAAAATGAATGAAGTGAATGTTTTGTTTTTTCCTTCCAATTGGCCATATCCCTGATCATGTATATAGTAATAGTAAATAAGTAAGCTATTAACACATTAACTTCCTTTTTGATGTTTTTAAAGTGATGACTGTTGATGTTGTTTTTTTTGCTGCCGCGTAAATTTCAAATGGAGATTAGAACGGGAAAAAACTTCCGTGAAGTATAAAGAAACACACACACACACGCACACACACACACACATATATATATATNTGAGAGAGAGAGAGAAGAGAGAGAGAAAAGAGAGAGAGAGAAAGAGAGAGAGAGAGAGAGAGAGAGAGGGAGAAAGAAATAGAGTGAGTGAGCAAGAAGTGGAGGGAAGGAGGGAGAAAAAGATAAAATGAAAGAGAGAGAGAGAGGAGAGAGAGAGGGGGGAGAGAGATGGAGAGATAGAGAGAGAGAGAGAGAGAGCGAGAGAGAGAGTGAGAGAGAGGGAGGGAGTGAGAGAGTGAGAGAGAGAGAGAGAGGGTGAGAGAAAGGGAGGGAGTGAGAGAGTGAGAGAGAGATAGAGATAGAGAGAGAGAGGGAGAAAATAGTGTAAATTATTTTACAACATACTTATAATTACAATTAATTAAGGTTTTTAGTTGAGATGAAAAAAAGTCAAAGGCACGAGCGGGATTCGAACCCACGATCTTCGGCTAGATACGCCGCTGCTCTACCCTTGAGCTATAGTGACCTCGATCCACTCGGACATCAACTTCCCATTTCAACCCCACCTTATGAGTTTTCCCTCCTTTTTGCCATTTTTCAAAAACACAACTAAAAACCATAATTAATTGTAATGTATGAATTGGTCAAGCGGACCACGAAATTAGTGAATTTAACATACTAATAATATTTACTTCGTCATTTTTAGCGTGCTTACCATTTTTGTTATTACTACCATTATTCTTTTATTTATCCAGTGCTTTCACTACATTATTTTCATCATTTTATTTTATCTCATTTTGCTTTGAAAATTATCTTGACTAATTTCTCCGCAGTAACGATAATAATGTGGGCTAGATAGAAAATTTCAATTTCATCAATTTTTTTTTAATCAACATTTTATTGTATACTTCAATTTTCCCAAATACATAAATCTTGTAATTTCTTGCAAAGCAATCAATTGATAAAATTCCAAGAATTATAATATAATTGCACTCTGACTTATATATTAAATGGAAATATAAATAATTTTTAAAGTAATAAATGGTAATGAATGAAAAATCTGATAAGGTGTCAGTTTTTAGCAGGAGTATCGCTCGACAAGAAATGAATTTATTCGTTTTAATAGAATTTGGATATGCTGTCAAAGAGAATCGACCACCCCTTACCGCTTACCATCTCTTATTAAAGGAGTACGGAAAATATTTTGAGAGCAGGGTGAAAGAAGCTAACGGTAAACATAAGACCGTCTTCGGCCGTCGTGGCCGATAAAGTGGCAGAGTGCGGCAAAGGGGTTCCGCCGGCTATAAAAAAGGGTTTTATTGCCTCATCGGCTTTTATTAACACCCTTCTGCCGGCTTTTGGCCCTCGTCTTCACCGGCAGTTATGCCATCAATTCGGCTTTCCCAAATCGTAAAAACGCTCAGATTATTCTTCACAGTGATGGCGTTTCCGGGAAAAGCACGGCCGTCGTGAATTGAAAACCGCATCGGTGTCGTACTCGACTTGCCTTTTATCATCGGAATAGTTAAAAACGTTCAGCCCCCGCTTATCTCGACTTCCTTCAATTTTATCTACCAGTTGAACAAGAAACACGGGAAATGACGAATATACCATTGTCGGTAAAGAACAAAGAAATCTTCAATTATCAGTTTCTCTCATCATACTGTTTTCTGTTTATAAAATGTATTCACCATTTAAATCAGAATTAAAAAATATAAAATGAAAAAATTCGCCATAAACATTATGATACCTATAAATCAGCAATAAAATTATATTAATATTATTTGTTATGTATTAACACAACTATAAATATTCGAGAAATGTATTCAGCAAGAGGTCAACTACGAAGAGCGTGTTGCCTCCTTTATCGGTAATTTCGTGATAATTTTGTTAGATTCTTGTTTATGCGATCAACAAGTTAAATTTAAAAAGTAATGTATAAATTTAATGAAATTAAAAAAAAAAAGGTATTTTGTATCATGCTACATCGTGGTTGTTGAAATTGTAATATCGCCATTGTCAGTCAAATATTTGCTGAAAATGAACAAATGTCAAATGTTTTGTAATTTGAATCAGTGTGGAAAAAAATGTTTATTTCAGGCTTAACTTAATCCGTTTTCAGCACCATTTTGAAGATGAAATACCACACATCCTATTGATATTATGACTTGGACTCTTGTGTACCAAGCTCAAGATGCCAAGGGCGCTGATCTCAGCATATTTATTCAATTTTATCCTAAATTTGATTTACATACTTATTCTAAGGCCTAGTAAGCACTGAGATTCTCTGAGTCGACTCTTTGAATCTCCGGAGAGTCACGGCTGCGTCTAGCCTGAGTCCGGGCTGCCCCGACTCATTGTTGCTATGAATCTGGTGTGTGGCGGGCTAGAATTTTCGGACTCTTGAATCCCATCCGATGTGGGATTCTTTGATTCAATGTCGCGCAAAATTTGCCAGTGCGGTCGTGAATCGGAACAAGCGCTCTTGCTTCATTTGTTTAGTTTACGTTGTAGTGAGTGTTTCTGAAATAAAAAAAAAATGTCTGAACCCTGCGCCACCATTTAATGTCAACGTGTCCAAAAGATTCCCGCCGTGAAATATTTGTCGAACCTACTATTTTTTTTTTTTTTTTTTTGGCGTTTTTTAATGCACCTTCGATTGGATTCACTACGTTCAATGCAAAAAAAGAGCAAGGGAAATTCCTGAGAGAGCTATTTCCTCCGTCATTTCCTCCGTCATTTTCGCAGGCACTGATGAATGTGAACTGAATCTTGGTCTGGACACGGTTCTTTGTCGCGGAGCAGAGTCGGGGCTGCATCGCAACAATGAATCTACGCAACCCTGACTCTTCCCCGAATCATGAATCTATTCTAAGAATCTCAGTGCGTACTAGGCTTAAGGGCCACCACACCAGACAAATCTATCGGCTGAGAGTTTACTCTGGTTGAGCATTAGGTCCACTAAACTGTTTGGTTAACTGGCGGTGTGCAATCTGTCCAATACAATCTTCAATGTCCACTGTCCAAGCCAATGTTTATGCTTGCTCAAAGCTGCAATGGACAGTCTTATTATCTGTGTATTATAATTGTCGGTTAACTTGCGCCCAAGAAGCCACTTTGTCTGGTAATCCCAGGCAAATCCCAATTAACATAACAAGTTGATTTGAGGGCTGGCGGTGTCTGCAACGTTTACTCATCACTGTAACGTAAAGTTCCAGGGTCCGAATGCAACAGTCCTCCATTTGAATCCAGTATGCTTACAAACAGGCTTTTTTTCAAAACCAACAGATCTCGAGGGTACAAATAACTATTTATTTAGAAATCGATTAACGGTCACTAATCACCGGTACATATAACCAAGAAAACTAATTTCATATCAATCATCGAGTGGATAGTCAGCAAAGTACATTATACTGAATAAACACTCTGCTGATTGTTGGCCCACTTTGAGGTTGGAAGGAAATTGGGCAGCATATAACAATTGGTTATTAGGGCAGGTATCAACAAATTAGAATCACTTGGATGAGCACACTCAAATAAAATTTAATGCAAAGGAAGTGCCTAACTAAACAGTCAACTACCAGAAAATCTGTACAGTGGGTCTAATAAATAAGTTTTATTGTTAAATTTTTTTGTATGTCTGCAGGTTGACGAACCTGTAATTTTGATTGTCACCAATTATCTTTTCTATCTGTCCTCGCCGTATTGGTCTGTCAGTCATTTTGGCAATTCGTCATCAGTGTGTTTGATTGTACATTTCGGATGGTGGACTAAACACCACACATTAAAAAAAACTCAAATTTTTATATTACACAAGATCCCAAAATAACTAACACCGTAAAAAAAGCCTACCAAATGACAAAAATGAAAGTTATAACAGAAAAGCTTAATTCGTATGCAATATATAAAAATTGAAACGTAATGAAATTTGTCTTTTAAATTCTTCATACCCCTCTCGGATATTTTAACTTATTTACATGTTTATTTGAACCGCAAATCTTTTACGACTTTATCTTGATCAAAACACAATGGCTAGATGAACGAGTAGATGAACCGTACCCTGGCTTTTCTTAGAGCATGCTTCGTTTAATTTTTTTAACCTTTTGATGTATGTATGAAATACTGACAAACCGAGTATCACCATTGCTTATGTAGAGCAAGTATGCATTTCTTCTGTAATATTTATCTTTGTAATTTTATTAATTGATTTTGAATTTTCCTTTCTAAGTTTTTGGTCACCATACTAAGGCTCCATATAAGAGCAGAGGTTTAATCGACACTGCATTTTCCTAGTAGGCTATTATTCTATGTATATGGTATTTTTACTAAAAATCTTTGGTCCACTTTTGTTATAGGTTTTGTTTTGCTTTTCTATATGAATTTTCAAAGAAAGCGTTTGATCTGGTGTTATTCCCGAACGAAATTTATATTTTTTAAAGTGGGTAGTTTTAGGCTAAGGGTCCTTTTCTTTGTGAAAGTATTAGTGAGGTTATATTTGGGTTTATACCCATTTCTTACACCATTTTCTTCTAAATTAATAACATTTGAGATGAAACTGTTTCATCATAATTGCCTCTTATTTTTACTACCAATGATAATATAGTTAGCGTTTAGGCCACCAACAACCACACGCGGAGCGCATATTAAATCTCCTGGGAGGCATTTGTCGTGATATTGTTTTCATTGATGGATCCTCCAATTCGGCTTATTTTTCCGTTTTTAACATTTATATCCAGATAAAACTCAAAATGTCTGTACTTTTTCCCTTGCAGCTGACTCAATTGACTCATGTGAATCGTTACAAAGCACATTTCACGTCCATGCAGTATAGCTATTACTTTTCCTCCATAGCATGACTGAGTTGCTCTACCAATGTATGCCAGTGTTCTTGGATTTGCCTGTCTGGAATGTGGGAGGGTATTTGGGAAGATGATCTTTTTATCTATTGTGTTCCAGTTTCTTTTCTGTAAGAAGGATGGTAGGTTTAGGGTGTCTAATAAATAGGAACTGCTTTTGTTTTTCTACATATCTTTCAAATATGCGCTAATTCACAACTGGACCTAAAAATACTGGTTAAAATGCATGGGAAAAATTTTATCTAAAAATCTGTAAGAAGGACGAAAAATTCCGAACAAATAAAACTGAAATGTTTAAACAATTCCAAAGAAGCAGAATGCAGTTCTTTTCGGAATTTAAATTAAAGATTTTAATATAAATTAAAAAAATAAAATAATTTAATGAACATTGAGTAAGGAATTTTGGAGGAAATAACGAACATCGAAAACCCGACAGTGTAAAAGGACCAAGAAAGTCATCCAGTGTTCAACACGTGTTTAATCACTCGCAGACAATATTGGGAAAAATCTGTCAATTCAATCAATGCTGCTGCCTAGTCATAGCTGGAAATGATTATTTGTTTTTATGCTAAAAATCCACCGCCGCCAGTGGCGAACCCATCAGGATAGCCGAAGTGTCAAATAAATTAGGAATATTCAAACAAACCTACTAGGGTGTATAAAAAAACAGTCGTTTTAATTGCTTGTTGATTGTAAGAGGTCAATATTAAAATTTATGTGCTAAATTGGCCGTGACCTTTAAAGAACGGATCCCGACCGAGGACGGCCAATGTTAAGGATTAAAATTTTTCCTACTGATTTGCTGAGCGCGTAAATAAAAAATTACCCTTGACGCTATTTACGCAACTTTTATAAGTGCATACTAACATATAGAATCCCTTATTTTTCTAATCGGATGAAAATCAAATCTTATGACAATAGCATATTTTAAACAATGTCTCAATATTATTATTCAACAAATGGTCACCCACACACAAACAGAGAGAGAGAGAGAGAGAGAGAGAGAGAGAGAGAGAGAGAGAGAGAGAGAGAGAGAGAGTGAGAGGGTGAGGGGGGAAACAAAGAAACAAAGAGACACAGGATAAGTGACTGAAGAAATATGCAGGTAGAAAATAAGTGTGAGAGGAGACATAATAAAAGGGTGAGAGTAAATAATAAAGTTTGCATGTACGAGAGAGAAAGAGAGAGAGAGAGTGAGAAAGGGGGATGATGATGTTCATGATGATGATGAACGCTTATTTATCAATCGCACAAGATTTGATAGCAAGGACTGTTACATCTAATGTCAACGGTTACTAATTTTACTCTACTTATAATTTATTAAACGTGTGGTGATCAGTGACCGTTAATCGATATTTGTTTAGAAATCGTGAGATGCGGTCTGGTGTGATGTAGGTATCAGAAAAACGTTTTTTTTATTGTGCCAACGTTTCTATCTTTATTGAGCCCTGAAGATGATCTCAATAAAGATCGAAACGTTGGCCCGATAAAGAAAATGTTTTTCTGAAACCTACATCACACGAGACCGCATCTCACGATTTCTAAATAAATTTATTAAACACTAATTACTTCGAATAACCTTATTTTTGTGGTCAATATGTCCCATCTATTCGTTTTACATGGAACTACGTATGTATTTACTTAAAATTGCTTATTGCAATAAATATTCTAATTTACATAATAATTGGCCAATTAAAAAGGAAATAACTAATAAATTCACTAGTTTTCGTGGTCCGCTTGACCGATTAATATCTTTTAATTAATTAAGGTTTATAGTTGAGATAAAAAAGTCAGTGTCACAAACGGGATTCGAACCCACGACCTTCGGCTACATACGCCGCTGCTCTACCACTTGAGCTATCGTGACTTCGATCCACTCGGATACCAACTTCCCTACTAACCATTTTTTGTCTCTTTATGGGTTCGAATCCCGCTTATGACACTGACTTTTTTATCTGAACTAAAAACCTTAATCAATTGAAAGATTACTAATAAAATTAAATAAGTGAACAAAAATACCTTTCATTAAAATGCAGTACAAATCATGAATTATAAACTGCCAACATAAATCTAGAAATAAAACTTCTCACTAAATAGTAATATAAAAAGCTAATAACAAGAGAAAACAACAAAAGAAGTTAAATTTAAAACATCAATCATAACTAGATAAGAGATGATTTTTAAGATTATTCTGTAAATCTTTGATAATTTTACCTCGTTTTATGTTGAACGGGTTCTCGAAAATGTTATTGCACCTTTTACTGAGAATGACCTAATGAGAGAGAGAGAGAGAGAGAGAGAGAGAGAGAGAGAGAGGGAGAGAGAGAGAGAGAGAGAGAGAGAGAGAGAGAGAGAGAGAGTGAGAATGGGGGAGGGAGAGAGACAAAGCATTGATGAGTATATTTCCATTTGAAATAGTTAAGCCCCTATTCGTCACGCTTTCTGGATAATCGTTGCAAGATCTTTAGATAAATTAGACCTTTTTGATTCTTTCTAGAATTAGTTCAAACATTTTTCATTCATGAGAACTAGACAGAAATGTTTTATTTTTGTTTAGCTCTCATGAATCGAAAATTTGAACTAATTCTAGAAAGAACCGAAGTTCAACCAACCCTTTGTATTACCTTTCTATATGTAATTTGTTACTAGAACTAGATTGATGAGTTTGCGGAGTTGCTTTAATTTACCTTGTAAATTTCATAATTATTCGACTTTGCTAATGGAAAAAGGCTCTTTTTCTATTGGTATTTCTATTTAGAACGCGTTTTATATATTTAGTGTTTTATTTTTTACCTTTTATCTATTTCTCCGAGTTAAAACTAGGAATTTAACAATTCATCTTGGATTTTCTTTTGAAAAAGTCATTTGTTTAAAATATCCTTGCAGTTAAAAGAAATTTTCTTGTTGTCTATATTTTTTTATGATTAGAATTGACTCTTATTATTCTTGTATCTCCTCGCTAACAAGTTTTCACATCACAGTGCAGTGTCATACGTAATGTAAACAACCACTGCTGAGCTCAACCTGTAATATTTCATTTTCCATTAGTTCAACTGCGTTTTACTGTAGAAAGGGAACAAGGGCTTCCATATTTGACTCCATATTTTCACCAAACAAGCCAAAATGAATATTGTAGATAATATGTAGATTATAAAATAAAATTATGTGTCTATCAGTAATGTTTCAAAAAATCAAAACATACTAAACAAATTATTCTTTTTATGTAAGGTTTTGGTTGAGATAAAAAAGTGTCACGAGCGGGAATCCGATTTATCTCAACCAAGACCTTACATAAAAAGAATAATTAATTGAAAAAATTAACATGGACAATTGACCACTAAAACGTAAATGGATTATTATACTAAACAAAGCGGAAACAACTCAATGAAACAAAATCACTCCAATTTCATGAAGAATTTAAAAATTTTTTACAATGAGGGTCTTTGAAAAATGTACACGGGATAAATAGTCGAGCGTTACTTCATCATTCATCCCGTCAATCTCGTTTTGTACATTATTAAATCCCCTTCCAATTCTTTAAGATCACAGTCATCTAAGCCAATGTTATACCGTTCCAAGAGCAAATTACTGGCCCGCTCGTAAATTACCAGCTGGCCACTATTTTTACAAAGTCTTATATCCAATTAGCCGTTGTACTCTCGTGGGACAACCCTTTGAACCCTTTCTTTTTATACGTATAGAACGATAAATAAAAAGTCAATTTAGATAAAAGTAATTTGACCACTTTAATCTACATCAAAAAATCAATGGAGTGAAGGAATATATAACGTATACAATATTTTTGCTTTAAATTAATTATTAATTATATAAATTAATAATATAAAAGTTTATTTTATATTCAACTTACTATTTATTTAATTTTTTGTTAAATCAATTTTCAGTACATATTAATAAATTCAAACATGCTACATTTGTGTACGATGATGGCTGGAAGGGCATAGAGGAATTTGGCTCTGCAGTGCACCTGGAAGGAGACAAGAGAGGTTTTCCTTCCTAATACGGCCAGCATTCATACAGCTGAATTAACAGCCGTATCATTTGCGCTGAGCGAGTTATACAATCTTCCTGAAAAGTTTGTTAACTTCATGGACTCGCTCACTGCAATCTCACCGATCCGAACTAAATTATCCATGGACCAATTGATCCAGGATGAAAAAGTAATCACACTGAAAGAAAAGAATCGTGAGATCAGCATGGCATTGATGATAATAAAGTGTTAATCAAGCTGCCAAGAAAGCTGCAACCCTCCACATGAGCGAGAAATTTCAATTATCCCAGCAGAAATAAAACAAGAGACGAAAAGAATAAGTTGTGATAATTGTCAAACTTACTGAATGATTGAGATAAAAAAGCTGAATGATATAAAACTTACGGTGACATCGTGGGCCATGGATAATCTTAAAAATAATTAGAATAGTGTTTCTCAGCCTGAGGATTGGCCATACTCGATTAAACCACGGCACATACTTATCAGTAAAAGACTAAAGCAATCCGCCCATGTGGAGAAATAGTCACGACAAAATGTATTATATCTGCTCCTACTGCAAGAATACCGGAAAAAGACATCTTTCGGCGACAGGAAAATATTAGGCCATAACAGCGACTGCGGGGAAAAATTTTTGAGTTTGGATTGTACTTGATCAGACCTTATCTTGGAAACTTTATTCTTACTTACCTTGTTCTCATTAGTACCCGTAAACTCGTAGTTTCTCTCCCGCACTTTGATTATGGATGTGTAGTGTACGGTGTAGGCAACTAGGGGTTAGGCATTTTTTGCAACAACGTGAATGTGTATACGTAGAAATGTATGTAATATCGAATTGCGACCATATAGCCACGTGCGGAAGGGTTAAGCATAATTGACAGCAAGGAATATTATCTACTAAACATTTACTGTATACATAATATATAATTTAGTAGTGATAACTAAAAAGCTCGACATTAAGAATATGTGAGGAGCCGGCAATGATAATAATTAATGAAATTATTTTAAAAAAAAGAGGTGATTAAAACACTTTCATTTATCTTGATAAGCTAGCATTAGTCTAATCTCACCTACTTACGACTAAGTTGATTTAAGAGGCTAACAATATTTGCACTGGCTATCATTAAATCATTGTATCGATTTATCCACTTTTGAACATTCGTGTGTAACTGGCCGAAGTTGTTTTTCTGTATGATTGGTGTGTTTTCGAAGCGGGGATTGATCATCAACCGGTGAACCCTAAATTTCCGTAGCAGTTAATCTTTTTAACCGCGCGGCGTGTCGAACTCAATTTTCCCATTCAGTTTTTACTTAAATGGAGAACTGAATGATGCTACGAACGAACAATGCGAATAATACATGGTTCTGTTCTATATTTATCTGTTTTATCTGTCTTTCTATATATATCTCTCTATCTTCTCCCGTATATCTCACAATCACTCCTGTTGTTCTCCCTCTTTTTCTATTTTTATATATTTGTATTTTTATTGTACGGTGGACAAGGATAATATGAATGTGTAAACGTAGACATGCAGGAAAAAAACAGAGATTCTATACAGGATGTCCTTTTCAGATGTTCCAGCTGAATTTCTCTTAAACCCATGTCGCTATAAAAAAAATCTTTAATATTTTTAGACTAGTATCAAATTTTTACATTTCATTGGAGAAAAATTAAACAGGGTTCCTCCTCAGGGATCAGTTCAACTTCAAAATTTCAAATACGACCTTATAAATTCTAACACATCATTTTAAAGGATTTCTTACGCTGAAAACAATGACGCAATCGGATTTTAAATTGGTGAAAAAATGACAAAGTTATGACAAAAAGTTTGCCTATATTGTTTACATTCTGTCATTGTTTGTCAAACTAGCATTATGAGAGCAATTCTTAATTCCTGGAAGAAATACATTTTACAATAGTACCTATTCGTTACATTCAGTGTTCCATTCCAAAAGAACCGAAGAACACATTTTTCCGAGTTGATAGTACGACTGCTTTATTATAGTGGTCGTATTGCGCGTCGTGCAGTTCAGTTTTACTCCCAGAAATTTCCTGATCACCCCAGTCTAAACAGAAAAAAAGTTTATTCGTGTTCAATATGAGGAGCTCCGGCTCTGCTGTTGTTCCACCACCAATATATATAAAGTTGAACGTTTATGGGCCGACAAGCAGCTGAGGTCATCGCCGGCCCTCCGCGTGTATTCCTTCTATTTCCTGTCTTTCTCGCGTATTTTATATTGAACTGTCCATCACCAATAAACTCGGCATTCAACGAGGAGCTGAATATTTTACAGTTTGTTCGGGAAAATCCGAATTCCTCTCTCCACAATGACGGAAGGGTGTTAGGTTTAAAAAAAAAAAATTAGAAATATGACATACGTCTAACGTTCCTTGCACAAATGTTGATTTGGGAAGACGAATAAAACATTTCCATACGTCCTATGGACTGATGAATCCAAGTTCACCTCTAATGGGATACTAAACCGTTGGAATTTTTGAACGTGGACAGAGAAAAATCCAAGAATTTTGTACAGTATAAACGTTTGGTGGGGGAATAAGTTCATTGGGCCTTATTTAATAAAATAATTTAATGATTCTCAATTCGTCCATTTTTTGAGGGAGGTTTTACCAACACTGTTCGATGATGGTCCTCTGCAACAACGATGGTGGATGCCCTGCACACAATTCTTTGCAGGTGAGGCGTTATTTGAATAGTCTCTCCCAGGATGGGTGGATAGGACTTCATGGCCCGTCTGTTGGCCTCCTCGGTCACCCGATTTGAGTCCACGTGGCGATTTTCACTGGGGCCATTTCAAAAACAACGTTTTACCAATAATAATCCAGCAATCTCAGTTGAAGAACTGTGGGAAAGGATGGAAAGTTTGTCAATCCATCTCCCATTATTCTATCGCTCTGACCACCAGTGAAGAGTCGTTAAATAGGGCAAATCTTTGTATCTTTACGCAAGGCAGTTCGAACATGAAATATGATTAATAAATAGCAAACCAAATGGATGTTTTTTTTCTTCAAACTTTTTGCCAATAACTTTGTAATTTTTGGACCAATTTAAAATCCGATTGCATCATTGTTTTAAGAGTAAAATTCCTTTAAAATAATGTCTATGGATGTATAGGGTCGTTTTTGAAATTTTAAAGTTGAACTGGGCCTCTAGTGTACTCTACATAATTTTTTCCCCTCAAAAAAATAAAGATGTAAAACTTGACGAAATATATTAAATACGCAGTATTTGTCTTTTTGTTCATTGATTCAAGAGAAATTTAGCCGAGGCATCTAACAAATACTTCCCTGAACATGCAAATGATTTTTTGAAGAAATAATTTTATTGATGGCCCAAACTGTTATTCTATGAGGTTAAACATAACATTAGGTACCCACAATCCTTAATTATTGCTAATACTTTATTTTTCCTTTTAATATAATTTGGACCTGTTATTTGACAAATCATAAGTTCAAGTCCCCAGAGCGTCCCGTCTATGTCCTTTCGCAAAAAGAGCCCAAATCAAGCCTTTTTGTCCACGGGTTTCCACTTTTAGCCGCCCTTGGGCTTCGTGCGAACTTCTAAACTCAAGCAAACCTAGTTGGTCAGCAATGTCTAATGGCACACGATAGGACGTGAATTGAAAGGTTCGCCTTGGACTTCACAACTATGAAACTCTCCCTCCGAGCATGATCAAGTTATCTTAGTTCTTCGTATGTTATAAACGTTGAAATAAAATTAATTGAACAATTAGAGAAGCTAAAAACTTCCCCACCACCATTGTTGTTAAAAATACATGAAATATTTAATTATTTTACTATAATTTTAGCTAATTTAAATTTAATTATATCTACGAATTTAAAATTGTCTAATTAAAAATTGTTTAGTGTAAATTGATAATACAAAATCGTTTTAAATATAAATACAAAACATTTGACATTAACAACTGTACATCCAGTAATCAAACATTTTAATTATTAATTTCACCTACTAGCACCTTCTTCAGTATATTCATTTTAAAACGAGATTATCTGGTCTAAATTTATTTTATTATACTATTGGTCTGGTATGAACAATTTACTTAATAAATAAATGCATGTACACAAATATTTTAGGACTTATTTATCTTATTATTGGCTAATTGGCACAAAGTACTTTTTTAAATTATTTGTTATAAATAAATAATCCTCTGGTAAAAATCTCTCTTTCATCTTCTTCTTGCATTTCTGAGCATCATTCTCGTCATTTATCCCTTTGTTTGACGCTCTTAGTTCCACACTTTCATTATTTATCTTCATAAATTTTTCAATATCGACTTTTCTTTCCCATTCACTCACTCACTCTCACTATTTTCTCTATCTCAGTGTCTCTCCATCCATCCATCCCACTCGCTCTCTCTCTTTCTCTCTCTCTCTATCTATCTATCTATCTATCTATCTATCTGTCTATCTATCTATCTGTCTATCTATTCAATCTCTTTCTCTCTCTTTCTGTCCCTTCTCTTTCTTTTAACTTTCGCTATTTCTATTTCTCATATTATCTCATCTTTCTGTTTGAGAATTTGACTCTCGCTCTCTCTCTCTCTCCCTCTCACTCTCTATATCTATCTATCTATCTGTCTATCTATCTATCTATCTATCTATCTGTCTGTCTGTCTGTCTATCTATCTATCTATCTATCTATCTATCTATCTGTCTGTCTGTCTGTCTGTCTGTCTGTCTGTCTGTCTATATATCTATCTATCTATCTATCTATCTATCTATCTATCTATCTATCTATCTATCTATCTATCTCTTTCTCTCCCTTCTCTTCTTTCAACTTTCTCTATTTCTATTTTTCATATTATCTCATTTTTCTATCTGAGACTTTGACTCTCTCTCTCACTCACTCTCTATATTTCTCTATCTATCTGACTATCTATCTCTATCTATCTATTCATTCAATATCTTTCCCTCTCTTTCTGTCCCTTCTCTTTCTTTTAACTTTCGCTATTTCTATTTCTTACATTATCTCATCTTTCTATCTGAGACTTTGACTCTCTCTCTCTCTCTCTCTCTCTCTCTCTCTCTCTCTCTCTCTATCTATCTATCTATCTATCTATCTATCTATCTATCTATCTATCTATCTATCTATCTATCTATCTTTCAAGGGCGTTTTCTGCCTAAATTGGCGAGATTATTTAAAGAAAACAATATTCATTCAATCAATTAGCTTTTTTTTTTTTCAAAATGAACTAAAATTTTCTTTGTTGCTACTCCATATTACTCTTTGTTTCTATTTATCCATATATTTATTTATCTGTTTATTAATATACATACTGACATTTTCAACCTGTTAACTTACCTATCAACATATTTCATGAATTACTTTTTCTCAATTGCCTAAAGTTTAATTGGTTTCATGGTTGTACACATCGTTTCTCTCTCCTTCTATCTGTCTATGTATTTATTTATCTTACTGTCTATATACATCCTGTTTAAATTATTTGTTTCTATTTTCTGCATAACGTTTTTTAGGTTAGTTGATAATGTATCTCACCCTCTCTCTCTTTCTCTCTCTCTCTTTCTTTCTCTCTCTCTCTCTCTCTCTCTCTCTCCCTCTTTCACTCTCTATCTCTATCTCTCTCATTCTCTTTATTTCTTATTCTCTTAATTCTTTCTCTCGCTCTCTATTTGTTTATATATATCAGTTGATATGTATATATCATTATCAATCAACTATTTTTTTCACCCTTTTTCTAATGGCAAAACTGAATTGTATAGTTTCTTATTAACAACGGCCCAAAGTTATATATTTGTTAAAACAATACAGGGTTTTCGTTCTACGTTTCGGGCCCAACTGAGCGGAAGCAATCGTTCCCGTGATTGTAAGACTGCGCTGGGTGATTTATTGCATCCAATAAATGTTTTGATGGCCTGTAGAAGGTCGTTTTCATCAAGCCAGGACCAAGTTATTAACGCACAGGCTAACACGAGCATTCCTCACAGACAAGAATTCTTTATGGAATTTTCATCAAAGTTTTCAATTTTAGCATTAGTTTTTTCTTTATTTTTAGATAGGATCATCGACCTTGTGTCTAGACTGCATCATGAGGTCAATTGGTATCAAGTCTTTTAATAGTCAGTAAGAGGGAAGAAACAGTTTTATAACGCCTCCGTCGTCGTTTCGTTAAACGGCGTAACTCGCCGCAGTATTTTTTTTTTCTGAGACATTTCTGAATTTTTGAATATCCACTGAGAAAAAAATAGAAGTTTTGCGTGTTTTGGATTAAGGTCAATTATAAATTAAAGCAGCGAAAATACGATTAGTGTCGTCAGATGGAACATTCCATTAAATTCGTGCGCAGCCCTCTCGCCATTATAAAGGGGCATTTGTATTCGAAACGCATGAAAACTAATAAGTTAAAAGACCGGGCTCGATCCGGTTCAGACCGCTTGGTAAAGAAATTTATATTGAACGGTTCTAAAATGCTATAAAAGAATTGTTAATTAAACGGGGCAAACGGAAAAACGCCCTTGGGCAGAAAGGCAAATAAATTAATACGAGGTTTAGGACCGACGTTAAGTTAATCAACCCTCCAAGAACTTCGCTCCTAAGTTTACACGCGGCTCAAGAAAAATCGGAAGCTCAACAAAACTCGGACGAGCTTAAAATTGTTAGCGAAACAAACATTAGAAGGGTTAAAACAAACTCCTTCACAAGTATCAGCATGGACAAATACTTAAAAACAGTAATAAACTAATAACTAATCCGATTGTTATCGGTGTGTAACTTTATAATGAAATTATCACATAAATTATACTTTAGATAGATATAATCGTTTTATAAACTAACAATTATGAAACACCAGCATCCATAAATGCTAAATTTCTTGAAATTATATTCATATTATATATAATTGAAATTAATTTGAGTGAATGTATTTAGTAGCGCGAACGTTACAGTATGTTTGGGTATGTTTGTAATGAAATATCGAGTACCCACAAACACACCGATATAGTCTAAGTTATTTGGTGTTTTATCTATTTGCAGTGTAATTAGTGGGTTCGTCAATGGTATATCAAAAACCCTGAAGAACACGAAACTGTTTGAACGTATTTATTTGCGAGAATGGTTAAGTGTGTACGGCCACACGGTCTATTTGAAATATCGCGTACCCTGTCGAACCAATCAAGTTAGCTTAAGACGGTGAATACATGATTATTACTGTAGAAATGTTTGGTGATTAGTGACCGTTAGTCGATGATTATTCGGAGATCATGAGATGCGGTCTGGTGTGACGTAGGTTTTAGAAAAATACGTTTCGATCTTTAATGAGATCATCTTCAGATTGCAGTCTCAACACGACAGACAAGAATGGCAGAATTACGCAGAAAACAAACACTTTGAGCCCTGAAGATGATCTCAATAAAGATCGAAATTCACTAGTTTCGTGGTCCGCTTGACCTATTAATATATTACAATATTAATTAAGCTTTTCAGTTGAAATAAAAAAGTCAATGGCACGAGCGGGATCATCTCCGAATAATCATTAGTACTGTATGTGAATATATTTATTTACGTGAATGAATATTTCAATTTTTCAGGACGTAAATGTAGAAATCGCCTTCTCCAGCTTTCAACTGCAGGTTTCGACTGTACAATATTTTAGCGTAGTTGGAAGGAGTGCGGTTCAGCAGTATTTCGAGAACTCTTGAAACCCGCGAAACTTTGGTTAGATAATCTTTTAAATAGCATGAATATATATTTTAGTTGACTTAGCATGTTTTAATCACGTTTTTAATCAGGTTAAATATCAAATATAGGGATAAGGGAAAAATTACTAGATAGATAAAACGGAAAATAAGCCAAGCTGCTACCCGGCCGAAAACGATCATTTTTGCTTTTTTTCCCATTTACGGTAAAGAATTAGTAAAAATATTACAAATTGTTAGCGAAACTAAACATCATACGAAGAACACATGAACACGTTTTTCTTAGTGTTCTTATTAAAGAAACATGTAAAATTATTAAAAAATAAACAGTCAAAAATTTGTTGAAAATTATACTGCCTATATTTACATCAGTGAAAGGCCAGAAGTTATTTTTAAATACTTGCACCTTGTCCAAATAAATCCACAGTGTACCTACCAACAACAAGCTAAATAATTATTTTAAAAATAAAATCACCTAAAGTAGAAAAATTCCGATGTACAAATTGTTTTAAAATTGTGTCAATTAAATTATTTCTTAAATTATATTCTTCCTGTCCTATTTCTTTTAACAAATAGGTTAAAATCAATTACGAAGGATCCGGTAATAGAGTGATTAAATGAATTTAATTGACACATTAAGAATTAATACCATCCGAATAAGTTGAGTTTTCATATTATCTACTAATAACGTTTTTTAAATTATAATAAACTCATAATTTAGGATGTGGTCAAACAGTTAATCAATACTAAATTTATAACGTCTAATTTAACTTTCTAAAGATTATTTCAATTGTGAAAAATTGAACCAAATCAAATTTACAGTAACGTTTACACAGTTATTTCTGTATAAATACAAATAATAATACATCACTGTTTTATATTCACTCATTGTCGTAAATACAAACGCCCAGGTAATTTGATGTATTTTTTAAATTAAAATGAAAGCCTGGTAAACAACTTTTGCTTCAAATTAATTAAATATGTTTATATTTAAACTTCTAAAAATGTGTGGGCAGTGGTGAATACATTTAAAAATATCATGGTTTTCAATATGACAAGCATTGCAATAAGATTTTTCAATATTGCCAGATTTTTCAATAAAATATACTGTTATGAACACTTAAAACAGTAAACTATAACCTTTTATTTTAAAAATTAAATTTTAAAAATTAATTATTTCGTTACGCAATTTCAGCAACATTTTCAGCCAAATTTTTTAAACGTGCCCTTCTCCAACTTACCTATCTGTCCTAATAACCTTTTACTTTCCTACCCTAAGGAAGTTTGTTTCAAATATCATGAGCCCTATAACCCTCCTCCCCTTGATGGGATACATACTTGCAAAACTCCTACAACATCATTATCCTGACTATATTCCCATGAATTTATCCATGTTACGTTTCCGACATCTACATTTTACAGTTCAGCAATGCCAAAGCGTTGTTAAAGTTATCGCCTCCTCCTTTGAGAATAAGCAGTACTGTCCGGCGCTCTATTTCGACATTACGCAAACATTCGATTGTCTCTGGAATTCTGCGTAATCTGAAAGGTATAGAAGAAGCTACGTACTTGTGAGGTGACTTAATGTACGTTAAGTTGAGACCTGAAGTCCTACCTTGCCGGCCGTAACTTCTGAGTAACGTACGGTTCTTCATACTAACCCATCCACCCAGTCTGGGCAGGAATCCCTTCAAATTATCTTGTTGTTTCTATTCTTTTCTATATAGTATTTTCTACATACTGCTAATCTCCCTAATAGTCCCAATACATTCCTTTTCATAATTACAGACAATACTGCAACCCTTTACCTTCGTCCCTAGAGCACCTTACCGACCTTGATCCTTGCTAAAGAAGAGGAGAATAAACGGGTTCACTCTTGAAGAGTATCAAGCGTCTCACGTGAAATCCAAATACATATCTGAAACGTGAAGAAATTATTAAACGTTTCACACGTGTTTGTATCTCCCTCAACCTGATGACGAGTGTTTAATGCACGAAATCCACATCGTAAACAACAAATCTGTGGGTAGAATCATCATTTGTATAACATGAATCTACCAACTCATTCATTCTATTCACTATGGAATGTTAAAAACACTCCTCAATAACAAATGATCCACAACACCTTGCTCAAATAGACTTAAACATACTGTAAGAAATATATATAATAAAATATGGAGCTCAGCCAAAGCAGCGAACTCCTATAGAATCTAATCCTCCCAGTCCAAAAAACTTCGTCGCAATCTTATCTTTCAGACGACATCTCTTCTGATTCCCATGGTGTAAAATCCGTATATGACAAAGTCCACATCGCACTCACCGGTCGTCCAAAATCCCAATCCCTAAGTCCCACAGCTTCTTGATAGTCCTTAACGTCAACTAAAATTATGGTTGTCTCGTGATCTCAACTTAAGTGATAACCTGTGATAAATGAGTGCCTATACTTACATCAGAGTGCAACTATTGTGTGATTTCTCCGGGCGACTGTGCAAGTCATTAGTCACTACCATTGCATTTACTTGTTACAGTTCATTCAAATTCTAGTCGTAGGAGTTCATTAAAACAGATTTCTAGAAAACGTTAATTAGGAAATGTTTTTAAAAGAGAAATTTATATCTATGTATAGAAAATTCTAAATAAAAAATCAGGGACAAACCGATATCGAAAGAAATAAAAACAATCAGCTCCTTCAGCCAGGAAGTTAGGTTAGCATAAGGGGATCACGCGGGTTACATCTTCTCCATTTTATACTGTGTTAATTGAAACCATAATTATTAAAATCGTAAGTAAATATTTATTTTTGTTAACCGTGAAATTCCTTCTAAATATTTTAAAATGGTGAAATGGATACCAAAGGGTATTGCTAGTATTTGTCACGTTAGGCGTTTCTGGGTTCAAATCTCGGCCCGGCCCTTAGAATTTTAATTGATAATCATATATAAATGTATTGCAAAGTGGCTTGCCCTTCTTCCGCGACAACTAACGAGTAGTTTTACGTTAAGTCCTCCTCTATGGCAGGAATTAAAGACGATAGATTTCTCTAACGCTTTACAAAGAAACTGAATGATTTTATATTATTTTTTAAATATCTTTTTTGCTGACATTTATATGCAGTTATATATTAAGCCTGATATCAAATCACATCAATATACGAAAAAAAATGTTTTGTTTATATATGACCTTTTCTTGGCATATAATATCAGAAACCCACAACTTTTGAAATAAATTTATTTAAAGTAGTAAAAATATAAATACTTGCAGATCAGTTCTCAGTATGAGGTTTAATATGTCAGAATATTAAACATTTCAAACACGTTTATATATATATTTTTTTAATGAGTGCAACAAATCTCAAAATTGAACTTTCAGATTTAAATGTAAATTTGTTTAATTGGCATAATTCGGGCATAGCATTATGAAAATTAGCCCATAATTACTACTTTTTTATACAAACATTGAATACAATATTGGTTTAAAAAAGATTATCATGTTGGTTTGAAACTTTTTAGTAACATAAATTATTTTTTAATTTATTTTATATTTTATTATTTTATTTCATTTTTTATATTTTCTTATTGAATAATTACGTATTAACCTGAACTGGTATTTAAGTACGGAGATGATGTAGGCGAGGTAGTACGAAGCCAACGAAATACGAGCCGTTGCTTTGTCATGGAGAAGAACTATTTCATTTCTAATACTGGCAGCTTTTACTTAAAAAATTCACTTATTTGGTATATTGTACTTGTTAATTATTATTTCTTGAAACCAACCGAATCGTCTTTATATCAAGTCCACGTTTGTTAATTTGTTCGTTTTTCAAATAAGGACTACAATTTTTTAACGTACCTGCGAAAATATATTTTCTCGTGTTAATCTATCTTAATCGTGTTATAGACTGAAACTATTTATACAGAAAGCCTAATTAGCAAGTTCTTCTTGTATTTTTTGACGAATTAAAACTTCAAGTTGTTAGTTGTCAGTACCTATCGTCCAAAATGTTCCTACCAGAGCAAAAAAACACCTCTAAATTTGGCAAAACGCCCCTGGCACATCCTCTCCCTGACAGTATCATCGCGGGTGTTTTTCTTCTATGGAAAGAGTGGCATTCCCTTTCACAAAAATAAAAAAAACATCAAGTTGCGACAAAAGCCTATATTTGGTTTTATGTTATTTCAACTTAGTAAACTGAAAATGTTCAATTTATTATTATTTCAATCAATATTGAATGAAATATTTTAAACAAACAGCTTTATTACCAGAAGATTAACAAATAATTTATTATTATTATTATTATTAAATTCTGTAAATTATTAATTTAAATAATTAATTATAATTACAAATAATAATTTAATTATTAAATTATTATTATTAAATTATTAAAACATCAGTATCTCACTGGCACTTTCAACTGACTCCCAATAATGACACATCTACACAGNATGATCTCAATAAAAGATCGAAACGTTGGCACGATAAAGAAAATGTTTTTCTGAAACCTACATCACACCCGACCGCATCTCACGATATCTGAATAACTACGAGGTTATTTGAACCCTCGAGGTACCAGTCTTTTTGGAAAAAAAAAAAGACAATTTGTAAGTATGTCAGGTTCGAATGCAGGGCCGCTGGATTCGAACCCGGGACCTTTACCTTACAGTGATGAGCGCCGTGTCAACGCCTAAACCGTTGCGGCCACCGACGCCCTAATAATTTATTTTTATGTTAACAATGAAATGATGAATACACTGAACACTTATTGCCTGTTTTTAATCAAGTAGCTGTTATAAAACCAAGGTAATTAAATAAAAAGGCATTAAGGGGAGATAATTACTTAACAGTTTGTGCTTTATGTCGGAAATGAAATAAGCAAGAAGATTTTTACACATATGTTAATGTTTTTGAGTAGTGGCATGAACTTAATTAGATTTTCATCTGAGAGGACTAGGTGTAATTAACTATATGACATGGGGCAGTTTTTAGTTATTTATAAAATATTATTAACTGAAATGTATTAATTCTGGACAAACCTTTTATTATATATCGTCAAACTCCAAGGACATCATTATCAAAGGGACTGCATGTTTCGCGAAAATTGTATTTTAAACTGAAACAATGAAAACAATTTTGAGTGTAAAATGGGCCAATTCTTTTTTGAGCATATTCTCGCTGAAGACAAAGTAGCCAAGCCCATTGAATTATTTTGAAAGGGGGACGCGAAGTTTAAAAGGCACCGGCTTGTTCCGGCACGCATAATTTGTAAATTTTAATGATCACTTTGCCTTTTGATGTTAACAGTCAATCTTGGCCATCTTCTTCTTCTTGAATAAAACGTAGTTTTAAATCATTAACAGTCGGAACGGATGTGTTGTGCAATATTGCGAATCGTATAAAATGTATAAAATATTTGTTTTCATAACTTAAAACGATTTTTTTTGCAGGAATAATTGTTGTTTGGATCCAAGGAAGAAATTCAAAGGTAAGGACTACTCTTTTCATTAGATATTCAATGTTTATAAAAATTAACAATCCATAAATTTATTGGACTCTATAGAAGTTTTTCTCGGCATTTACCTGCTTAAATTTCATTTGTTATACAAAGAATTAATAATTAGGGCCACGGAGAAGCCTCTGGTTATTCTATTTGACTGTGAACTATTACCTCCGCACAAGACAAGGTGTGACCAACCCACGAGGCTCAATTGAACCAATTGACATCGTTATTTAATGACTTTAAACATAGATACACTCTTACGTAAATAAAATTTTAGTTAAGTTTATATGTATTAGTAAAACTTATTATTTTACATCAAGTTTTGATCACCGACCCCCTGAGCTTTGAACGAAAATTCTTCGTTTTTTGCGCATGTTTTTCACCGGCTCTCATATTACTCTTGCCTTCTTAGCTTGTTAACCTCTCGAACAAAGGTTGCCAAAAGACTATTAAAAGAAAAGAAAAACCATGAACACATAACCCATGAAGATTTTCACGCTTCTCTCCTCCTAACTGAAACAAGACTGGAAGGGCCGGCAGACAATGTCCCCTGAAAAACGCCCCACGACTTTTCACCCAGTCCATGAAAATGATCCGACTAAAGGTTGAAACTTGGAAAAAATGAAAAAGTTTTTTTTAACGATTCTTCGCTCATGACCGCTTCTCACAATTTCAACAAATCGTTGAACAACCGTACACTAAACAACACACATTAATTACCTAGCAATTCTGTTTAAATTAAATTTAGGACGAAAAGTGTCAAAACGTTTTAAGAATAAGGTTTTAGCTTAGCTTAGCAATTTTAGGAAAAACTAAAATATTACAGTACAGTTAGTGTAAAATATATATGTTACATATTTTGTACATATATGTATATACTAATTATAACCAAATTCTATACCTGTTTCTTAGAAAATTAATTTTTGGTTCAGCCAAAGGGTCTGTTTTACATTACTGCGTGGCTTTATTGAATGGTAGGTAGTATAAAGTTTCTGTATTTCTAGCTAACTGTCATTCCTATTCATTTGTAAATAATACAGATATTTTTTTTATGCCGTATCATTACGATATCCTGCGAAATGAATGAAAGTAGGAAGGTCGTGAGACAATTGGAAGGGAGATCCGACGGCGGACACCCGGCCACCCACGAGACACTCCACACCAAACGGGAAGCAGAGGTTTTTAGGTACTTAACTTACTTGGGCTATGTTTTATCTGAGGGATGTGCTTGTGCTGACTTAATTTAAATCTCTCCAGACGGGGGTTCAAGTCGAGATTTCCCGCCGTTGCGGACTCCGAGGTACCCAGCCTGCCGCCGGGCCACCCCTATATCAGTCATTCCAAAAAACTCTGTCTCTATAAATTATCCATAAGCATTTTATACATATCTTAGAAGGAGATTTTAATGGATTTAAAAAAAAATTATAGATCAAATCAAAAACAATTAGTTCATTGGAAGCTAAATGTGTTTCTAAACTAAAGTGCTTGATGATATTGTCTGTTCTGTGTAAGTTATTCATAAGCTGTTCCCTTTGCTGTTCAAATGCAATGCATTCTAGTATTATATGTCGAGGTGTCGATATGGAGTCACGAGTTGGAAAATTTGGCGTTGCTCTCCAACTTATTTTATGAAGATCCCCAAAGACTGTGATTAGACTTCAATCTGAAAAAAACAGAATAGAAGTCCTTACGTCTTCCTCAATCTGCAAACCACGGTTTTTTATGCAATGTTGGAAATAATTAAATTCACTAATTTCGTGGTCCGCTTGACCAATTAATACATTACAATTAATTAGGGTTTTTAGTTGAGATAAAAAAGTCAATGGCACGAGCGGGATTCGAACCCACGATCTTCGGCTTGATACGCCGCTCCTCTACCACTTGAGCTATCGTGACCTCGATCGATAGCTCAAGTGGTAGAGCAGCGGCGTATCAAGCCGAAGATCGTGGGTTCGAATCCCGCTCGTGCCATTGACTTTTTTATCTCAACTAAAAACCCTAATTAATTGGAAATAATGACCGATAGTATCTCCGTGCGATTGAGGAATCATATTCTTTTTCCCAAAGATGATTACACATTTTTTACAAAAAATTATTTTTTCAATCTTCTTTAGGAATTGCATCTTTAGCGATTTTATCCACAATTTTATTTTGTCAAAAACCATCATTGCCTTTGGCCCAACATAGCACAATAATCTTACTAATAATTTTAAGGTCGTATATCTTCTTATGAATAACGAATATGATATAATTATTACACTTAGAACTAATAGAAAAGTTTCTAATAAGTTCAACAATATTTTTACAATCTATTAAAATGCAGAATTTTGTTTTACTCTTTGAATAGACCTAATTAAAAGCTCTATATATTGCTGTTAATCTGCTGTGAAAGTAGAAGTAGTGTTGGAAGGGAATATTGTTCGCTGTATTTATATTTGGTATCATAAAAAGCACTTCCAGTTTTCCCTTCCTAAAAATTAGCAGATTATCGGAAAAAATTCAGCCACATCTGCGAGAAATTTCATTTGTGCTACATATTGAGTAGACCGGGAGTCGTTTTCAAGCATGAAAGTGTCTATTTCAATGACTGCCGCGCTTTAATCCAAAAAATACTGAGGATCAATAGAGCTTTAATGAAGACTGTATATACAGGGAATTGACAGGAGGAATGCCGGTACCAAAGTGGGAGGATTCGTTTTTTGCCAGAAAACACAGGACTGAACAATCTCAGTAAGGGTAACTAACCCTGAATATAATGCTGTCCATGTTGTACAGTTTAATTAGGCAATTTAAGTTTTTGAAAGTTAGTACACTAAATATACAAACATTTTTAGGAGTCGGAATTGTAAAATATTAGCTGTAAAATAAACACGTTTTTTATATTACTTTCGCCCGTTAATGATGACGCTATTTTAAGACAAATAACGTAGAACACTATTTCAGATAGCGTCACATCAATTTAATAATGGACGGTAACGTAGTGCAAAATCAGTGGACAATGTGCAAATATTTTCAACGGAAAAAATTAAAATTGATCAAAACGTAACGAATAGTTACTAGTCCTTGAAAAATAAAATGTTTAGATATTCTATAACTAAACCTCAACCGAATTAAGAAGTAATTATAATTAGTTAGACCAAATCCATAAGCTGATTCATTGCTTTAAAAAACATTGTTTACAATTAAATTTAGAAATTTTTAAATTATAATTAAAAGGAGGGAAAATTCGAAACGTAGGTTGAAGTGGGAAGTTGGTGTCCCAGTGGATCGAAGTCTCGATAGCTCAAGTGGTAGAGCAGCGGCGTATTTAGCCGAAGGTCGTGGGTTCGAATCCCGCTCGTGACACCACTAGCTTTTTCATTTCAACCAATAACTTACATAAAGATTAATTGATTAAAAGAAGTTATATGGTCAATCGGACCACGAAATATAATCGATTTAGTAATATAAAGGGTTTAGTGCGTGGGCTGTAACGTGCAATATATTGGCCAATGAAACAGAGTAAATTGTAATAATGGAAAGAAAATTTCAGGCTTGGCGTCAGATGTACTATAAAGTAGCATTTTTTCAAGTTTTATCCCTCTGAGATCTTCGGGAGGGAAATGAACTTTGAAAAGCGGCTACTCTTGGAAAAGCTTTTTATACAAATAACACCCCATACTTGCAACTTGCAAACGGATAGGGAACCAAAAAAAGGAAAAAGTTTCGGGGGCGCGTCTTTGACTATTAAGAGCGTTAGCCGAAGAAGATTCTTACCGGTTTGTAACTGTCTACATCAGCAGGCAAAATAAACTCTTTGTCTTTGTATTTCATAATTGTTACCTTACATTATTTTCTTCAGTTTTTAAATTTTAACTTAAAATAACGATTGAACTTCAATTTTTATGCTCGAACACTCCTCGCAGAAGAGAGTTGAAGAGACAATGGCCGCGATAGGATGTGATGGTGACACTAACTTGTTCATTTCAACCAATACCTTACAAAGATTACATAAATAATTCGTTTACAATTTAAAAAAGATTTTTTTGATTAGTGAATGATAAAAGTGGATAAATTCGTACATCTTATTAAAAAAACGTCGGATTAAATATAATCTTAGATTCAAAATGGGCTAGTTTGGTTGGCGTCGAATAATAGGGTTTATTTGTAACAGTACTTTCCCAGATGAAGGAAATGAGATTGTATGCATTAGTTATTTGAAAAGAGGACCTTGTTTTCTCCGGCCATTTGCCCGGGTCGCGAGTCCCCTGTTAAAAACAATTCCACCTTGAAAAGTCCCAGCGGTGTTTTTCACGAACGGGATACGCAGACAATAGATCCACGGCCCTTTTCGGGGAAACGAAAACCGTCTATTATATCTATTTCCACGTCCGCAAATTTCGATTCGGCCCAATGATTATATTTTGGCTGTGAACAGGAAGCGGGCCTCGCGTGTGTCAAGGATTGGCTTTTGCGGGTTTGTTCAACCTGTCGAGCCCAATTAGCCCATTTCCCTCATCCTGTATTTGCATTTGTGTAAACCCGTTCTGGACCGTTTGTAGAAGTTGAATGATTTCCGATTATCGAGTTTCGTTTCGACGTTTATCCGATCAATCAACAACAGCGTTTGACTTTACGGTTTTATTTATTCAATTCCTTACTACTTTAGAAACTGAATCTTTAAAATACGAACAAATAAGGATTTTAATATAAAAAATAATGATCACAAATAAAGACAGTGTAATATAATTAAATTAGTCTCAAAATATTTTGATTTGATTGACAGCAAATTTCTACGATAAAAAGACGATAAATAAAATGTTTTTAATCACTTTATTTATCTCACTCCTCAAAAATTTTCAACTATTTTAGGCGATAAATTATATCCGTAGCTACAAGAAATAAACGTTTTAGGTACTAATTTCAGCCCCTCAATGGTTTTAAAAGTACATTATTTTGAAAAAGGTTCAATTGAAATGGAAAAAAGGGCGACGACAGTCATAACTATAGCGAGGCAAAATCCCTTTAGTTCCAGAAAATACCATCACTACTGAATCTGGTGGTCAAAGTTGGTGCACAGTTCCACGAAAAGAATGCAGAATTTGTTTGTGAATATGCAAAATATTAATCTAATTTTCAGCATTGAAGTTCAAACTGTTATTTTTGATTTGTTCAAAGAGTAAACCAACGTTTTCAAGGCAAAACCTTCCTAATTTGAAATATGCGTTCTTTGTAAATTCTCATAATTTGTAAAAAGATTCTATTAAAGGGAAAGATGGCTAAAGCGAAGTCAGGGACATAAGTAAGCTGAGGCAAAATCACCTCGTTTCAGCAAATATTGCCACTGCTGCAGAGTTGGGCAAAATCAAACTAATTCAATCATGATTAAGAATTTTGAATCATAATTAATTCAATCATGAGGTATGACTAAATCATATAATGATTAATTTACTCATGATTAATTTACTCATGATTAATTCAATCATGATTAAACTTCAATCAAAATTCTTAATCATGATTGAATTAGTTTGATTTTTCCCAACTCTGGCTATAATGACCAACTTACCAAAATCCAACCGGCTCCGGTTAAAAATTTTGAGATGAGAGTCGTACTCAAGGCCAACCTTCAAAAAGTGTTATCATAAACGAAAACCAAAGTTACATAATGATTCTACATGTCTATTTTATTACAATCAAGACCCCCTAGATGGTGTATTTTCCAAATAATGTAGAAATCTCTCCTTTTAAGTGGAATAAATTTTAATTCAAAGAAATATTTTTTCCATTGATCGGTTATGTAAACATATTTACTTTTCAAAGCGTAGCTTGTTCTAGGATTTTTTTATTTTATTTAACGACGGAGTTTTACTTATAATTGGAAGATTGATTTTTGTTAAATAAGGTGTTGAAGGATTTTCGTTTTGATGAAATAAATTTCTGTTAGAAATTTTTTTAAAAGTGATGAATTTGTGTATTTTTCATTTTTTGAGCACCCATTTGAACATGATTTATCGAAATTTAGTCATGACTAACTATATTGTGACTAAATTAGTCATGCCTCGTATTTAATTACTAGTCATAACTAATTTAGCCATCAATTACATATGGTGACTAATGACTAATTAGTCGTTTACTACCAATCATGACTAACGGTCTGAGTGATCAATTATTAATCATTAGACATGGCTAACTTTTGCCCAAGGCTGCACTGCTGTAACTGGTGGATGATATGTAAAGAATACAGGCAATTTTTTCCCACTTGGCTCTTGGAATACGTTGGAAGTATTTAAAACATTAATGATTTTCATCCCCGAATTTAAGGTGTTATTCCCTTTTAGTTACATCCGTTGTTTCCAAGGCTCAAACCTTTTTAATTTGATATATTCATCGGTTGTGAAATGTTTTGAAAAAAAACCTTTTGAAGATAAAATACGGTTAGCGCGACGTCAGGGTTATAAGCAGAGCGAGGCGAAACCCCTTTAGATTCAACAAACATTGCCACTACTGAATCGGATGAATCAAAATTGCAACACTGTTCTACGAAAAGAAAGCGGACTTTTTCCATTTCGACTTGGTTGTATGCATACATTGGGTTTAAGGTGTTACATTCCATTAGTTTTATCCATAGGCAATACCCAAGCTGTCAATAAAATTAAAATTTGAATCCTCAAAGCTTACAAAGTGCCGTTATTTTTAAAAAAAAATTCCATTGAAGAGAAAACCGTTAGCTTGACGGCAGGGTTATAAGGAGGACGAGGCAAAATTTGTTTCAGTGAACCTCTTTTCTGTGTTGTCAAAGTGAGCTACCCACCAAAACTTCTTGCTGAACTATTGCATATGTCACCCAAAATCGAAATCATGCCATTCATAATAATCTAACTGTGCAAATCCCAGTTTTACAAAACGAAAATTAAGAACATACTATCTAAATTCAAGGATATAAAACTTCTCATCTTATTAAAATGGTCACTTTTCCAAAAACATCCTTTTTAAGAGAAAAGCAGATAGCGCAATGTCAGGGTTATATGGTACAGCAAACTCTACCGCTGTGTAGTGGATCTGTTGAGTATGTCACTTACATTAGCATCAATAGTCAACAGGCATGATCTAAAGTACAAATCACCAGAAAAAGTTTTTTTTATTTCTTGATAATCAAACCTTTGGTTGAGTGTTTTGGTTCTAAGAATTAATTGCGGATTCGGAAACGAGAAATAGAATTTATTTATCTTCATACACTTCATGCAAGTTTTCGAGATGAAAATTTAAACTTATCCTCTCTTAGTTCAAATTTACACAAAAAATACAGCAGTCCGGCTCCATATGCCCTCATGCAACTAAAGTTCGTAAAGAATGGGTTTCGAACCACTCAAAATTTTTCTTTATTATTTATGCTTACTCAAATTCCGTGAATGTCTTATGGATAATTACATTCTTTCATAATTTTAATATGGATACATAATTTCAATTTTTGTGAGCATAAAAAATATTCATTCAGAAACTCGTTTTTGGTTTATTGGATAAACATCAAATTAACCAGTACAAGAAGCCATTTTGTTTATTAATGAATCTTCTTATCCTATTTCAATAATAATTGTTATCATAAAAACTCTATAAATGAAATAAATTGTGTACAGATTCAAAAGCAATGAATCGTAAATAATTTACGAATAATATATGCTAAACTGCGGCCAATATTGAAATAGTAAGGCCAAAAAGAAATATATATTTATTTGCAAGATTTTTTTTTCGATTTGTACTCTTTCTGTTGTTTATGTTTTCGATCATCCATTCTTCTGGTAGTCCTGCGGCAAAAATTTACAAGAGCGTCTCGCCATTTTTATTGCGACCGATTTGGCCAACTCTTTTGCTCGAGTATGATACGAATTCAAGGAAAACGTGGTTGAAATCTATAATATGAAAATCATAGCCCTGTTTTCTATACATTTTCTATTAACCCTAGTAGTTTTTCAATTATTTATTGAATACCCAGGCGTTTCGTTTTCAGCATTTTGACAATGAAAATCAGAATGTCAATTTTCTTTACACACCCGCAAGGTTGTCGAATAATTCAAATCACCGGGAAAAAGTCGGTCTGTTTTGTTGTGCATTGCTGTCACGTAAGCAGCGTGTGAGATTTCTGTATGTTATAGGATCGCATATCATCAATCCCAAGGAACCATAATAATACAAGTCATATGTATTGTAAAAATATAAAATGTTTCTCTCTCAAACCACCGATCAACTGCTTTTTGACTCGGTTTCCCCTTTATGTATAAACAGTTACAATGTTTAAAACTAAAAAAAGAAAAAAATTAATTATTTAAAATGAATAATAATTTTTTTAAATAAAAGTGAGAGGAATGGTGTATTATTAATTTCAACAATGCGAATTTTTCTATTTCCTGGTTCCTGAATAATAAATAGGGAATGTTCAAAAATAAAGTAGGATGATTAATTATGTAGCATAGTTGACAACAAAAGCTTTTCATTAACGATTCCTCTATTCCAAATATTAAAAAAATTGAACGTAGCATTAAATATAAAAAAAAGTTTAACATGACAAAAAATTAATTATTTAAAATTATTATCTAGTTAGGGTGAAAAGCAGAAAACCTCACATACACATTTCTTAAAAAACATTGTGAATAGAAAAACGCACGCTTCCTCATTATACTCGGTTTATCGTTACTGTACATATTAAAAAACCCTATTTTATTTGTGTGGTGATTAGTGACCGTTAATTGATAATTATTCAGAAATCGTGAGATGCGGTCTGGTGTGATGTAGGTTTCAGAAAAACATTTTCTTTCGTTATCGTGCCAACGTTTCGATCTTTATTGAGATAATTTTTCATGGCCTGGGATTTACAAACATTGTTTACATTTAACATATACATTTAGGATGTGAAAAAGTGATTGTATAAATTCACCATTCAATGTTTTAAATCCCAGGCCCTGAAGATGATCTCAATAAAAATCGAAACGTTGGCACGAGAAAGAAATGTTTTTCTGAAACCTACGTCACACCAGACGCATCTCACGATTTCTGAATATCTATTTTATTTATTGAACGAGGAGATTTTTTTTGAAAAAAAATTGGCCAAGGTATCTGCATTTGAAGGTTTTTGAAGGAAAAACAAACTTTTTGGAAAAAATTTCGATGCTTCGTTTCATTCTTAATAATTACTTCGTTTTATTTTACAAATTTGTTGTTCAGTTCCAATCGGCAAACATTTTTGTACAAATTTAGGGTGCTGGAGAACGCATTTTTTTCTGTATAATGGTTTCTAGATATAATTACTTTTATATCTAATACTCTAATAATTAAAATTTTAAAATCTAACACGTCGAATTCTAAGACACGAATCGAACCCACAAGGTACAAAAACTACTCATAATATTACAATTTGGTATATGGTTTAATAGTTTAACAACGAAATTAAACATAATCATTGCAACATTACAATTTGTTTCCCATAAAGTAATAATACGCATTTATGTTTGTGTTTTGCAATATGCAAATATTATCGATGGTAATTATATAATTTAACATAACTCACAAATAACAAATTAATAATATATGTGACATCAAGTTTAATTATATTATACCATTATAACAGTAATTATTTGAAAACAATAATTAATCGCAAAATCTACAAACATAAGCAGCGGTTTATGATGAATAGAACAACATATAATATTCAACAAAAAAACAATATTCATAAACAAAACTCTCTCTACTGGTAAAGTTTTTCAGGGTCTGTCAATTTTCGCTGGTTTTCCTTTACTAATACGCTCCGGAAAAAAAATCAAATATCAAAAATTTGACGATAACAGAAGAATCCGTTTTATTTTTCACGAAAAAAAATATTATCGGATAAAATTTAATATGCTGGCGCTGTGTTGAACATATTTAATTCTTGACTTAGTTTAAAGTTTAAATCTTCAACTTTTCCTTCTATATTTATAAAATGAGAATGAAGGTTCGTGAGAAAGTTTTATACACCGCACGTTACCAGGCAAAAGGGCCTAAGCTGGGCGTAACCCCAATGGCCTATAAAGTTATTAGAAAGTAAACCATAGAGTTGAGGTTGCCCAATAGTCTTATGTTGTAGCATTAATTTTGAATATATCGTCCTATCTGATTATTAGAGAAAGTTTCCAAAGTTATAATTATGTTTTGATAATGCGCCCTGAAATGTGACAGCCATGGCTAAACTTGGAAAATGATATTACGTTAACTAGGTATATTTCAAAACGAAATGGAATCAAACAAGTTACATAAGAGAAATGCTAGTTACAGATCTACAATAAATATCAAGTTAATTATATTATAGATATTGGTGTTTAAAAGATTATAATTTATATTCTAATTTAAAAATTATACGCTATCAAATGCAAAATAAAATTAACAGTATCGAAACTATGCGCATATGATGGTTTGTCTGTAACAAACATTTGCAAGAAAAAAAAGTTAATTTTCCAACAGATTTGTGTTTAGGGTGTTTTTGTGAATGTAAAAAAATAATAATAGTGAGTTGGTTTCTTGCTTAAAAAAATTTGTTAACCTACAACTATTGTGGGCGAGCAAATTCATATCTATTGAAATACAATTAAATCAAATAATTTTGTCAACAAAATTGTTTTCTGTTTAATATACAGAAAGCGTAATTTGATTATTGTAAAATTTATATAGGAATAGTGAGATGCGGTCTGGTGTGATGTCGGTTTCAGAAAAACATTTTCTTTATCGTGCCAACGTTTCGATCTTTATTGAAATCATCTTCAGGGCTCAAAGTGTTTGTCTTCTGTGTAATTGTGCCATTCTTGCGTGTCGTGTCGAGAGTGTAAAATTGTAAAATTTTATCTCATTTAGTAAAATGATACATCATACGTAAAGAACAAACGAATCGACTTCCAAATATAAGCATAACAAAAACAAAACCCTTTAAATAAAAAAATTCTGAAAATAATCTGCGAAGTAAGTTAGATTTTTTTTTTTTCAAGAAACAAAGTTGATTGTCATATTTGTCGCCCTGAATATATTTTTGGGAGAAAAAATTGTCAAATTTTACTTTGTCTAAGTGCCACCAATTAATTTTGAAAATCACAAAAATAGTGATATTTTTACACAATTTAAACAATTTTAATCCAGAGGCAACGATCCTTCCTGAGGTTGTAGTACCCCAAAACATAAATGTAACGGCATAAAAAAGGCCTCTGATTAAATCAAAACCGGGGTTAAAGCCAAAACGTTTTAAGAGTTTTTCTTGATATCGTCCTCATTTTAATCACATATAATGGCATAAAAACCCAACTTTACAAGGGTCGTACAAACCTAGACATTGGACAAAATCCATAAGAGTTAAGAATTTTTTGAAAGTATAGAAAATATGGCTTTTAAAAAAAATTAGGTGTTGGTTGGTATGGTTTTCTTGTGAAAAAACTTTAAAACGACATATGTCTAGAACGGGTTGAGATAGAAATGTGTGATTGGCGGCGTTTAACTACATTTGTGACAGTTTCACCGCAATGAATGTAGTCGTCTACTTTCAACACACTCTGTGCATTTCAGATAGAAATCAAATCTGCTGGTTGTGAATATTGATTACAGATAAAAATAAATTAAGAAAAAACTCAAATTATATCATTAATACATAATTTGAGTACATCTAATTATAATAACCTGTAAGTATTTATAGAATGAAGGAAATTTTACTTAAACTTTAGACATGAGCTTGAAATCTCGAAGAAGTTTATCTTGTAAATGATTTTGCATTTTTATTTCCGTTTTCTATTAAAAAACAAATCAATCTCATAGGGTTTTCAAAAGGCGTTTGTTGGTCTAACCTAATCTACATAGGAATAACATTTTATAAAAATATGTTGGACTTAATGAAAGAAAGTTTTGACGGTTAAAGTAACCTGAAAATTGAAATATATCGAACACGATTGAGAATCATACTTTCGGCAATAGAACTTTTTTGTTAAAATTTACAAGTAGGATAACCTTTTGAATTATTGACGTATGTTCATGGGACACCCTGTATATCCCCTGAACGGAAGGCCTAATTAAAATTTGAATAGGACGATAAGATTTTACGTGAATAATTACTTTAGGAAACTGGGCAAGATATTTTGATACAATTCATTACGAGACTTAAATGGCCGGTAAAACAATATGAATTATAGTTTAAGAAAAAAAAAATACAACTTGAGATCAGGAAATGTGTTGACTTTACGGTGCGCGGTTGAAAGCCAGAGGGTCGGTTTTTCCTTTTATCTTGCATCCGTGCGATTTCTTTTAATAGCAGCTTTAAAAGGTGAGACAATCACCTGGCAGTTGCCTTGGCGACCTTTGTGCATCCCTTAATGGAGGCAAGGCTTCAAACTGTCAATTCACAGAATTTCCTCGTTAACCCTTTGTATGGAAGTCGGATGGTGGAGAGGCCGGTGAAATAGAGTAAGTGAAAGGGTGAAAATTGGAGGCGGGGTTGTCGGATAACTAGGAGACGCCCCGGGGTACATGGATCGTTATGTTCAGGACCGTATCGCCAGCAATATGCTCCCTGGAAATTGGCCCGACGAGAAAACAATCCCCCTGACGGAAACGTTTAAGGCCCCAGCCATCTGGCAAAAATGAAAACGCGTTTTAAACGTTAAACTTCTGAAATATTAAATCTACCGGCCAATTACTTAAAGCGCGGCGCTTCGCTAATACCCAGTCGACTGTTCATTTATTATTCTTTAAGAGGTAGAAAAATTAGTTCCGAGTATGACTTTAAGGCCTTTCTGAAGTTAATTATGATTAATTATCCGGATGTGTTAAAAAATGAATCAGTTATGAAGAATAATGCTTTTAAAATTTAACAAGTATAATACCAACTAAGCTCCCATTCTTTAATTATGCTCATACCTTAGTGATATTTTTTAACCAATTTACGGAAACTCTCTTAACTCAATTTATATATTTATGCACATTTTGTGCACATAAAACGACGAAATTGTTGTTTGGTCATATTTTTTCTCAACACCCACTACTGATGCTGGTGAAATGCCTGATCAGTCTGAGAGATTAAAACAGCGAGGAACTGCCCACCAATCGGGACAGGTTCACCCAGTAGATCTCATGAATGACCAATGATGAAAACACAATAAAAAATATATATTTATAATTATTTTGGTGGTGTACAAAGAATAGTCTTTAACCTAATTTTAATAAATGATTTGCAATGCATTCTTTGCATGTTTATAAAAAAATTAAGGCAATCCAAGTTTGAGTCAAATTACATGTAATTCTCTGTAACAAAATAAAACAAACTTGGTTTTACAAAGTAAGTATCCCTAATTTACTATCTACTCTAGAATCAATGCATCTCAAAAAGTGAACTGCCATGTTGTTCTGTTTATGTAGGTGTAAAATTAATTATTTTTTGTATGCACTTTTTGATAGGAAGACTGCGAGAAATGTAAAAGTAAATTTGTTATGTAAATGAACCAAATGGCTTGTCCGTAAATAAAGTATTATTATTATTATTAATATTAACCTATCAAAACTACAATAAATATTTTCTTATCACCTACAACGTTAGCTCTTGCATTGCACTAAATCTTAACTCATTTTTTAGCCCAAACTCAAAAATATGTAAGTTATTTAAACACGTGGTAAATAACTGATCTTTATTAGTCTGTAAGAATATATTGACATTAAACAAAATACAAATACAAATATACATCATAAATACCTGTAAGAATAAATAAAATTGCACGTTATGTTACCACTAACTCAATACAGCACCTTTTTATTAAACAACAAAAAATAATATTGTAACCCTCTTCCCTGGTTACTTCCAGAGTTTCAGGATAGCTCCGATAGGTGTTGGCGGGACATATGAGTATTTACAAATATAATTACCTCCTTCACTGAGACAGTTTTACAAAAGAATAAATACAATCTTTACGAAATTGTTGGTACAGAATAGCATAAATATAACATCCTAGATAAAATCCTTCGATATACATAAAATAGTAAGGTGATTGAAATTCTGTTTTTATCTAAACAAAGTAAAATGTGGAGAAAAGCGTATGCCAGGATGCTAGTATTGTGGTAATATTAAAAAGAAATAACAACTGTTGATATTCACATAAATAGCATTACACAAATAAAGAACTAAAAATAGTAACAAGTGACTGAAATGACTAAACTATACCTACAGATAAATAAAAACAAGTCTTAGTTTTTAGGTACAAAGTGTTTTCTGCGCATATGTTTCCAGCAGGCTGAGTAATATTATACAATATGTGTAATAGTATATACAAATGAACTTGCAACAGAAGGGTGTCCTGGTTTTTACAAAACTGCTCAAACTAGGAAAATTTAAACATGTTTTAGCGTAAGCCATATTTTTAAAGATTTTAATTGCGATTTTTTTTTTTAAATCCTTAAAGACATTTTATAAAATCAACTTTTTCAAATGAAAAATGGTATAAAACCAATATGCAAATCGGTTCAGAAAAGATTGAATTTTTAAGTATTGCAAACAGTGTTCCATTAGACACTACAAGAAAAATTTTCTTCTTTATAAAGTAAAAAATTACTTTTCTTAACCGTTCCTATTTTGTGTACACTACGTAATTTCATTGGACTATTTTCTTTGGGGCTAAAAAATATCGTTAATAAAACGTTAAACTAGATGAAAATAAAATATCGTGTGAAAGAGTCTTTCTGTCAACTAAATCCTCATATTATTCTACACCATCAACGAAAGATGAAGGCCGATAAAGATGATTGCATACAAAATGAAGGAACAAACTTCAAACAGTTTTAAATAAAATTAGACAACAAATTGTTCACCTAAAATTTATTTAAATAAAATGATTTATTAAGACAATTTAAAAAAGAATTTTAAAAGAAATAAAGTTTAGCGCATTTTTTCTCATTTCTATTTGGCTGGGCTTATCTTCAAAAAAATAAATATACTCATTGTATTCATGTTATATTATACACAGGGTGTCAACTTACTGGTATTTTTAAAAACTAGTCAAGCTAGCAAAAAATTTAAGAGGGTTCTTTGCCACTAGCTGTTTCAAATATAATACATCATCATTCCGATTAATCAAGTTAATTTAATTTTTCAAAAATGGTGGCAACTATTTTTCGTTCATCTTCGGCCAATGGTCAGGTGGGACTTAATAAAAACCCAGTTTTTGTCATTGAGAGTTGTCGTCCTTTTTTTGGGTATACAACGACCATTATTGTAATAGAATATATAAATAGTAACATAATAGGGAACTATTATTCATCAAGTCACCTTGTTGTATCTTGTGTAAAAATAGTGATTCTTTATATTAAAAAAAAAAACTTTTTTAAATCGTTCAAGATAAACGTCTTCCATCTCAACCAAAAACCTTAGATAAAAAGAATAATTAATTGGAACAAATAATATGATCAATTATGACCACTGAATAAAAGTTAGAAATTGCAAAGGTAACACGTTATATCAGGCACTGCAACAAAATTTGCCATTGGGTTTTATTTTTGTTGAGCTTTTGGTATTTGATTTATAAGCCCAATGGAATAAATTATTTGTTATTATTTAAAAAATAAATTTAATGGGATCTTTAGGCCAATAGAAAAGGAGGAAGTAACGTTTTGTGCGCCAGGGACATGTTCCCAACTAGATAATCAAAGTGTTCTCCAAAAAACAAAAATGGATTTTTAATAAGAGCTGTTTAATTAAAGATAACAAATAAAGGTAAAAATTTGAAATCATTGTTGTAAGTAAAGATAATTAATTTTTTGATTATTTTTCTCAGGTAGTTATCTAAATTTACATTATTATTACAAATAAATATTTATGGCACTGTGGTAAACCGAATAGAAAATACAACATGCATTCATTTTTGCCTTTAACATATTATCAAAGTTTTTTTGCATTATCTAATTTAAGGCGACATTTTTGCTATACGTCAGTTTTCCTGAACGGATTTTTCAACGGTTTTGCTATTTTTCATAAATGAAATAAAAAATGTTACCGTTATTTAATTTTATATTCTTAAAAACCGTTTATTATTGAAATGGTTAATAAAATACTTGTTTACATGTTTTCTACTTTATGTAATTTTTTGAAAACCGGTCACTACTAAGTAGACACTGTACATAGTTTATACTTTTATAAATTTTAATTATGTAAGGAAATACACTTACGTATATTAATTTATTTTAATTAGTAATGTAAATGCTACGTCGTTATTTTAAATTAAACAAGCAATTTAGAACAATGTCTGATAATAAACGTATCCATTTCTATCAAATTTACACATTTGATTAATTATGGTAAAAATTAATTTTCATAATGTACAGGTATAAAACAAACAAATGCTGAGAAAAGTAAAAATTTAATTACATGGTGTAATGGGAAAAACTTAAAATAAACATGGTGGGAAAATTAGTTTTAAGTTCGTTTCTACTCCGTCAATTATGACCAGCATGAACATAAATGAAATACCGTGATGAAATTATTCTTTTATACACAAAAGGAATTAAAAATGACAACCTATTATTATCAGAAATAAAACGGTTAAGCCATCTTTCATGTAAAAGACCCAAGTGAGCAACTAAACGTGTACGTCTTTTTAATTGTATTACCCCTCGAAATATAATGTTTATTTTAATCAATTAAGATGATATCAATTATTTACATAAATTACAAAACTTCGTGTCGACTAGAGTGTTAGAAACAGTTTAGTAAAAGAAATTTCAAACTATAGCCTTGCTATATTCGATTTCCTTTGAACGTTGGAATAATTTATTAAATAGTTAAAATATATACGTCATCTCGATACATGCGATATATTCAGAGTTAAGCGATAATTCCTTCGCTCTAAATAGTGTGTGATTAATTTTGTTTCTATTCTTTGTTTTGAGGTTGAGTGTATTTTTGGCGTGAGTGTGCAATGGGAGAGGGACAATGGTGGAGAATTGAATACTCTATCGACCCTCAATTAGTTTACTTATATAATAGTTATAAAGGGTGATTGAGTGAATCATATGTAAATACGAAATAATCTTTGTCATTGATATTAGCATTAATATTATAAATATATATAAAAATATATAAATTCAAATGTTATAAGTAAACCAGATGGAGATTAGGAGTTCAGTGTAATAGATAGCTGATAGATCTTGTCCATTCTTCAATGTAAAACTTTTGTATTTATTACGATTAAAGCAATAAATTCGAGTATTTTATATAGAAGTTTTTATTTGTAAAACGCTTAAACCATTAGTAATTCTTCTATTACTATCGTCTATAGTGGAATTGCTCGAAAGGTTAGCGAGAAACTGTCTTTTTTATTTCTTTCGAGATGTCTTTATTGCTGTTTTTTTTAATATAAAATAATATGAAGGAATGTATTTAAAAATGAGCGAGAGTGTGTCTCTAGATTTCAAAACTGCATGCATTGGGGGTTGAAATGACTTACTACAAAAGACCATCTAATCTGACCTGCGCTGCCCAAAGTTGGTGATACCCGCTGCATACTGCATAAAGTCATAAGCTCAATTATGTTTATATGTTCGGAGTTTAGTTTATATAAGTCAATAAAATCAATACACAGTTATTGTGAAGTAAAATGAAAAAGGTTATTTGCCCCCCGAGAGGGCATGAATAAAAAAGTGGGAAAAAGTATATTAGTTGTTTCTCGGTCGGATGAATTTAGTAGGATTAAACGAGAGATAAAAAAGCTGTGTGTGTATGGTGCGCGCGCGATTCCGGGTGCCTCTGTGTGTGTGTGTGTGTGTGTGTGTGTGTGTGTGTGTGTGTGTGTGTGTGTGTGTGAAAGAGTAAAGGTCAGAGAAAATATTTACCTATCGTCCAGGACTGCCTACCAAATTTCAACGAAGATAGGCAGACCAAGATGATGTAAATATCAAACTATAAAAAATTAAATACAAAAAGAATGAATAGCTAGAAACAAAAAGATATAAAAAATATATGTGGGAAGAAGAAGGGAAGCAATGACGTCAACCCCGGACTGAAGTGACGTATGGTGGAGGGGAGTTGGCGGTTAGAAGGTTTTAGGACAGTGAAAAAAGAAGAACGACGTAGTTGGCATTACTTTTTGTATTAAGACGATAAATTGTAATCTTTATGACGTTGTGTTAATTACAGTATCTCACTCCACGATTGCCTTCTCATTTTGAGCACCTATTAATTCCACATATATGCTATAGGTAAAACTCATGATATATATTTTATATTAAAAAAAACTGATCAAATTATCNTATATATATACAAACAGAACAAAAAATGGGAAAAAAAGTATTAGCACAGTCAAAATGGATCTAGAAAGCACATTTATGTGAATGCAAATTTAATTATAGGAACGGTTAGTTATTTTTTAAATAATGAAAAATGTATGTATTGTTAATTCTATCTGGACCAATTATGATAGCTGGGGGTTAATTTCTTCAATTTTTTCTTATTTGATATGTAAACTTTGTAAATTTTTATATTATCCTTAAACTAGAAGTGTTTAAACAATATGAGAAATCCAGGATAATTTCCTACCAATTCTACCTTACAAGGGTTGACATAGCAAACTTCATTTTCTTCTGCAAGCAGCTTCTTCCACCCTCTTTCTATCGGCATCTCCACCGGTGTTGTGGAATGGGGTATCCGCTCATTTTAAAACCGTGCCAGTACCCTCCAGTCTGGACGGAATAAAAAGGTGAATCGCGATGTTTCGGAAATCCAATCTACTCTTTTCCCAGCTCTAATATCAGGAGAGCCGGGAAAAAATTTAATTCTTTTGTCCTCGATACAATCCGGTAATCTCGTCTTCTATACTCCTCCCCATGGTTCCTTTTCGGAAAAGTTTTTTTTAAGAAGGTGCATTGTAATATTAAATCAGAATCTCCTGATTGGCTCCTTTTCTGAAAATTCCTGACGCTTTCAAAGGTAAAAAAGAATATTTTCCTTTCAGGATATTCTGTAATATCTGATATGCTGTAATTGATATTTATAGTTAATATTATAATTTATATCTGAGCTCATATTGATTAAATAACTTTTATTAAAGAGTATTATTAGATTAAGCACACAATGGTCGAATTTTTCTGAAATAAATTATTTTTCTATTAAAATATAACCAACGAACTGTTCTCGTTAGTAAATTGTATGATAATTATTTTTAAAAATAATTTCGAAAATCAATTGTATTGATATTAATAACAGACATAATATGTTAAAAGTCACTCCGTTTTAAAATATTGTTTTGTAAATATTTATATTACATTCTTATGATAGAAGTATCTCTGAATACAGGGGCTTCCATCACCAGGATTTCATATGTAAATGCTTTGTGAAGTAATCGTGAAATTTATACATTTTCTTTTTGATAAAAAGTTTCTTCAGTTAACTTTTATTATTTGCTAATTGCTAAAATCGCACTGTTTTAACATTGAAAGCTGAGCAGTTGGTCGTTCTTTTTTATTATTCATTTTATTTAACACTGCAGATTTTATCTAACCACTGTATTAAAACAGTAAAAATAATAGTAATCAATATAAATTGCTTTTGAATTCTGTGAAATGGGGCGTCGGTGGCCGAAACGGGCGTTGACACGGCGCTCATCACTGTAAGGTAAAGGTCCCGGGATCGAATCCAGCCGCCCTGCATTCGAAACCGACATACTTACAAATGGGCTTTTTTTCAAAAACACCAGCACCCTGAGGGTTTATATGAAAAAATATATTGTGAACATGGTTTACATTTTGGATATTCACGCAACCTTTGTATGTGCTATATAGATAGTACGAATGAATGAGGACGACCATTGAAATACTGAAATAAGTACTAATTTCTTTAAAAAGGTATTGTGAATTTTTCCTCAACTTAAGAAGCTAATTTATGAATGAAGATTAATTGATTTTTTAAACAGAAAATTTCATTAAAAAAACTTTTATTATACTTGTAACAACCCTTACTCATTTCTAGAAAATATGGAATCAGAGGAGTCAGATCTGAAATTTCGGCCAGGGCTCAGATCAAACTTACTAAAAATTTAACAATCTTGATCCCAAAAGTGACTTTAAGAACGGACAAAACTAGCGAATTCTTGACTTCTTTTATTGATTTATTATCGATTTATATAAGCGCAACTCTACACATACACATGAATTGTACCACCCATTTCGGTGTTTGTGCAATATTGGTCTTAACAGCCCTGCTTCCGAAATTATGCTCCATCAAAACAACTAAATGGTTTCAGCTTCTTACTAATGCAGTTTTTAAACTAGACACATCACACTCTCACTCATTCTCAAATACATTCTTTCCTATTTACATACGATTTACTTCTCAAGGAGGTGGCAGAGTACTCGATATTGCTCCATTACCCTTTACTAACCATACATTACTCATCGTCCGAGCCATCTTACACTGCACTTTCACGCAAATAAATACGTGCAATTTAAGTATGTATCACGCATACTAGCTTCGTATGCAAGTTGAGTTTAACTGACGTTCGCTCCCATATATTTTTTATTGAGTCATTTTTCTGAAAAACCCGAGAAACATGAATTATTATTTTATATCTAGTTTTTCCAGAAGAAAAAACTTTTGATCTAACTCTCCAGAATAAAGGGATACGGAGAAAATATAAAGTATTTCAAATGGTAACATACCCGCCAAAGTACATTTGTTGAAAGGGTTTTTGACGCTGGTTTTACAGGTGTTTAATTGGAGAAACATTTCCCATGTCATTAGCAAAAACCTTTTTTAACGCAGTTTTGCGGATAAAAAAATTCTTCTCCAACTTCTTTTAAAATTTACTTATTTATCAGTTTAATTTATATTAGATTACTAGCTTATTGTACCGAAAGAAAAGCTTTTCCTCAAATAATGCCCTGGGTGTAGCTCATCAAAGCAAGATTTACATTTAAAAAATTGGAGATGATCATATTGTTGGGAAAAATGGACCGAAATTTGCAACCCCTTCAGCGCCTTTGGTAAGCGCCAATGTTCAATTCTGTTTACAAGCCAGTTTTCTCGCAATGAAAAATGGACCCTATATCCAAAATAACATGCGAAGGGTAAACCTAACCCTTGGTACCTTAAAGGAGTTTGAGAAATAACCGGGATAACAGACCCCAGACCTTGCTATTGCCCAATGTGCTGGTTGTTTCCAAAAGACCCAGTTACGGTACAAACCACTCGACTTAAAAAGCACATTCGCGTAAAAACCAATAATTATATTAAAACAGTTAAGTTTACTTATTTTACAAGCTTGACGAATTAATAATCAGTACAATATAATGCAGAATCCAACTAATTTAATTTTATTTCCAGTGATTGTTCCTGTTTCCATTTCAAAATTTAAACTAACAAAACCGTTATAAAGCATTTATACAAATATTCTATATTTTTCAGCGATTGGAGTAATAACGGATTAAATAAACGAGCGGGTGATAAACAAATTATAACCGAAGAACAAATGGGCTTTTGTCTCTCCGTCGAGGATGTTTTGGCTGAATATTTACCATGCGGAGCAGCGCTTTATATTCAATTAAAATAAAAAGCAACAAGTGTTTGTTATATTTGTCGATTTCAGCCTCGCTTTCAATACCGGCGAATTATTGTGTAAACTTTACAGACTAGGTGTAAAACGATTTAAAATATGAGTATTTATTGCTTTATGATGTGCTTATATATCAGTTAAAAGACTTAGTGATTTTAATTAAACAAAGAACCTTTAACTACTGCAATTAGTCATAACATTGAAATTAAAATTTGTTCGTTCGTTCTACAATTTATAATAAAGAACCATTAAAAGATTAAAATTAAATGTAAAAGCTAAATGTTAACTTAGGACCAACCTATTACTTTCTTCTATTCATAGCAAAATTTATCTTTTGCATAGGAATCATACAATGTTTAAACATATAAATTTACTTAATTGCCATCCGTCGTTACATACATTGACAGTCAGAAAATTCCGCCCACTTCTAATATAACTTGCTTTGTATATATTTTTATATATTAATCAACGTTTCACGTTTTGTAACGTTTAATAATTGAGTCTTTTTCTAAAACAGTAAAACAAATGGAAATTTCTATGGAAAACGGAAAAAAGGTAGATAAAAATTGTCTTAATTTTGTTTTACATTTTTAATTAAGATTTCAATATCGCGTATTTGCTTCTGTTGCCGTATTACATCTCGAAGACGCTTCGGCGAACTTTCTACCAGCCTGGAAATATCTCTTTGCTGGAGGTTAGCCCATTCTTCTCGAATAGTCTTTTCAAGATCGTGGAGTGTATCAGGAAGTGATGGACGTGCTCTTATTCGTTGTTTGAGGTTATCACATAAATGTTCGACGATGTTCAAATCTGGAGAACGAGCTGGCTAAGACCCTGATGTTGCACTGTAAAGGTACGTTTGTACTATGCGAGCGACATGTGGACGGGCATTATCATGCATTAGAATAGGAATGTCGCTGATTTCATCGAAGATAGGCAACGCATGATGTTCCAAAATTTCATCCACATAGCGAGTGGCTGTCAATGACATTCCACGAACAACCAACTCTGTGCGACTCTCCATTGAAAACCCGCCCACACCATCACTGGGCTACGTTCAAAAGGTTGGCTCCGCGGACTACAGACTTCGTACCTTTCATTCGCCTTCTCTACACTCTTTCGCGCCCATCTGGAGATCGCAGAGCAAATCTACACTCGTCTGTAACAAGTACAGCAGACCAATCGTCTAAAGATCAACGGCTGTGTTCTCGACCAAATGGGAACTGGGCAACTCTGTGTGTTCTGGTCAATTCTGGTCCTCTTACGGGGCGAAAAGCCATCGATCTATACTGATTTAATTTTCTTCGAGCAAAGCGTTCAGAAATTTGAACATCTCAAAATTATTGGAGCTGATAAATCGTTTGAACAACAGTTGCCGGTTTCGCAAAATTCTCAAAGACCAAAAACGGTCTTCCTGTGGTTCTGTCATCTTAGGGCGTCCAGAACGGCCTTCTATGGTAGGACCGGGTTTCACTAAAACGTCTAATGGCGTTTCGCAGTGTTTCATAGGGAACTCCGATGACAATAACCTGATGGAACGTCCATCATCAAAAAGTACCATGCGCAACTTCCTCAGCACATAGTGCCATTTTTAAGTTTAAAAATTGAAATTGAAAAACAAAGATGAAATCTAAACAGTTTATTGCTTCAGAATTCAAATGAGACTGAATAAACATTTTAAATTCCGTAAAAAATAAACATGGAAAAATCCTTTATCCTTGTTTTAGATTAAGGATACAGTGTGTTAACCTCTAATTGCTATTCCCAATTTAAAAAAGCTTAAACAAATATTTATTGATAAAAACAATGAGACAAATTATGGGCAGACTTTTCTTTTATCGAGGAAACGAAAAAAACATCAATTGGGTGGAATTTTTTGCCTGTCAGTGTATAAACAAATCCCACAGAAGTGTAAGGTGTTGGTATTCTCTGACAGGTATGTCATAAATAGTCCTTTATGGAACAAAGTAAGTTGATATTATGTCAAGCTCTTATGGTCAATATAGTTTCAAGTGTGTATAAACTATATTCAGTTAAAGTTGAAACGATATTTTCAAAATCACATTATAAAGCTGTTAGCTGTGAGAAATAACAATATCCAATATCTTAAAATAAATGAAAACCCATGTTCACACACACACACACACACACACACACTTTTTTTCACTCTCGCTCCATTCGTTACTCTCATATTATTTATCCAAATGTTTATTGATTCATTTACAACTTAGCACTATTATCATACCCTCACTTTTAATCTCTTTAAATATAGCTGTAAAAAAAAATAACTGTTACATTCAATTCACTAATTTCGTGGTCCGCTTGACCAAATAATATATTACAAATAATTAAGGTTTTTTAGTTGAGATAAAAAAGCTATAAGTAAAGCTCTGCGTGGCCATTTCATTTCTCGTCGAGAATCCAATCCGATTACACGACATTTGAAAAATAGCAAAAAGAGGAAAATTCAAAAGGTGGGATTGAGATGGGAAGTAGGTGACCGAGTGGATCGAGGTCACGATAGCTCAAGTGGTAGAGCAGCGGCGTCTCTAGCCGAAGATCGTGGGTTCGAATCCCGCTCGTGCCATTGACTTTTTTAATCTCAACTAAAAAACCTTAATTAATAGCTGTTACAGTTTTATTGTTTTCAATTATTCGGGCACTAAGCTTAAAGTTCATCATCAGGTTGAAGGAGTTACAAGCACATCTGTAGACTGTTATTTATCCTTTTAACCGTTAAGTACATCTTTTGCGCTAAACAGTCTCATAGAAAAACAGTGAGAAATAATGACAAACAAACAAACAAACTGGTACGCGAGCCCACACACGCACACACCACGGTCGCTTCATTCGAAGTCCTTCAGATGTTTTGAACGCGATCTATTTTTCTTGCGGGATGTTTCCGTCCTTCAAACTTTTCCAACAAACCATTGCAATTAACTTAGCACTGACGACCTAACGAAGAAATATGTGTTATCGATACCTGCATCGTTTGAAGAAAAGCTCAGATAAGTAACGAGTTGATCTAATTGAGTAACGGCTAGAAAGAAAAACCGGCATTTAAGACTTGGCAATTTTGAACAAAGACGTTTTCCTTTTACAGGCACCCGTCATTTTTCATCTTTTCTGCAATTATCCAGACTTTTCACAAAGAAACAAAAGCAGAAATAGCGCCGAGAATACCTTCACCCCCTCCCCGTGGCCAGGCGGCTTAATTCAAAATTCTAATCCCACCACTATTTTTCGTCCTTCTTTTGACGCCACCCCGACGCCAGCGCTCTATAAAAACTCAAGGGTTTTCATAAATTTACATTCAAATCGAGGGATATTTATTGCATCTTTTTATATTTATTTTTTTGCTTTTCTGAAACAAATCTAGAAGTGGAACGGAATGGTATTTTTATTCTTTTATTATTTTACTTCTATAGCTACGATTTGCTGAAAAAGACAAATTTTCATGAAAATTTAAATTTTTCCGGTATACACCATAAAGGTAGATTTATGTTTTTGGAAACATCAAAGGTTAACAAAATTGGGCAGTTATGAAGTCAAATTGTTCAATTGCTCAATGTGTTTTATAAACTATAATAATTTACCTAATAAATATTAAACATTACAAACCGAGAAAATTTGCATATTTAGAACGGTAAGTTTTAATTATAATTGAACGTGAAACTTGTAATGTGTGTTCTAATTCCGTAGTTGAACTACTATAAAAGGCAAGACAAAAATATAAAAAGTCTATTTTCAATCGAGCCAGCACAAAAGGGCTAATTTTACTTTGACTTTAGCTTATGTGTCTTTCTTTTTTTAAAAATATTTTATAGCTATTCTTTCCGTGTAATCTTGTATCATTACAAGGTGTTTCACTGAATAAAAACAAGGAAGCTAGAATATTTTCGAGATTTTTATAACCGCGGTATAAATGCGCAGCGTTGTGCCTTTTTCAGAAACGCTAGTTTTCACTTGGAACGCGCAACGGCCCTGGCTTCGTTCAACCGTCGACGATAATAAAATTAATATTTTGTCAAAAATAGACCACACTCTTCACTCCATGCCTCATACAAACGCTTGAACATGACTGAGAGCAGCTGAGTATGTTTGCATCAATATAATATCGGATCCATACTTGACGGCAGAGGAAATTATCAAACCATATCTCCATTTTCGATTCTCTTTTAAAACCTAATGTTAAGGACCCATTGAAACAAAAAAAAACCCAGAGAAGTGGGCATAAAAAACAATGTCGATAAAGAAACTCTTCAGGAAAACGCAGCGACCCACCGTTAACAATTTTCAAAGCGGGATTGGAAGAGATGCTTTATTCTGAGCTTATTCTACCCAACCAAACTGTTAATTCTACTGTATACTGCATACCATTAGAATAATTAACGACAGAAATTCCAAATTAATCTAGAAGGAAAAGAGAGCATTTTTGTCATATAGTACCATTTATAACCTCGGCGTGAAAATCTTCAGTCCAGATATTTTAGAAGAAAGTAACGCCCGTAAGTTTTTGTCGTTCGAAAATCTGAATACGTCTGGGAGGACAAAAAAACACAAAATTCCATAAAAAATATAAAATATTTCGAATATTGCTGATTAAATTCGTTTACAGCTACCTGACATTTTGAGTGAATATAGCAATAAAACACGCATTAACATAATATCACAAAAATTTCAGATTCTACTTTTCTAGATATATTTTTACATTATTTAAGATTTATTATTTGTAAGAGACATAGTGCGGTCGCCCTTCAATATTTGATGTTGACCAAATTCAAAATTTTTTAAAGAATAACACACTTGACACAACTGACTATTTAAATATCTCATACAAGCATTTAAACGCATCATAGCGTTCTTCATATGTTGCCTGGCTAGAGAAGACTACAAAAGAGGGAATTTTTTAATAAGTTTAATAAAGCTTGGTTTCTTAATGTTACTAGGTCAAAAAATATTAACATCTGTCCTACCAAAAGTAAATAAAAATATTAACTAATGTTGGTTTGGCTGAGATGTGCTACCTGATCCACCTCATTCACCTGACCTTCCTCCATAAAATTTTTACTTATTCTGAATTTTTCAAGGGTCTGGGAAACATTTGCGTTCTGTATGTTGAACGTAATAGTTCAAAAATCTGACTACGTCTGAGAGGACGAAAAATCACAAAATTGCATGAAAAATGAAACAGTTGCGATAAAATGGTTCGAATATTCCTGATATATATATATATATATATATATATGGTGGGGGACCAAGACCCGAGGGGTTAAATGGCATGGGTAGACTCGTACCCCGTCCCTAAAAGGTCCGGGACTTGGTCGGCTCACGTGTCCTGCATAAATCTCTTGGACTTGTTCAAACCCCAAGATTTTGGACCATTTTATCTCGGGGAGTGATTTGGTGATGTCCTCTCCTTCAAAAATTTCAAATCTAGACCTAGCATACCTATCACACTCTGCGAAGTAGTGCCTTGCCGTTTCTGCTTTTATTTCGCAGAAGCGGCAAAAGGGATCCGGTACGATACCCATTACGAAGAGGTGTCTTCTCAGTGGGCAGTGGCCCGTCAGAATACCTATCAGCCTCCTAATTCCCTTCCTTAAGATAGAGAATAGCCATTTCTATTCAGCTGGTTTGATCGCCTTAACAAACTCTTTCGATTGCCCGTGTCCGGGGGATAAATTCCACTCCCTAAGGAATTGTTTCATGCCCCAGTTATTGATACTCTCTTTCGCTGTGCTCATAGAGTGGGGTAATACCGGTTGTGGCCCAACAAACGCAGTATTAGAAACTTCTTTGGCTAGGCCATCCGCCTTTTCATTGCCATTGTGTCCTTTACGTGCTGGTATCCAAATAAGGGTTACCTTTTTCTCAAACCTGAAAGAGATCCTATTGATAAGATCTATAGTTTCCTCCACCAGTCGTGAGGTTGACAAATCTTTTTGTAATGCCCTAAGACTAGCCTGACTGTCAGAAAATATTTTAATATCTTTTCCCATAATTTTATTTTCCATCAGTGTTCTGAACACACATTGATGGCCCAGATTTCCGCCTGAAAAACGGAGGTGTTATTGCCAAGAGGGGAGGAGATGCTGATTCCCAATTTTGGTATATAAATTCCTGCACCACTCCCTCTACCTTTGATAAGTGATCCATCCGTGTAGCAGTCTATGTTACGATGGTCATCATCCAGACTATAATCATAATCACAAGGGGTGACTACCTGAAAGTGCTTTTTCCCCGAAGGGGTTTTAATCTTTTTATCACTAACGCTTAGTAATTGACCGTTAACCTTACTCAATAGTTGAGAGATTTTCGAGTGACCTATGTTATTGCACTTATGATTCCAGCTCCCCTCGCTAATTAATCTGTAGAAGCTGATTAGTGCTCTGACCTTAACCTCAATGTGAAGTGGTGTGGTATTGGTTATGATTTCAAGTGCTAGGGTGGGTGTAGTTGAAAATGCTCCTGTCATCATCAAACAACCTAATCTTTGAAATGACATCAATTTATTACTATTCCCTTTATTTTCTAGACCTTTCCACCATACTAAAGCTGCGAAAAAGAATCTAGATAGAATAATTGCAGTATATAGCCATTTGGCTACCCATAGTTTGATGCCCCATGTTTTACCGACAATCCTCCTACATTGTACCATTGATATGGTGTCTTTCCTGTATATGTTATTAATATGACCTTTCCAATCAAGTTTCCTGTCAAGTGTCACACCAAGGAATTTGATTTAATCCACTAACTTTAACTCTATGCCCTGACATTTAGGGATCGAATATTTCTGATTAAATTCGTTTACAAGTATCTGACGTTTTGATGGAATATACCAATAAAACATGCATTAACGAACATTTCAGATTATACTTTTCTAGATATATTTTTACACTATTTATCCCTTAAATTTACTGAGAAAGGATAGTAAAATAGTAGAATCCTCATACAGGATTCAAAAATGAACTAGATGATTTGGACAACTTCGAAACTATCGTCGTACAAAATTACTTCGACCTATTTGGTCAAATTGGTAGTTTGAAACTCCAAATTGGACATACGGAGCGAAGCTGTGGGGTACCCCCAAGCCATCTAACCTCCAAAGAATTCAAGCTTACCAATCAAAAGTCCTCAGAAGACCCATTTTGTATCTCCAACCTCATGATCCACATTTAATTTAACATTCATCAATTCACCAAAGAATTGATCCGTCTCCGCTTCATCAAGTTTCACTCCAATCTTTCAACCCATCCTAACTTTACTGTTTAAACCATCTCCACTACTTTCCATCCGAACAACCCTCTACGTCATTTCAAAAGATGATGGCCATGAGATATCTTCGCCTTTTCACAACACTTGTCCTCCGGGCAGTATAAAACCTTGAATTTTATAGCATTAAGAAAAATTGGTAATTTGTGTTCATGTACTGGATACGAATAAATATTATTGTAAAAAAAATGTGTATGAAGTATTCATATATATATATATAACCTAAGTTTGACGGGTCCCAATATTTAAGGATATACTGCTAACATCGTCACCCCTACAACTACGCTAAAATTATGTACACCCTAAACGTATGGTTGGAAGCCCGGCAAGGCGATTTTCTCCTTGAAGCCTTGTCTTCATTCACGCTAATAAACACATTCACACACAGTACAAATGATGCATTAATTATCCTATGTTAACCTTATTTGTTCGACAGGTCTGTCGGTACTCTATATTCCATACAGACCACACTGGACCGGATTATTCGTTGACAAAAGGAATATTGAGGTCTTTGTGAATAGTAGTTGTTGTTAGTGACATAATAAGGTGTTTTGAAACTTTGTCTACTACCGATTGGAAGGACTGGTTACGCTGGATATTGGAAAGCTTGGCTCCCCACAGTTCCACTCCGCATATCCATATTGGCATTTATAAAGTCTTGTCAATTGTCAAAGTCGATTTCGGTCTTACAAGTCTTCGTAGTAGTCCAAGTCTTGTATTAAGTTGTTGTTTTTTAAATCTTACGTGGGATTCCACGTCAGTGTGCTGTCGAGATATAGTCCCAGATATTTGACTTGAGTGGAAACTGGTATCTCTTTTTGTTAATGTACAATGGAGGGCAAGTATCCTTTTCAGCGTAAAAGAACACTGAGTGCATTTTTCTTCGTACAATCTTGTCCTCAATTTTTTTATACCAGTCTTTGTTAAGCTCAAGGTGTCCTGGATGTTGGAGGTATCTTGGACAGGATTCGAGTTAGAGGACAGGGTTGCGATCGTCCGCGTAGGTGGTGATTATACAGGGTGAATTGCTACTCGTGCTACAAACTTCTCCAGTAGATTCTTCACCCTAAAATGAACAAAAAAGTTCATATTGTCCATGGTCCGATTCTCAACCATTTCAGAGTAATTTCGCTTTTTATCGATTTTGAAAGATATCACGTCCTGGCGTCGGAAAATCGTGATATCTTTTAATCTAAACATTTCTCTGAAAATCTAATAGCACCGTTGAAATTCCCGTTAATTTTTCAATAAGAAGATGACGGTGGCAAAATGTTTGGGCTAATTTTTTGTGTTTTATTTCAGCCAGAACTACAAAAAGAGTGGAAAATTGTGTAAATCGGAAAGTGTATAAAGTAATCCAGAGTTTCTAATTTTAGTCTCAGAAGGCAGCAAATTTGAGGAAAACTACCTGATTTAATAACGCTTCCAACGCACTCGTCATTTTCTTATTTAGTGGTTGTGAGACCAAGATGTTGATGACAAAAAGAGAAAAAATGGTGGTTCAAGGATTGCTAATGTTTGAGAGTGACTTGCTACTCGTGCTACAAACTTCACCAGTAGATTCTTGACCCTAAAATGAACAAAAAAGTTCATATTGACCATGGTCCGATTCTCAACCATTTCAGAGTAATTTCGCTTTTTATCGATTTTGAAAGATATCACGTCCTGGCGTCGGAAAATCGTGATATCTTTTAATCTAAACATTTCTCTTAAAATCTATAAGCACCGTTGAAATCCCCGTTAATTTTTCAATAAGAAGATGAAGGTGGCAAAACGTTTGGGTCTTTCTTCCTTGACCTTCTAGCTGTTTGTAAACTTCTTAAGCATTACATACTAAATGGGCATTAAATTAAATTAAAAAATTTCAATGGAATTATGATTTTGATTCTCTCTAAAAATTAACGGGGATTTCAACGGTGCTTATAGATTTTAAGAGAAATGTTTAGATTAAAAGATATCACGATTTTCCGACGCCAGGACGTGATATCTTTCAAAATCGATAAAAAGCGAAATTACTCTGAAATGGTTGAGAATCGGACCATGGACAATATGAACTTTTTTGTTCATTTTAGGGTGAAGAATCTACTGGAGAAGTTTGTAGCACGAGTAGCAATTCACCCTGTATATGTATATATGTATAAATGTTTTCCCATGTCTCGTTTTTATATACGCCTAGAAAATTGTTATTTCTCTAAATTTTAAATATATTTATATATAGTAAAGAGCTTTTTCCTCGGAAACTTGCTATTTTATACGTTTAATATCACAAAATATTTTAGAAAAGCTGTGTAAACAAAATACAACATTAGTTTCAATTTTGAATAACTTTTGCATTATTAATCTGGCTGAGATAAGTGATTTGTTTTCCTTTTCCCGTTTAATCAGGCTTCACAGTCGGCTTTTTTAAACTGTATTTTTTTTGTCTAAAGTGGGGGCTTAATTTAAATTCGAAATTCACTCAATTTCCTTCGGCTATCAGAGGCGACGTATGCAAATGAGGCAGGAGGGCCAATTTGCCCCTAAAATCTAATATCGCCCCTTCAATAAAATAGCCCTTAAACTTGCCTGTCGGAGGAATTGTTAGCTCAAAGCACTTCTCCGTGTTTACCCTGGCTCATTACGCCTTGAACCGAGACCCCCGACGAATTGGGACAGCCGCTGGTCGAAACTAGTTTTAAATTGATCATTTACACACGCCGTTAAATTAGACCGCCAGTTAATAATCATCGTTCAGCTCTAATTCTTATGATTGGTAATTAAAACATGCTGCTAATTTTAGAATAGGGAATTAATTCTTAGAATCGCGATAAACAACCACCATTAAGAAAAACACTTATATTTATCAAGGGCGTATAAAAGCGTCAACAAATCACTTTATACCTTCATCTTTTGTTACTACGTCAATAGTTTAAGAACATCTTTAACCCCACATTTCCTTAGCCATGTTCATATTATGTGCTAGCAAAGATAAAACGACTATTCACAAAGAAACTGTGTGCTTCTCTTATTTTATTATTATTGGTATTATTTCAAGAGCCAAGAAAATAGAATATATTTGTACTTGTTAAGAAATATTATACTACGATACAACACAGGGCCTAATTCACATTTCTCAAGACTTTAGTGGGAAAACGCTCACGTAAAAGCTTGTTGCAATTTCGATAAAATTACCTTAATAAAAAAATGTACACATACTCAAACACATATATTATATATCTGAAATTATCTGAACATTGATAAATGAGGATGTGGTGGCCACTTGTATTTACCATATTACTCGCTAGGTGCCACTACCGGTTATGGAATCGTCTCGCCCTGCACTCTGCAGTCAATCAGAATAGAGCCCTTCGAATATAAGCAGGATGCATTCCCGACTGACTTCAGACTCGTCGGAGACTCGTTCCCACAACGAGGTCTCACTAATCACTAATCGAGCAACGACAGCAGACTCGTCTATTCGACGAGCTGTCGAAAGTCAGTAATGGAGCAATGACTACGTCAACGACGACAGCAAGGGTACTCGCAGCATTCGCCTGGATCTCGCCTTCTCAACAGCTATACTGGCCAACTGATGCACTCGGCTAATTGCTGCATCCGAGCCCCAAAAACTCCCAGTCACTAAACAAGATATTAGACTGAAGGCCTAAAAATTCAAGCACATTACTAAATATTTTTTCTATGTTTTTAACGTTTAAACACATTGAGGAACAAGAAATTTTGATTGTAAAACTGTCACATTTTAATAATCTTTGATATTGTTAAATAAAATAATTTTAAAGTACAACTGCTGCTATTACTTTTTGGGTTTTGTATCTCCACATTATTTATTATGCCCAGGTTTCCTTCTTTTTACAAAGAAATCCTATTTTTTACATTACGTTTTAAGAGGGCATCGAAAATATATTCTTCCGTATGCTATATGCAAATACATTCTTCCGTCAACATGTATGGAACTCATATATCACAAACATTCTCAGTAGGTTGGACCGTTTGTATAAGATATGATATTCTCTGCAATGTCTCGTCTCGATGAGAGTGGTCTATTATTGACGGAAAAGAGAGACTAGAGCCATTGCGACTTAACGATGAAAACGTCCGCTTCTAAACCAGGCAAATCTGACGTTACTTTCTTCCAAAAGTTTATCGACGTAATCGTTACAAATTTTCCTAGCCATCTGGGCTGAGGTATTCAAACCGAGATTATGAAAATATGTTAAATATAGAAAATGCATTATTCCTCTTCCTCGTTCCTTTCCCACTATTTTTCTTCGATTTTAATTTCGTAAATAGATAAACGATTAGACTTAGAGAACAGCTATAAAATAAGAAAGAAAGACACACAAGCCAAAGCCAATTCAAATTTAGCCCTTTCGCGGTGACTGAAATAAATGTGTGGAGATTAGTGATCGTTAATCGATAATTATTCAGATATCGTGAGATGCGGTCTGGTGTGATGTAGGTTTCAGAAAAACATTTTCTTTATCGTGCCAACGTTTCGATCTTATATTGAGATCATCTTCAGGGCCTGGGATTTACAAACAATGTTTACATTTAACAAATACATTTAGGATGTGGAAAAGTGAATTTATACAATGCAAAATATATTTTATATTCAAACAAAGTATTTCTACTCACTCAAAGTGTTTGTCTTCTGTGTAATTGTGCCATCCTTGCGTGTCGTGTTGAGAGTGCCAGTGAGATTTTACTGTTTTATGTTTATATACGTTTGGTTTTAAAGGGGTGGGGAAGGAAGTTTTCCACATCCTAAATGTATTTGTTAAATGTAAACATTGTTTGTAAATCGCAGACCCTGAAGATGATCTCAATAAAAGATCGAAACGTTGGCACGATAAAGAAAATGTTTTTCTGAAACCTACATCAGACCAGACCGTATCTCACGATATTTGAATAATTACTGAAATAAATATTGGGTTTTTATATCGTATAGCAGTTCATCTTTGAAATTAGAATTCACATTACGAATTTTAAGTACAATAATAATGACCTATATTCATGATTTTTACTTATTTTTCTCTACTTTTAACCTTTATTTAATATTATATAAGTTATTATTTATAAATCACGTTGGGTAACTAGACGATTTAACTTTATGAAAAAATGATATTGTGATATCAGTAACATTCACATTTGGAAGTAACTTTATTCTACATTTGCAAGAATCGTATCTATATAAATGGAAGAATAAAATGACCAAAATTTGTTCTTTGGTTCATGGAAGGCGAGAAAGTAAAATAGATGCAATAAATGTCCGTCCATTTGAATGTAAATTTATGTAAACTCTTGAGTTGTTATATTGCCTTGGCTTGGGGTGGCGTCACAAGGGGGAAGAAAAATAAAGAGGTCGGATTAGAATTTTGAATTAAGCCGCCTAGCCCCGGGGGTGAGAATGAAGGTATTCTCGGAGAATTAGAAGAGCCATTTTTGCTTTTGTTTCTTTGTGAAAAGTTTGGATAATTGCAGAAAAGATGAAAAATGGCAGAACCCACTAAATGGAAACCGGCATTGTGGAAAATTGTTAAGTCTTAAGTCTCCAGTTTATCTTTACAGCTGTTACACAATCACATCGGTAAAAGGCGACGTAGGCATCGATAACAAACATTTCTCTATTCGATCATCAGTGTTAATTCCGATGGTTTGTTAATCCGAAAAAGTTATTACGGCCTAAAAATTCAGCAAGAAAACTTGTAATAATCGAAAATAATTTGAAGAACTTCAGTGTTCCTTTGTGTGGGCACCAGTTTATCTGCTTGTCCGTATTTATGCCTGTTCTTCGGAAAGATTGCTTGATGAAAAAGACGTACAGACGTACTTCGACAGAAAGTTAAGGGTTCAACCTCCGTCTCACTCTTCGTCTCACTCTTCGTCTGTCTCTTTCTCTCTCTCTCTCTCTCTCTCTCTCACTCTCTCTCTCTCTCTCTCCCTTTGTCTCTTTCTCTCTCTCTTTCCCTTTGTCTCTATCGCTATTTCTCTCTCCCTCTCTCTCACTGTCTCTCTCACTCTCTCTCTCTCTCTCTCTCTCTCTCTCTCCCTTTGTCTCTTTCTCTCTCTCTTTCCCTTTGTCTCTATCGCTATTTCTCTCTCACTCTCACTCTCTCTCTCTCTCTCTCTCGCTCTCTCTCTCTCAGTTACCTTTGCATTTCACATAATTCTCTTTCTTCCTCTTTTACTCTCACTGTCACTATTTCCACCTTTACACATATAAGTTTATGCAAAATATATAAAAAGAATTTATTCAAAAAATATATGTTTTTTTAGAAAAGTTACACTCTACCTTTCGTTGAAGGTTTATTATGTGAATATTACTCACACCAAATATTGTATTACATACGGAGAAACAATTTATTGTACACAACACTACTTTCTCCAAAATAAATATTATTTGAAAATAAATAATTAAACTAATAATAAGAGAAGTGGTACCATACCGAAAAATTCAGATACGGTACTGATGAAACCAGCTAGGATAGGTAAACTAAAATTATCAGGAATAATCAGATTAAAAGGAATTATGTTTCAATTAACATTTTGTGTCTATTTTCTAGTTGCTGATTTAGTTTAGAGTTAATTAAGGTTTTTAGTTGAGATAAAAAAGTCAATGTCACGAGCGGGATTCGAACCAACGATATTCAGCTAGATACGCTGCTGCTCTACCACTTGAGCTATCGTGACTTCGATCCACTCGGACATCAACTTCCCATCTCAACCTCACCTCTCGAATTTTCCCTCCTTGTTGCCATTTTTCATGCAGTTCCAAACCCATTCATACAATACATTACAATACATTCTTTCCTATTTACATACCACTAGGGTGGTGGAGGATTAACTAGGGTCGATGGGGTACTCAATAGTCAGCCATCGACTCTCTCACACCTCACATTCACGCTAATAAATTCATTCACTTTCAATACACGCTTTTTACACACAAAAATATCATTACTACTATATAAAATAAATGAACCCTGTTCCACCAAATATTGGAACAGGTATGCACAATGCTACTATTGTCAATACGAAAATATTTGATTTTAACTTTAATATTAGTATATTACAATTAATTAAGGTTTTTAGTTGTGATAAAAAAGTCAATGGCACGAGCGGGATTCGAACCCACGATCTTCGGCCAGATACGCTGCTGCTCTACCACTTGAGCTATCATGACCTCGATCCACACTTTTTTAACTCAACTAAAAAACTTAATTAATTGTAATTTATTAATTGGTCAAGCGGACCACTAAATTATTGAATTTAATGATTTAAAATGAAGTATACTTCACTAAAGCTCTGCGTGGCCATTTCATTTCTCGTCGAGAATCCAATCCGATTACACGACATTTGAAAAATAGCAAAAAGGAGGGAAAATTCAAAAGGTGGGGTTGAGATGGGAAGTGTCCAAGTGGATCCAGGTCATGATAGCTCAAATGGTAGAGCAGCGGCGTATCTAGCCGAAGATCGTGGGTTCGAATCCCGCTCGTGCCATTGACCTTTTTATCTCAACAAAAAACCTTAATTAATTGTAATATATTAATTGGTCAAGCGCACCACGAAATTAGTGAATTTACTTTAGAGTTGTTAAAAAATGCAAAATAAAAATATGGATTAAATTCATCTCCCGGAAGACCTCATGGTGCAATTACACGATTCGTTAACAAATATTTTAATTATTTTCTTTTATAATATCAGAAAAATAATTACGATAAAACCTCAATCTCTTGAGACATTTGAGGCTTTTAAGATTTTAAACATATTTACATTTCCACGTAGAGCGTTTATCGTTTGCAAGGTCGCGTCATTATAATGATTGTACAATTCTTAAGAATGATGTTAATAATTCTCGTTTTAACCTCGAAACATTATTTTCTCTTAAATCTAAAACTACTTAAGACAAACTTATGAATAAGATGGGCTTTTGAATAGGGTTGAAACGGGCTAATTCTAGATTCAGCGTTTTCACATATTAACTACTAAGCCGAATGACTCGACCTTTCATAATTGAGTTAGTGAATAGAGCATTACAACGACTTAATTGCACGCTATAATTACTGCTATTCAGCTCAGACATTCAAGCAGGGAATATTATACGAAGGCGCACGTGTACGTTTTTCGTAATTTCACGGCAGTTATGAAATGACAATGTTAAATCTACACAACTCTTTGTTTTCCCGTTTCATCGAAGGTAAACGTTTTTTCCCGGACTTTTCACCTCCTCGTAGTTAATCAAGGACGATTCGTCTCACCTCGCCGTGAAAAATCAAATGTGAAAAACTTCCGCCGAATATCTTCAACGTCTTGTTTATTTTCTTTGTTGTTTCATTCCACGTCGCAAGGCCCGATGACATCACTTTCTAATACTGTAGATGAAAACGTTTCGAATTATCCGAGGCCGTCTGTAATCGATCAGAAATGCTTCCCCTCTTCAAAATAAAGTCCACAAGATGGTAATTTAGTTTCCTTTCAAGTTTATATTTGCCTTTTTATAATGAGTTGTAAACAAAATTGCTATAAATAATTTTTGATCGGCCATGAAAGAGAACTCATAAAAAAATTATAATAATCTTTAAAAAGTCTTAGAATGTTTACCTATAAAAATAATCATGAATGACGCTCTGACTGGGCCTCGACTACTAACTTCCTAATAAATTATAAATACGTACATAGTAACCTTTAGATTACAGTGTTATGCAAACGTCATTTCAACAATGAAGCGAATTTCATTAAACACTATTTACAAATAAAATAATTTTATTTATAAATAAAAAATAATGGAAATGTTAATAATCACGTGTACGTTGTAACCAAAAAATCGTTTTAGTTGATACCTAGCATTCCAAATTTGAATTCCTGTGAATAGAAACACGTCAATTTTAATAGACAAATAAGAAAAATATGGATGTTTTGTGTTTTTATTTGAAATGTCTTTAAAATCACATCGAAATTTGTGGATGTCAGTACAGGAAGCTGAGCCATAACGAAATAGTCGTCTTGCCAAAGCCTCCGGCGTATTATGGATGCGAATACTGACGAAATTTTATTCAGACGAGTACGTCTGAAATCCTCTTCAGAACTAGGTGGTCCATTGTGCTAGTTTTCTGATAGGCAGTACGTTTCTGCCTCCCGGCAAAATGGACGAACTTGACGAGTTTTATTTTCTTGAAAGTCTGTTGATTAAGCTATTATAGGTGGTGGGATAACAGAGCATGTTAACCACTTTTTTTCTACAAGGGACGAAAAGGGAGAGTTTCAAATTATTGCTAGCCCCTTAAAACAATGCAATACATGTATGTTTAGCGGTCATAATTGACCATATTAATTTTTAAAAAAATTGCAAAAAAAGGGAAAATTCGAACTGTTGTAGGTTGTGATGAAGTGGTGTCCGAGGGGATCGATGTAACGATAGCTCAATAGGTGAGACCAGCTGCGTATTGAGCAGAAGGTCGTGGGTTCGAATCCCGTTCGTGACACTAATTTTTCGTCTCAACCAAAAACCTTAAATAAAAATAATTCTTCATTAGAATAATTAATATAGTCAATTATGACCACTAACCGAATATGGCTTATTCCTAATGTTGATTTCTTGAGCAACTTTCTCCCACTTTGGCCGAGAAATATCTCTGTCGTGATATTTTTTGTCGTTCATGACCCACAAACACCGATTCTCATCAACAAGACTAATCAGTTTATCTATATCCATGGAGAAATACCAAAATTGAATAAATTGAACGTCAGAACGCACGAAAAAATGAACTGGTTCTGACGACATCGTGCATGTTGTGACATGCATTTCGCTGCCAAAGTAAACTCTCTTATTGGAAAACAAGTATTTGTTTGTTCGGACTAAATTGTCAGAACAAAATTTCGTTAGAATGCGCATCCATCGTAACCGTAACCTTAATCACGCCCTAAATATTAGTCGCATAGACTCAAATGCGGTGTCATTTTGATCGACTTAAATAATGATAAGTGTATTTTGGACAATATTTCTATATAAAAACTTAAATAAACATGTAGAAATTCAATATGGCAACCTCAGCCTTCGCAGAAGCCAAACGAAAATATAATTTAGACATTTCGTTGGATGCTATGGGTTAGGCCCAATATCCGGCGGCGAGACTCTTTAGGGAGCCTGTCAAATCTGGCACGGCGCGCTCAGTGATCAACGCCGACAACCGAGCCCGTCTACCGATGTTTTCCCAGAACCAATGGACATAGCAACTGAATACACTTAACATATGATTTATGTGTATTCAGTCGTTCATATCGTAGAAGATTTTTTCGAGTGATATCAACGTCGTACAAATTGATTGTAGACCATTGGCTTACAGCAGACTAACCCTTCAAAACGATATTCGAAACCAATCTATTTGGTCTATCTTACAAATTTCTAATAGATTTTTGATCGTCTCGGCTTGCAGTTCTCAAAGTTTGGGAGATATTTAATGCGAGAAACTACTCAAATTTTCCGACTATATGACGGATAGGGAAACCACTTCGGGAAAAACAAACAATAAAACCGCGCGTGAATATCGTTGAGATCGCCAGTTTACCTTGTCCTAACCGTCGCAGGCGACGGAAATTTTGCGACCTACAAACTTAGCTTCACGCACTGCAGATAAATCATCGTTGATGTCATCAGTTTCCGCGGCAATTCCCACTTTAGGAAATACCGTTGGCAACATATGCCACATGGACGTGGAATTCTGAGGTTTTCTGGTGCCATTTTCAATATCACTAAGTCTCGACCGTTAAGTTAATATTCATTGAATTTGACAAAAAATATTACCGATCTCTCGATCAGGCTAAGAGACCCCGTTGATTTCATGAAGGATGAATTCGGTCTCAACGGCCCACTGAAGGCAGTACCACTATCGAAAATATGTTCACCAGACACATTAATTATGGGGCTATTATGCCTTACATCTCTCACTTTTCGTATCACTGGCCATTGTTAAACAAAATCTTCGTCGCCTTGTCGACATAAATCATTTCATGAATCATTCAGTGTTTGTTTTATGTTAACATAAAACTTGATAAACAATTCTCGTTCTATTTCAACCGAATAGGCGAAAAATGGCTCGTTGAGCGTAAACGTTTCAAGTTATACAAACGGCCATGTCCCCTGACACAGCCCCGTCCAATTTTTACTTTACACTTTCAACTCTATCAGCTAACCCAAATATGATTTACTATATACTATGTATTATATATAAGATAGTTGAGGAAAGTGGTGAGTTCTTAGTTCATTAATGAGTTCTTCTGAAACGACAGATGTTGAGAGATCCTTAATGGACTTGGCCATTAAGTAGCCATGTTTTAAAACAAAACTGTTTAAACCTTAAAAATATCTTCTTTCGCGTTTTGAACATAAACGTGGGGTTATGTTTAAAACGCGTAAAATGAACTGGCATTTATAATAAAAATATGCAATTTTGAACATTTTACAAATCAATTTTTAACTTAATATTAACCTGCCGTTTTTATCTATCTATAGATCTGCAAAAGTACATGTATTGTATATTACACATGTGTTGTATATTACATATACAATATGTAATATAATACATATGTAATTTATTACATATATTACATATTTATCTTTCTACCTACTTTTTCATTGTTTTTCACAAGTACATATTTTTGTACAAAAATATCTTCTGTTTTCTATTTTATTATTTTTCACTAGACTCGTTCACCCTCTCCTTATCGCATACTAATCATTTTCTACATTTTTCTCTTACTCTTTCTCTCTCACGCTCTCTCACGCTCTCTCTCTCTCTCTCCGTCTCTCTCTTTCTCTCTCTCTCTCTCTCTCTCTCTCTCTCTCTCTCTCTCTCTCTCCCTCTCTATGATCTCTCTGTTTGCGATAGCTGACAAGAATATTTTCAAATTAATATATAAAGTTGGTGTTATGGGTTTCCTAAAGGAAAGGTCCTATTTGAAGGCAACCTGCTTCAATTTTTTAAATTATGTAACAGTAAGAGATTTAGAAATACGTATATAATTATGCATTGATGATCTGAAAAACCCTCTATGTTAAAACGTACAGTATACCTTACACGGTTCAGGAGGTTGATGGAAAAATAAGGAATTGAGGTATTTTTCTATGTGGCCTGCGATTTGATGAACACATATTTTGTTCGTTAAAGATCATCTTGGTCTGCTTATCCTCGTAGTTATCTGGGGATTGACAGGCAACTACCTAATGTAAGATATATTTTTTTTTACTTGGGCAGACAGAAGGGGACAGTTTTAACTTGTGAAAAAATAAAACAAATTCCACAATTTTCGCAAATTTATTAATTTCAATTACCTCAAACTAATCATTTACCATATTTTTACTCTTTTTCCTCTTGCTCTCTCTCTCACTCTCTCACTCTCTCTCTCTCTCTCTCTCTCTCTCTCTCTCTCTCTCTCTCTCTCTCTCTCTCTCTCTCTCTCTCTCTCTCCTAACCATACATACTTCCTTTACTTTTCCCTCACTACTTCATTATCATTATTCCCCTTAAACCTTCGCTATTTCTATCTTATATATGCGCATGTGCACTTCTGGATAATTTATAAAATGAATTTTTCTGAACTCCGTTTTCATTTGTTAGTTAATTATTTACATATTGATCATTGTAAACTTAATTAACTAATATATTAGCAACATCGCCATTTATCCGAAAGAAATATCATTTGAAAATAAATTTAGAAAATAAGAGAAATGATTAAAACAGATGAGCATGTATATACATTGTGATTATGTATACAATATGTATTAACGCACTACAATGTATACAACGCCCACATGCCTGGTCATTCACGCGAGTAAAATAATTTACACGCTATCTCACAATGTTCATACACTAGATTACCGTGAATATTCATTCACAGGCCCGGAGAACACAGCCGGAAATTATGAATAGGTTGAACTATGAATAATTACTACAGTTGTGAATGAAATGTAAAATTAGGTGGAAAATGAATAAAAGAACTTGGTTATATTGTATTATTTCATTTTTTGTTTTTGCAATTAAGGCTCTTTTTTACACTTTACTATGAAAAATGTAAATAATGAATTTAATCGTTACACATTATTTACAATTATTACAGTTTACACTGTGTAACTAACTAGCAAATAAAAACAAAATATACAGCGCTCTGAGCGTTTGTTCCGGATCAAGTCATCATCAAGTCAGGATCGTTTCAAATATTTATATAGAAAAACTTGAATATAAAATTGAATAAAAAAAAATATGTTTTTGCATTGTATAAATTGACTTTTTTCCCCATCCTATATGTATTTGTTAAATTTAAACAATGTTTGTAAATCCCAGGCCCTGAAGGTGATTTCAATAAAGATCGAAACGTTGGCACGATAAAGAAAATGTTTTTCTGAAACCTACATCACACCAGACTGCATCTCACGATTTCTGAATAATTATTGTTATAAATATATTTTTGCATTAGTAGTGACTTAAATGTTTAATTATCGAAAACGAACGCGACGATCCAACCACTAATCTGTAAAAGATGTTTTTTAACAAAATATTCACATGCTATTTATATTACCTTGTAAATATTTCTCAATTTTTTCTTAGCAGCCTTCCTTATTTAACTTATTGTTAGGCATGATTTTTTCATCAAATGTAAACATAGATTTTTTAAAATAGTCAATCCTAAAATATTTTTAAACTTGAATCGGCCATTGACCGTGTTGGTGTTATTTTAAGAACGGTAGATACGACAATTCAACACGGCAGTCTTTATTTTATGCAATCGATTCAGTCGTGGCACTTCGACTTATTTTTAATAAGCGATCCTTTTGAGCCGAGCCGTCCGAAAATAGTCAGCCGGTCAATGGGAGTCGTAAATAAAATAGTGGCCGACTTGTCCTTATTCGCTTGACCCGGGATTCCAAAAAATCGATCAAGCGACACACGGCGACGTCGATAATTGCCAGCTCAACAGAAATAATCATACCTGCTAGACTAGAAAACCTGTCTAATTATAAACTCTTGTGACATTATGCATACTTCTTTTAATACTCAGATCATTTTTTTGTGTACGTGTAACATTTTGTTCATAAAGCTGTTGATTCCTGGCCTAACAAATGTTATTAATATATAGTCTATTTACTTTCCTTATTTTTAGCGAATGGTTATTCAAGTTTTAATATGTACTATTAGTTTTTAACTATCTTAATATTTTTAATATATTTATCTTTGTCCAATATTGAAGAAAAATTTGCAATAACACAAAGATTGAAATCGTAGAAGGGTATAAATATCTTTGTCTTTCAATTAGCTATCAACAACAAAGTATCTACAACGAAACTTTGGGGACTCATAACTGTACATGGCATGACTTAATTTCTCAAAATTCTGTTTCTCTTCCTGTGAAATGCCTCACAAGTCTAGGCAAAAAATTTGGAGTTTTGTCATTAGAAACATATTTGCCCGTTTCTTACTAACGTAGTTCAGTACACTCTCGACACGACACGCAAGAATGGCACAATTACACAGAAGACAAACACTTTGAACCCTGAAGATGACCTCAATAAAGATCGAAACGTTGGCACGATAAAGAAAATGTTTTTCTGAAACCTACATCACACCAGACCGCATCTCACGATTTCTAAATAAGTAGTTCAGTAATGTTTATGTGCCCTCAAACTTCATTTTAACCACATCTTTAAACTCTTCAAATATCGTGATTACCGTCTTTGCAAAATAGTTCTTGAAGTCGCTAATCGTGGTGCAATTTGGTCTGCAGCATTAAAATAGTTTGTGCAGAGATCTTAGGTTCCCATCCTTTTCTTATGAATGAGCGAATAAATAACCTTAATGAGGGTCCTTTGCGGTTTAAGGAAATTATAAAAAAACAAAGTGTCAAATTCGGCGAAGAAACTCGAGAACAAGTCAGATCAATTTTGCGTCTTATCGTTTTATAAGGAAATATACCAAGATGATTTTAATATGTTATAAGTACAGAACTAAGGAATCCTTTTTAAAAAGATAGTTCCCACCCACAGTAAGCAGCCCTGCAACGGCCGGATTTCGAGCCCTTTAGCTCATCATCAGGTTGAAGGATTTCTACAACCATGTCTCTTGACATGAATTGCAAAAGTGAACCCGCTGATACCCCGCCAACGCGACGTTCCAATTAGCTGCTGGTTTTTTAATAGAGCTCAATTTGAACGTGCGAAAAGCGGAAATTAAAACACAAATAAATATTATATTACTAAATACTGTAAGAAAATAATTATAAATTAGTGATTAAACATAAAATATAGAAAATCAGAATGATGCCTTAATATTTTTAAATGATTATAAAAATAATAACAATTAACATAATTAATTTAATTATTTGGACGTTTAATATTATTTATGTTCATATTTAAAAGGGAGGTAGATCAAAATCTGTTATATTATTAATGCATTTATCACCATGTTCAATTTTACATTTTTTAATTTCAAATTTCTTAAACCAATCTAGTTCTCTTCCTTTGTTGAAACTATGTAACACTGCTGTATTTAAATTTAGATTGAAATTATGTTTTGTTTCTTTTAGATGGTCCTTAAATTCCTAAAATTCGCTCGAATTAGGCGTGTTCTTTTACTCTCGTTTTTATTTCTCTACCGCTTTGTCCTATACATTTAATATTACAATCATTACAATTGAGTTGGTAAACCCCACTTTTGGCCAAGTTGTCTACCTTGTCTTTAGGTTTTGAGAGGATGTTTTTAAGTGAACCCGTACTTTTAAAAGAAATTCTAAAACCTTCTTGTTTAAAGGTCTAAAGAATTGTCATTGGTCGAGTAAGGTGGCTATTCAAAATTTGAGATCAGCTTTATCTCAATGGTGCGCCTTTTCGGGCTTCATTATGTAATGGGCCTGTTAAAGAAAAAATTTGGATTTGTATAGGCTCAGATGGCCATATGCATGTACATATATGCAATCACGAACCGAGCTTAGCCTATTGGCCTCTCGTAGTCCACCGGCAATTACAGGATTTATTATTTACAGTAAATTGCCGGCAGATTCGAGAATCATCAACACGCCGGATGTTGGCAGTCTGGAATCAGACATCAGTCTTCCCGTCCGTCCACCAAGGTTGACCTCCAGCTAGGTCAATTCAACACCTAAACATTTCGTACTCACGTTCATTATTAAATACATTCACTCCTATTTAAAAACCATTTATTCAATTATGAGTTGTCTATATTCCTTCATCACCCTTTACCCGTATTATACAACTGCCTAATTGAGCACCGATGGGGTGCTCGTTATTCCCTCATCGACCTTCTCACATCACACATTCTCGCCAATAAATGCTTTCACTCTCCACATAACCTTTACACATACTATACAACGGAGGGTCGATGGGGTGTATCCGATTCCGCCATCGACCCTCCCACATCAAACTTTCACGTTAATATATACATTCAATTTCAACACAAACTAGAATAGAACAACCCCATTTCCTCCAAGAATCGGAACAGGGGACCCAAATACTCGCTTATGTTATCAAGCTTTTAAAGAAGACCTAGTGCATTTTGTTGCAAAATGTATGTAATATATCTTATCGAAGATTCGGTTTCTTTATTTAAATTTTTCTAAATATAATAAGACACCGTTTATTGACTTGCTGTTTAATGATTTCAAAAATGTAATTAATTTTGCGAATCACGCTTGCCTCTATCGCCAATAGTTAATATTAGAATTTAATTTTTGAATATTTTAAAGCTTTTTCCTTCTAAATTGCTAGCCCCAATAATTTATAATCTATATTTATTATTTATTATTATTAATTATTATAATACATAAATTAAACGAAGAAAAAATATGGGTTAAAATGTTTGTTAGAAAATAATTTAATTATTAAAAATTAAATTACTAATTGCAATATTTAGTTAATGATTAATTTTTTTTGTATCAACATCAAACAAATTTGAGTCAAATGTAAATCGGCCTCAGGGAAACGGACTTCCGTTCGTACCGACTTAAATTATATATTACGTTTTTAGATTTTTTTATTGGCCAAAAATTTGCAACTTTGAATCACGAAATTCTAATTTCTTTCTCAGCCCATTAGTCTAAACTCCAAAATATTAAAAAAAAATCATAATATTGTGTAAAATAATCAAGCAAATATATTTATTTATATAAAAATGATTTTTTTTGTTAATAACGCAAAGTGGTAGGCATTGTTTAAACTTTCTTATTTTCATTTAAAGCTTTGGTGATTCTGTTACATTGTTGGTGTATTTGTGAAAATGTATGAAAAAAAGGTAATTTCCCGCTCGAAATTTTATCCAGCCGATCCTATTGTTCAACAGCCACTGGACGAACGGCAAAACACCTTGATTGTTATCTTCGAACAGTCTCCACTGGTTTAATCAACTTTTGATAGGAAGGGAAAATTGTGGATTATTCAGCAAGTAAAAGTAATCAAAACGTTGAACAACATACGGAATCATCTGTGATGGCAGTCTGTGAGCAAATTAAATACACCGATGTTTCCGGGCTGGCATCTACCACAAACGAATTCCTCTTGGGTTGAAACCGTGGGTGGTTTTTTGGAGCGGAAACCAACTTTTGCCTTATAGTACATTAACCTTACCAAACTAAACTATGCATGTTACAACGTAACAGAAATCAGGAGGAAAACGCATTCCATGGTCACAATCAGAGTTTGTAAAACGTGAAAGGTTAAGATCATAAAATACTAAGCAAGTTCCACCGTAAACAATTTTATCCAAACATGAAAAAATAAACGATTAAAACTATAGTGAAAATATATTCAGTTTGTGATAAACGATTGTTTAACAACAATAGTGTTTTATTAAGTTATTTAAGTTAAATTGTGATTTATTGGATTGTACCCCTGTTTTTGTTTTTGAATTCGTCTTGTTTGACAGTTGAGTAATGCTCAATAAAAGATTTCTTGGCATATTTTTTACTAAAAAGTAGTAAATTATTCTTTATAGAAACATTCAGAACTGTATTAGTAATGAGTTCAGATGGTAGATTTTCAAAATAAATAAAAAACATGCTACAGGTGATATTGAGTACATTTGTTTCCACGTATCTTATGTCTATATGATGTATATTTCTAACAAATACTGTTATTACACTTAATTTAAAAAAGTATTAAAAGAAGCAGAAATTTATCATTTTTAACAACTTTTAGCTCATTTGTATATGTGATTAATTATTTGCTAGGTGAATAAAAATTTATTTTCCCAGGCTTACAGCTGCTAAAACAAACAATAATTCGAGAAAGGTCGACCTATTAAAAGCTAAAACATGATTAATTAAACTGTTAAAAGAAAGAAAAGACTTTATGAATAATTTGTTTTTCAGTTTTCCTTTTTTCAGTCAGAACCAACTGGTATAAAAATGAATTAACCTGTCAGGAAAATTATTCTTTTAAACTTATATACACGAGTCGGGTTAAAATTTTATTACTCTAATTAAAATGTCAACGAAAATAATTAAAAATTATTTATTTAAAACACTGTTACCGGCACGCATTTTGAAGTAAAGTCACCTCGACTTAGTATCTGGAACATAAACTATGCCACATTGAAAATTTATGTTTTATTATTGCAACACTAATAATACAATTATATAATAAAGTTTATCAAAGGTTATCAAAGTTTAATTACTATTTACTTAAATTGACACTGGAATGGTTAACAAAGAGGGAAAGTATAAAAAAGTGTGAATGAAATATGATGGGCTGTGCCAAGAACTTATAGGATTATACGATAGGATTGCAAAAAGAAAATTTAAGAAAGATAAAGTAAAAAGAGAGTGTAAGAGAGAGAGAGAGAGAGAGAGAGAGAGAGAGAGAGAGAGAGAGAGAGAGAGAGAGAGAGAGAGAGAGAGAGAGAGNAAGGGTAAGAAAGAAAGATAGATAGATGATAGATAGATAAATAGATAGATAGACAGATAAAAACTGGGTCACCAACAATTTAAAATGGAACATTGAAGAAAGATCAGAAACGTGAACCGAAACGCATAAGCGATTGAAATATATGGCATATAAACAATTGGTGTTTTATTTCAACAAAATTCAACCAGCTAAATTGGAAAAACAATATGTAATACTAAAAGTTTAGAAACGGTGCTGTAGTAAAGGAAATTTAATGTATTGAAACATATCTTGGTCATCTGCTTGAAAGACTGTTTGTATAATAATAAAACAATAAATTGTATATGATTGTAAATAGTTATTGTAAATTTCACTTTACTAAAAACGTTTGTAGATGTTGTTATATAAGAAACATTGTAGTTATATAAATTGATGTACGTTAAGTTTGTACTTAATCAAATGTTTGGGAATGCTGAATATTCGTTTTGATTTTATGAATTTATCTGCATGTCAACTGATAAGGTAGAGGTGCTGAAACCCCAGTGAACAATAATAAAACGAACCAGAATAGATGGAACCTTGAACGGATGGACAGTTGATAAACAGATGGCAAAAGTCCGTTCAGAGATTGCCAAGCCAAATGTGTTGGATATATTGTTGTCCACAGGTTTTCCATGTTAACGTTTTGTGTTAAAAGTGTTATAACTTTTCACTACACAAATGTTATTTATGTAAACCTATTGAGAAGGTTAAATTATTATTGTTGAAATAGACGTGAAGTATTTATATTTCTTGGGTTTCTTTTCAGGAACTAGGCAACCAAGAAAACAAATTTAATGGTTGTCTAGTGTCTGAATAGAAACCCAACAAATATAAAAAGTCAACAACCGAAGAAGAAGAGTAAAAATAAGTATTTATATTGAGAAATGAATCGCTTTTTATACAATGGATAGTAGAAAAACTCTTTTGTTTAAAAGGCTGCCGCACGCACAAAGGGAAAATAAACGTCGTTTAAGTTCTCGATATTTATGCGAAAAAGAAAAATGTTTCATTTAAAAGCTTTAAATCCGAGTTTTGTGTCTGCTGATTCGCTTTTATCTGCCGAAAAGTTGCCCAACTTCTCCTTTTATCCGCAGAACAACTTTCTAGAGAGATGGGACATTGAAGAAACCATTTGAATGTATTCACTTCATAACTATCTAAGAAAAATCAGGTCATTAGGCGTTAGGTTAAAAAAAGACTGTCAGGCAAATACGTTAAATTAATGAAGGTTATTGTTATGCTTTAAGTGTTATCACGAAATCGCACTTAAATATCGCAAAAAGTTAAAAGGGAAGATGTACAAGAAGTAGTTCGAATTTGCAAAGCGAAACACCATGGGACTTTTTTTTAATAATAATATAATAATTATTATAAATCGCCTTGAAACTTTTTTCTGAAACGGATAAAATAAAAAGTATCAACTAGACAATCACGAAAAATACCCTCTGATTAATATCGTTCAATTGAATTTCTCCAAGCAAAGACATTTTCAGACTTCTCCGGGTATTATTCTGAACACACGCCTTTCAACCTGGAAAGAACGTCTGGCAACTTTCCTGACGGTGAGGAAGATTTATTTAGAAAATATCTATACGATTATTTCTTTCCAACAAAGGATAATTTCTTCCCTAGTGGGTTTACATATAAGGTAAAATTGTCAAAATTGGAATTACTCGACAAGAACCAAAACGTCTTCGTCTCATAATTTGAGAATGTAAATTCCGAGAAGGAGTCACATAAAAGATAGACCTGGTTCTTCTATATTTAATTCGCGATTAAAATTACGTTATTAATCAGTATTTTTTTGCAACTTTGAAGAGAACAAATATCTCAATTTAGCAAGATTAATTGTTTTAGTGTGTAAATTTTCCAACAGATTGACAAGACTTTTCTGATCGATTGTTAATCTAATGTCAGTTACAGATCGAACATTGTTACTACGTAAATTAGCGTGTTAGTGAATTCCTTCGTTTAATTACCACTTAATAAAACATTATTCAATTTAAAAATAATATTCTCTTTCACCCTCACTCTTGCTCCCTCCGACCGTTTCTCGCTCTCTCTCTCTCTCTCTCTCTCTCTCTCTCTCTCTCTCTCTCTCTCTCTCTCTCTCTCGGTCTCTCTAATAGTAAAAGATACTAACATAAACAATATATGTATTTGTTGTTTTCTTGTTTGTTTTTTGAGGAAACAGGACAGTTATATTGTTCTCACTACTTGATAGATATATTTGGAATAATGAAAGTGAATGTATTAACCAAAGTGCAGTGGGAGAGGGCGATGGTTGCTTAGCCGAAGGTCGTTGGTTCGAATCCCGCTCGTGACGTTAATTTTTTCATCTCAACTATGACCTTAGATAAAAAGAATAAGTACTTGAAATCACCATCTTAATGCATTTTCTTAAACTGAAAATTAATTTCCAGAATTATGCAATCTAAAATTTGCATTGCTAACACTTGAATAAGTTGTTTTCTAACGGTTTACAAGGTCGTGATACTCAACGTAAAAACTTTAAACAGTCATAAACGTTAATTTTCATCCAATCTTTTTGACGTTTTTCAAATTTTATTACAAATAAAAAGTCCAATTTGATTAAACATTTGGATATTAGTTCGCTCTATTATGTATATATTTCTACGCCAAAAATTAATGGGGCTTCAATTTTTAGTTTTACTCCAAGATATGCATGTTTTTGAGAAAAAGATGTCTGACGTTATGTTTCGTTCTGTATACGTTTTAATGCACAATTTAGAATGCTATTTTTCTAAATAACTTTTTTTCTTTTTTTTTAGGTGAGCGTAAACTCCATCATCCTTTGGTTGTTTATTGTGTAAGTACTGCTTTTCGTTGACTGTTTTCACTTATGAGGTTTACTTATTTATTTGTTATTAATGTTGACAATGTTTGTAGGAGAAATAATTTGAAAGTTCGTGATTGCAATCAACAATAATATTAAATATAATAACTTATTTATATGAATTGTAAAAGGTTTTCTGTGTACAGAAAAATAGTTAAAAGCATAGATAAAACTAATAGGCTCTAGCAATTTAAACGCTAGAATTTCAAACGAAACCGTTCAGTTAATTATTATTCAAATATCTAAGAAAACAATTTAGTAACTGAAAAGATAAAATGAAGTAATTGCTTTCATACAGGATGGCCTAAGGCCCAGATGTCTCGGGAGTCAAACTACTATTAAATACTTAATTCATTTTATTCGCAACTAAAAAGCCAACTAGGATCATATAACTTATTGAAAGGTTTAAATTCATGTCACCTAAAAACGCAGAAGTAATATTTTTCCAACTAGCTGTGCACATAAATACATTTAGCAAAAATAATATCCGGTAAATAAATATTTACAAAAGATATGTATGTTTACATATTTTCTATTCAATTGGAGAAAATTGTTTTACATCGGAAATAATTGTTTCTCCCGACGATTTATTGATAATTTTATTATTGAATGAATCTACTATAAGTATGAATAAGTTTTACGGTTCATTATCATCAGTTAATAAAAGTTATCAAGTATTGTTGAAATTTTTCAAAAAATTGAACGGTTTTGAACTTTGAATAAAGTAGCTTTATTTGTTTTTCATGCTGACGTTTTAACAAAATTGGATTTTTTTGGTCACAGAAAAAAGAGATAACGGACCTTTATGGAATAATTACTTTTTCCTCGCCGAATGAGTATCACTGCAATGTTTTGGTTGTGCGATGTTTTATTTTATAAATAAAGAATATGATCGCGATAATATGAATTTTCACGTTTGTGTTAAATATTTACTGCAGCGCAAAGATAATAAATTTATTAAATAACAGAGATTATATCAATATTTTTAGAGATTTGTAAATATTGGTCATTAAATAAAATGTAATATGTTTTAATCATGTATCCTGTAATGGGTCTTTAACAAGAAAACGTGCCCGTTTTCAAGGGGAAGGAAATATAAAACCTAGATGATAATAGTACGTGTTTTGTTATTTATTTTGCAATTAAAACGGTCTTAACATTAGCGAAATAAATGCCCAAATGGCGGTGCGTCGCTGGGAGAGCTTATAAAGCAGGCCCTCCGTTGTGAATATTTATGAAATAATTAACCTTTTCTTTCAAAAGGCTTTTGTCAGGAGCGGTGCGCGCTTCTCTCCTGCATTTTGCCTCCAAACGGAAATGTCGACATTAACTCTTAATTCACCGGCAGAGGAAATTATCGTCTTCAACAAAATTTCCACCCCTGGATAATTCAACAGAAAATTTATTATTCAAAAAGGTTTTGAACTGTAAAAACAATTCTCTGGAAGAAAGCATACAGTACCTAGAAAATACAAAAATATTACAATGGGCAGTATATATGGTGGACAGATTTCGGCCGATTTCCTTGTATGTCTATAAAACTTAAAAAAGTACTAAATACATGAAATCATCTTTAAAATAATAAATGTACTGAATTCCTAAAGTTATACAATATATCATGCTTCTTCCCTTTCTTCCACAGCGAACTAAAAAATCTGTTTTGAAAATTGACCCTTCTTTATTTCAATACCCTGGGAAGTGCACTACCTTTAAGAGAGTTGAGCCCTTTCCGGGGTTCCTCTTCGCAATTTTTATAGGCGTTACGATCGCCTTTCCGAAATATGAGTTCTGTTCCTAATGCTAATGCTTTGCAGTGACCTAAAACTTGTTCCAGTATCTGGAGTTTTATTACAGAATCAGGAGGGTTTTTTTTTCAGTGTTCTAATTTTTAAGGTGGTTATTGAATGGGGAATGTCTAATATAAAGGACTAGTTGTCTACTTGCCTATTGAGATTTAGATTTTGAGATTTTTAGAACTGCTGTAGCCGAGTGGTTAGCGTGACACATTCATGGCTCGTAGTTTTCGTGGTTGTGGGTTAGATTCCCACCGTTTCCCTTTTTCCCTTCCCTCCCCCCCAAAATTTATTGATGAAACATCAACGGAATAGGTACTCTGTCTAATATGCGAGTTCATAAGGCCATTAAAAAATCGATTTGGGTGAATTTATCCAATGCGTGGTCGGTAGGTCATTTCTTTTTATACATTTGTTCATTTCTGCTTTTAACATGTTTTGGGGCAAACCACTCTGTGAGTCAAAAGGGTGTGAGGGATTTTCCTGTTTTTTTCCAGTTTGTTCTTTGCCTTCCGTCCCTTCCTGTCCTGACATGTACATCAGGATTATCTGATTTCGCTTTCCTAGGAGTTATGATATTTTTATCTATCTTTAGCATATCTTTTTCTGAAAATTCTCTTATTGTTGTGTCTGCATCCAACCGTAGTTCTTTTTCTAGTTTTTGTTGCTAATGGTTATTAACTACCAATCGACAAAAAAATTGAAAATACACATTATTTAGTTCTACGTTAGCTATGTTTGATTGTTCTTAATTTTTTAATATTTACAGGGTTGTACGGAATATTTTGTCTTTGGTCAATTTTCGAAATATATCCAGTAGCCTTATGGGACAGGACCATGGTTGTGAAGTCATCTGGTATCATGTCTCAGTTGTTCTGGTTTTCATATATTTCTCCATGTATTCAATTATACATTAAAAAATTTCAAAACTAAAAAGTTTAAACGTCCTTATAACTTACTTGCGAAAATAATGTTTTATTATGATGCAAAGAGTAAATAAATTAGAGGAATTTGACAAGCAAATTTATCCTGTGTGTAATCATTCTTTCTCCATTTTTTTTTTTTTATTTTTTTTTATTTTTTTTTTAATGGTCCGAAGGGTTTCTCGATTTTGCTAGTTACCTGTCTTCGTTTTCCTAAGAGATAGATCAGCTTTGCGTTGAAGGTGGAGGAATCTAATTCCCTTGGTGCTGCTTGAATGTCTGAGAACATATTTGTCTCTGCAGCTTTTAATCCATTTTAAGTATTTCTTATTTACACATTTCGTTGGGTCAGATTGAATTTAGTCCTAAAATTCTGGTTGCATTTTTCCTATCCTGAAGTGTGAAGTTCCTTGGCAGTGGCAATCCTAGTACCATTTCCGCTTTTTGGAAATTGTGCTATTATAAATTTCCTCGCAATGTTAGGCCATGCCAATCCTTGTAATTTTTTAAACTGATTTTTTTTCCAAGGGTTTTGGCTTTCAAAACCATACTAGGTTACCATGTATGACAATTTTTTGATTTATACACCACGTTTTAGTACAGAATCTTTGGCTCAAATGTTATATCTTTTGCTTTTTGTATTTATGATCTATATGTTTCTCCCCTGTGGGTTTTTGAACCAGTATTACTCTTAGTATCTGGATTTCTTCTACTCAAGTATGTTATTAGTGTGATTTTGTATATGCTGAGACCAAGATCCATATTCTCTTACACCACCTTTCTACTAATTTGAGAGCTCATTGTTACCACTAGGTCATTAACATAAACTATGGAAAGGTAGGCTCTACGATTAAGTCTACAACCACCAACAACCAAGTGTGGTGTTTGTACATTCACTTGGGGGGGGGATATTCGCAATATTCCAAAATAAGGGAAATAATAATAGCAATATTGTTAAATATACACTTCTTTATTCATGTTTATAAGTAAATAATTTAAACCTTTACAATTCAACATTTATTATTTGTGGATTCATTTACATAGTGCTTATTATTGCAGAGGAAATTGCGATTCATAATTTGCAAAATATTTGACACATTGTTATTTGATGTTCGTAAAGTACTGAGATAACAATCCATTTCTTTCAAAAATTGACAACGGAGGATAAAAATTGGGCACTGTATAATTTTATTTATGACACAATCTGTATAACGGATTGGGTAATAGAAAAAATCGAAATGAACCTTTATTAACCACTTATAACGGGGTGATTTGCCCCTTAAACATCATTATTTGAAAATGGTTCGTCTGATAGAACTCCATGAAAATTCTTCACCATGGTAAATCGATTTACATTAATTTGTATTGAGCTAATAAATTGACTATATTGGTGTAAATTTATGAGTAGTTTTTAACATTTGCAATCATGGAACAAGCAATATTTTTTATTTAGCTGCAAGCTGCTTGGAGGATTCATTCTACATCGTGTATTAAATATATATTTTTGGTAAATTTAAGGCAAATTTAAAGCAGATGTGTGGTGATTAGTGACCGTTAATCGATAATTATTCGGAAATCGTGAGATGCGGTCTGGTGTGATATAGGTTTCAGAAAAAACATTTTCTTTATCGTGCCAACGTTTCGATCTTTATAGAGATCATCTTCAGGGCCTGGGATTTGCAAACATTGTTTACATTTAACAAATACATTTAGGATGTGGAAAAGTGAATTTATACAATACAAAATATATAGTTTATATTCAATCAAAGTATTTCTGAAGATGATCTCAATAAAGATCGAAACGTTGGCACGATAAAGAAAATGTTTTTTCTGAAACCTACATCACACCAGACCGCATCTCACGATTTCTGAATAAATATTTAAAGCAGATGTTTAGTTTACAGAAAGATGCGTTAATTTATATGAGTGGTAAAAGGTGTGACAGAGGACAAATTGTCTGTTGATGCGTCAAAATTGCACTGTTTTTGCTGGTTTCGTCTACTATCTTGGGATATGGAGATTTCAGTTTTAAAAAGTTCTCAAAAAAAATTTTTTATGAGAAGAAAAAATCCAATAAACATTAGAAATATATTGGATATCAGGACACATGGGTATTTAGGTTAACAAACAGGCAGACTCACAAGAAATAACAAAAACAACAAAGAATCATCCATCACAGAATAAATCAAAAAAGACAAACTGAGATGTGGATAAATACGAAATGTGCCATACTCAGTAAGCTTATGTTATAACAACTCTTAACAAGACTGGCAAACTCATCTGTTTGATCTCATTTGTAGGTTATGCAATAGATAAATAACCTGGTAACAAAGAATACCCAGGGGAAAAAAATTGTAGCAACGAGAGTCAATGAATGACCTAGCACTTCTGAATTGAAAGACTGAGTCGATTGCACTGAATTTAGGAACTAGGAAAGCTCAAAAGCCAGAAGGCTGCAATGCTTAAGGATCAAACCACCCCGACGTTCTGCATCCATCTTCATAATCATCATCATCGGTGATATGGAGTTTCAAATTTAAAATCTTACCCACCAAACCATTATTATTTATGCGAAGAAAAAGAAATCTAATGATCGTAAGAAAAATATTGAAAGAGAAATCAAAAAGCACAAGCATAAAGTGTAAAACAGCGTTGTTTTTTAGCGTAACTAGGAAGGTTTAGGTTTAAAAACTGTATGCCTTGCAGGATGAAATGACCTAGTTGTTGAAAGCCCTTGGAGTCTTACTTTAGTGGAGGGACGGATGAGACGATATGCAGATATATATCGGTATACCACAACACCTTACTAGGCGATTCTCACGGCTTCCACGAGAAGTTCAATTATGCACATTTAAAAATTTGGCAATTAATAAATGACTATTCTAGTTTGAGAAATACAAGGAATTAAGGCAATAATTAGGTGGCAACAAAAGAAGAGAACCAAAAATAAATAATTACGTGTGGTGATTAGTGACCGTTAGTCGATTATTATTCGGAAATCGTGAGATGCAGTGTGGTGTGATGTAGGTTTCAGAAAAACATTTTCTTTATCGTGCCAACGTTTCGATTTTTATTGAGATCATCTTCGGGGCCTGAGATTTACAAACATATTGTACAAATTCACTTTTTTCCTCATCCTACATATATTTGTTAAATGTAAACAATGATTGTAAATCCCAGGCCCTGAAGTTGATCTCAATAAAGATCGAAACGTTGGCAAGATAAAGAAAATGTTTTTCTGAAATCTACATCACACCAGACCGCATCTAACGATTTTCGAATAATAAATAATTACATAAATGTACATTCTCGTACTTGCAAATACAGAGATAATAAAGGTTTTTGATGTATATGTGTTTCAACGTTTAAAAACAATCATGTTTTGTTGTTGATATGATTACAAATCTTTAAGAGTTGGATTATGTCTACAGCTGAATTAGTTTTTCTTTATGACACAATTATACAAATTTCATTTCACTGTCATCAGGATGTTTCGGTTGGTACATACATCCCCCCTCTAGAAAAAAAAAGCTTGGGTCAATCGGAGAAAAAGCAAATTACAAATGTCCTTCAAGCATAATAAAAGCATAATGATATTTTACCCCAAGATAATATACCATGGATTATATATAGAGCATGTTAAAAGTAATTGGTTAACTTTTAGCAAAAACCAGTTGAACTTTTGATTAAACCAATATCAATATTTTCTTTATACTTTGGATGGGCTGGAATAGGGGACATCTTATCTGCCCAAGTTGGCTCTGCAGAAAGTTTTGGGTGGCTGAATTCAATTATACTTCTAGTGTTATCTTGTATGACCTATTTCATTTCGTTATTTCTTGTTATTTTTACTTGTTTGATTTAATTTTGAATTTCGATTGAAAATTTAGCTTAATTTTTTATGTATTTGTAATTTTTGGTTAATACAAAGAACAGGTTTTGTTAACGGTACTGATTATTCTGAGCTCTTTGACTCCAAGCTGTTTCTGACAGTCCGGCTTCTAAATTACACTGAAATTATAAGATTTATGAAATGTGAAAAATATGAAATAGGTCAATTAGTAATGGTTGAATTGCTTTGATTTATAGAGAGGTCAAGTGGCACACGAGGGTAGCATCATTTCCCCGGGAAGCAATTATATTGGAATCACCACTTCCACTTTATTGTGCAGTGTGTTTTGTTTATTAAATCTTATTTACTGTCTGATTTTTTTAAGAAAATCAGGTTTATCTTGGTAGCTTATAATGTGAGACATTTTGAAGATTTAGTTCTTTCTGAAAATCCAACGTTTCGAAATGATTCCCGTTGTAAATTTTGTAAACGCGGCACCACTCCAATAAGCGTTTAATGCTGGGAAAATGCTGAACCACGACGGGGTATTAGAGGGTGGCTGGGGAACTACTTAATTATATAGAGACCCCAGCGAAACCTAACTAATCCCAATACCCACCTCAGAAGCCCGGGCGTTATTAATTAAAGGTGGCCTCAGATGCTGCAAACCGCGTTTACCATTTCAATCAGGTTTGAGATTGGGGGAAATGTATTTCTGGTGTGTACGATTTCTTTTATTGAACCGGGGCAAGTCTCGCAAAAATAAATCGGGATTCAACAGCTCAAAATAAAAACACATACAAAAGAAATAAAATTGAAAAAGTAACAAATAGCAACTTTTCCTAACAAATTTTAATTTTTTTAATATATTTATGAACATCATTTCTCATTTTTGAGCATCCCATCATCGTTCAACTTTTATATCCGTAAAGCCAACATTTTAAACCAATAAACAGAGGCGTAGGTAGTCGCAATGTTTAGAGCGTAGACGGGGGTCACTTATCTCTTGAAAGGTCTCGGGTTCGAATTTCAGCGGAAATGGATGTTTTTCAAAGATCCCGGAACCCTGGGGGTTAATGTAATTTCTGTTTTGTCAACACTCGTAAATAATAATAATCAGATAACTAGAGGCCAGAGTTTTGAACGTAAAAAAAACTCTATTTTCATTTTATTTATTTATTCTGCACAAAAGCCTGTCCGTTCTACAGAGACGGTGAATCCAGGCTTATGTATATTACATGTTTACTATATTATATAAGAAGCAAAAGATTACAAAACAATGAAAAAGGAGAAAAAAAGAACAATCCGAATATAAAGAAAAGGAGCAAAGAAAAATTTAAATAAATTTAATATTGCAATAAACTAAAAGTAAAAGAACTTTGGTCTCTTCACTGAAATAATATATAATATACAGTGAACTAGATAAAAAAAACATAACTAAATTATTGTCTTTTTCTTTAATTTGAGGGGACAATGTTTTGAAATGTATTTGCACCTGATTTTTTATATGTTGGGAAAATACAAATAAAGTGTCCAAGAGTCTCCAATTCTCCCATCTCACATGTCCGGCAAGGGAATTGAGAGTCAATAGCCAGCGCAGTGTATTTTGGATATACATATTTCCACCCTAAACCGACCGATGACCCTCAACCTCTCTACCTCTGAAACGCAAATAGGGCAAAAAGTATATTAAAAAACTAAAATTTGCACACAAAAAAAATTAAAACAAAAAATAAGTACTGCCAAAAACCAATGTTTAATATTGTAAATAATGCAAACTTTAATTATCCTTCCTTAAATCAAAGTAACAAAAAATTATGGCGAGCCGCAACTGTTTACAAAGATCACTGGGAGACATAAAATGGAATGTGTATCCAGTGATAGCATTCAAAAAACATAGATTAATCGTAATCATTCTCTTCTTCTCTTCTCACTTTCTGAAAGATCACTGTCTATTTAGATGTCTAGAAGGGTTATTGAGAAGTGATCGTGAAAAATATTTCTGTACGAGAAGATTAGGGTGGAATTTGAGTTTAGTGTGGATTTTGTTGTAGCTGCATCTTCCAATTTTTATTATATAGGCAACATTTATACCGTTATGTATTATGTAGTTGAAAGCATAGAAGCGTTGCCAATGTTTACAACATTTATGAAAAATTTATGTATATACTATTTACATATTTTATTTATAGATAAAATAGTATTTAACAAAATTACATGTTCATAAACATATACGTATACATGGTGTCTTGCTAATTCATCATCGGGTTTTCTCAAAAACTTCTAAACCAAAAACAAACAAAAAAGAAATACTTTTTTTGGCATAAGCTATACTTTCAATTTTTTAAATGATAACCTTCATTTTAATTTGAGGATTCATCTTTCATTCGATTTTATGAAAATAAGCTAAAACATTTTCCAAATGAGCTCACGTTTAGATAATACACAATTAACAAACAGGTACATAAAAAAATTTGCCATTGTTACTACGCCAAAGACGTCAATTTTTTGTATTTTGTTTACACTATTTATGCTCAATGGATAATTTTCTTTGCTTTTATTCAAATAATAAATCGCGATATTTCTACCTATAGTATGCGGAATGATAATCCTGTAATTTGAACGCTACCGATCATTTTGTACTATCTATCTTTGCTGAGCTGGTGTGTCAGATAAGTTTTGGCTTTACGTCTTATATTAAGTGAGTCTGTGTGATTCCGTAAAGTTAAGACTCTTTTACCAGATCATGACGAGTGATGGTGGTGGTGATGGTGATGTGTGTGTGTGTGTGTGTGTGTGTGTGTGTGTGTGTGTGTGTGTGTGTGTGTGTGTGTGTGTGTGTGTGTGTGTGTGTGTGGGCGTTATCTTTTTGTCGGTGCTTATGGTCCTTTTTCTTTTAATTTGTTTAAAGTTTTAACTAACGTAAATGATGTGTATTAACTTATGTTAGGTTTTGTGTTTATGCGGTTTCTAGCGATATTTCTAAGTTTTCGAGTATATTCATTTTCCGACCTCTTTGTACGACTTGTAGTTTCATGTTTTCTGTATGGATAAACATTTTCTGTCCGGTGAGCCGTGCAGTTTGATTTTCCGTTAAATTTACTTTTAGTTTTGTCTGCTGATGTATTTGACTCCGCATTCGCATGTTGCGATATATACGGCTTTTTTTGTCAACTGGATTTTTTTCTCAATGATTTATCTTAGTAATTGTCTGATTGTGTTAGTCTTCAGTACTGTACTAATTCTTAAGTTCAAACAAACAAATTTATTCTAAAATATAGTCATGAAAATTATTGAGGGTTCCATAAAAGTGTAATCAAATTTAAAATAAAATAAAATAGATTCTGTTGTGTAGTTTTCTGCAATAAAAACAGAATTCTTGCAATTAAGCTAACAAAGTCCAAACTTAAGAGTTTATATTTGAGAATTTTCTTTCTTATCTCTGGAAAAGGATAGGCACGTACATTTGGTAGGATTACAATTAGGAAAAGCACAGATTTTTTGTATTAAATTCAAACTGAAAATACAATAATATCCTGTATCCGATTATATGAAAAAGTGAGTTTATTTTATTACTGTTAATAACAATAGAAAATTCTTTTATATTTACATAGTGTCACCCCTTGCTTTATATCCATTGAAATTGTTGCTTTTCCTCTTTTTCCATGGTTGAAGTTTCATTTTATCTTGAAACCATCTTTGCCCAACCTTAACAACGCTAGAACGAAAGGATCAGACAAAAATTTCGGTCAAATTCTCTCACCGTTTTATCGGCCGTCAAAGTAAAATTTCAATCAGCAAAACGGTTGATTGAATGTAATTGCCGTGATGTTAAAAATTCAAACCTCGTGGGAGAAAAACGTCGATAGATTAAAGCAAACGACGTACAGAATGTATATTTCATTTTATTTATACTTTATATCTTTTTAATCATCTATCGAATCTTCGACTTTAAAATACATAAACTTCATGCGTATTGTGTGATCGGACAATTGTGAAAAACAATTTAAATCTGACCCGATGTACACGGGGAATAGAATGACCAGAATTGATCTAGCTTACAGGAGTTTCATTGCTTGCATTTCTATTAATTTTTCTAGGTTTCTAGAAATGTTGTATTGCATTACGGTTGTCATTAATTGGCTGAAAGGTTCATGTTTCTTTTAAAATCTATCCCACAATCCCTAGGCCCCTAATCCTAAAATGGGGCTGCTTTGTTGCTTTGACGTGGATGAAAGTAACGTACTTCTCTGCCTCCGCTATCTTGTTTCCGTTCGTAAAATAATAAGGTATTCCTTACTTTCAAGATTTAGAAGTTATTTTCAGTTTTATTTTGTGTTTAATTTTAAATCATGGTAGTGCAGTCCGCCAGCTGCTGATAGAAAAAGTTCGGTCGGAACTTAAACTCAGTAGGTATCGTGGTAACCTAAGCTACCATACTAACTAGGGCCTTGGTTGTGTTCAGTAATGCTGCCTCAACCTGTATTGACATTTTGAGCCAACCATACAAACAACCTGCTAAAGCAGTCTCAAAACATCCGATAATGTACTCCAGTTCATCTTGCACATCCGGCTGGCACGTTACATAGAAAGGGATGAACCAATCGAGATTAGTTTTTCTTCCCAGAGAAATTCTTTTCATTTGCGTATAGGTTTCACGGCAAGAAGAGGGCTTAATAGGTGATTTGTGAGGTCCACAAAGGGCTATGGCAGCAAGAGCGTCCAGTCCCACAACGAAAGAGTGGTAGGGATCGTGTTTCAAGAGGGTAAAAATTTAGTTTACAGTTGTTTCCTTCTTAAATGCAGCGGTTCAGTGTTGACATTGTCCAGTTTCCACCGTTTCGGACAGCTCTTCCTTGATAAAGAAAAGTTCCTTGATAAAGTTCAGAAATAAAAAATAAAAGCGGTACTTAGCCATCCATCAGATGAAAACGTAGGGAAAAATAAGATTATGCATAAATTTCATATGAAACTACAATCTTGGTTAAGCCAATTAGCGTGCTACACGGTGCACTTTAAGTAAACACGAAAATCATATGACACCAATTCATGACATGCATAACGTGTCGGCGTGTAAAGAACTCAAACCCAGCACGTAAATTTCATTAAATAAAATGTATTGCAATTTTAATGAGTTTTCACATTTTACTTGTTTTACTGGTATTTTTTTTTGTTAATGTTGATACAGCCATGTTTAGCATAAAATTCCCATGGTAGTTCCTCCTCACCCACCCGAAGTAAACAAATGTAACAACAGCTTTTATATATTATTTGAAGATCTTGAGATGCGGTCTGGTGTGACGTAGGTTTAGAGAAACATTTTCTTTATCGTGCCAACGTTTCGATCTTTATTCAGATCATCCTCAGATATCAAAGTGTTTGTTTTCCATGTCGATGTGTCATCTACAAATAATTATTAAATACGGTCTATAAACACCACACATTTTTTATACAACTTTTTTCGTGACGATAGTAACCTTAAACGGACACAAGCGAGTTTACTGGTGCACGCACCAAATATTTGCGTTTTAAAATATCTCTTTGTCGTGTGTTATTATCGTTATATTTTAAAATTTCTATTATTGTGATATAATACAAGTATTTTATTATTTCTTTGATATTATTATGATAAAAGTATTGTTACTTTAGAACTGAATTTTGTCGAAAATTTTCGAAAATCGGTTATCCAGGAATTTATGAATATTTCACAAAAATCTTCTTGTTCATCACTAATGAGTTAGGGGCTAGGTGAAGTCTCGCACAACGCATGCACAGAGTAGGCTTAAACTTTGCTTTTTGACATTTTAGCATTAATGCAAAATGTGGACATAAGTTTGAAATGAATAGTTTTAGAAGACAACTATTCTATGTGTTCTAAGTGCACACCTGTCACTCTTTCCCTTACTCTCTTTCTTGCTCGTTCTCTGTCTCTCTCTGTCTCTCTGTCTCTGTCTCTCTCTCTCTCTCTTTTTCTCTCTCTTTCTCTTTCCCTTTCTCTTTCTCTTTTCCTTTCTCTCTCTTTCTTTCTCGCTCTTATCTATCTGTACATCAACAAATTTCTCTCCCTTTCTCTCTCCTTCTCTCTCTCTCTCTCTCTCTCTCTCTCTCTCTCTCTCTCTCTCTCTCTTACTCTCCCTCTTTCTCTCTTAGCGTGTACACAAAATTAGCGTCATCCTCACCGTTGCAGCCTGTTGAGAGGCAATCTTGGTTGTGAACAGTAATAATTTTCAAGTTTCAGAAAAGTCTCAGAGAGAACTACACATCTAAAACATCGTAATAAATATAATAAACATTTTCTAACTTTCCTTACTCCTGAAGCCCTACTTTCCTGGCAGTCCTGAATTTTATATTTTTTATCTTGCAATTGTCGTATATAATTATGTATGCATATGGTTATATGAATAGTATTATCTTTTGATAGACATGACATTTTTTGGCATTCTATTTTTTATAATATCAGCTTATTTATAGCAAATTTATCATGAATAATATAGACGAGTTGATATTTTTTAAATGTTTACTGTTCTTTTAGTTTGTGTAGTAAATGGGGTATCAACTTACTGGTGGTGCCCTGGTTTTCTAAAATATTCTTCAACCTAGACAAAATTTGGTATTTTATCTACATTGAGTAGTTTTGAGTAGTTTAATGGGATACACGTCACGGTATTGCATATAAGACCAAAAGGTCGATCAGTTATTGTAAATAAACTTAATCCTTTTTATTAAGTTATTTTCACTTTCAAATAAATGTTTATTGTATGTTTGTTTTAAATAAATTGAAAAATTGAACAAAAATGTATGACCTAAAAACATGGTGAAGTATTTTTGGTTTATTTGAAATGTTTCCAAATGCTAAAGGACAAAATAACAAACAACAAACATTATATACATTAGATGTAATTGATAATCGGTCCACGGTTTTATTTTCGCCGTGTCGAAATAACGTCGAGGATGATTAAGGAGAATTTATGTTGCTTTTACATCTCGGAACCTGGTATATCACTACTTTTCCAACGGTCGGTTGCGCATTTAATCGGATGACTTATGGGATCCGTCATCTAGTTAACGCTGGAATTACTTCCGAATGGGCTCCCGTGAAAAGAATTTCGAATCAGGCCGTAAATCACAGAACGCCATGTCATCATGTCCGGCTCTCATGGCGGAAAAGAGGTTGATGATCTCATAGATAAACACGGTGATTGGAAGCAATGATTCAAATCGCGGGGGTTCCTCATTAACTTGCCCCACTAAAGTGTAATTCCATCAGTGGACCAACATACATGCGTACGGAGCCATCGCGCGTTGACTATTCTCTACTGGAACAATTTACCAATGGATAAAGTCTGGAAGAATCAATCCTATCTACTAGTTATTTAAGTTCTTCACTGAAAGGTTCGAAATGTCTACTGGTTTTAATTTGTTTAAATAATTTGAACTTTACGATTTGTTTATGAGTAAAACTATGAGTACAAATTTCGAAAATTGGTCGGGATATTTATAGAAAATAATATTTTCTGTCTACTTTCGCCATTAGCGATTGAAAAAATATCATTTTGAAAAGCGCAGTAAAAAAAAATTATAAAGTTAGCCGGAGTAAGGAGACTAATTATTAACATCATGAAAATTCCACTTTCCATAAAAAAATTATATTTATTAAACATTTCAAAATATCACAATATTACAAAAGTGAATTAACTTATTATCAACTTGCCGATTTTCTGAAAAAAACTGTCTTTGATTTAACTTTATAAGAACTACTAACATTTAAATACTGGAAAAAGTAAGTAATTTCTTAAAATCGTAGACCTTAAATTTGCAAGTAATATTACTTATATAACGTACACGTATGTTTCAAAATATGATAAGTATTATAATTAGTCATATATTTGACAACTATTCCAACTTTTATAAATCCTACTACAATATTGACGGCCACATAATTTTTTTTAAATAATTAAAATAAATTTCCTTAAATTGGTTACATGTATATTTTATATATGACACTGTGTCATCACTATTCTCTCGCTTCTCTCAATTTTCTCTCATTCTCTCTCTCTTTCTTTTCTCTCTCTCTCTCTCTCTCTCTTTCTCTCTCTCTCTCTCTCTCTCTCTCTCTCTCTCTCTCTCTCTCTCTCTCTCTTTCTTTCTTCTTATCTATCTGTACATCCACAAATTTCCTTTTCTCTCTCTCTCTATTTCTTTCTATTATCTACTTGCATATCTCTCTATATTTCTCTGTTTCTTTCTCTTTCTCATCTAACCACTCACTCACTTTCTCTCTCTCTCTCTCTCTCTCTCTCTCTCTCTCTATCCGTTACTTTTTCTTTTCTTTTTCTCTTTCTCTCCCTTTCGTTTTCTTTCATTTCTCTCTCTCTCTCCCTTTCTTTTTCATTCTTCTATCTCTCTCTCACCTTACTTTTACTCTCTTATCTATATATCTCATTATTTCTGTGACATACACGGACATGCGTACACATACACAGTCGTTATAAATAAATTTCCTTCCCATATTAATTTCCACCTTGACCCAATCTCGTTTAGTTCAATCAGCGATCCTATTGCTACAAATATGAATGCAAATCAGAAATCATGACATGTCAATTAGTTTCAATCGACCGTTTTACTTATTTTAAACGTTCTCCGATGGTCGATGAACCATTGACTATCGTCTCTTGACAGCATATTCGGGCAGTGTTTCAAAACAGTCAGTTAACAAAAATCACAAGCCTGGCTTTCTCATTTTAACGGAAAATCGGTGGTGATAAGTTTGAATATCTAGGTATTTGTCAACTATTTATAGCGGTTTGGGTTTAAACCCGGCATAGCCCATGGAATTTTAATTTGGAATGGTAATAAAAACTATTGTAATTTTATGGCCAGTAAAAAAGGTTTGCGTCATTTATTTCAGAAATGTGTAATATCACAGGTAAATAATAAAAATTAATCAAAATTCTAAAAAGTCAAAACTTGTTCTGGTTACGGAGTTCCCAAACTAGAGAAGGTCACAGATTGTTTACTGAGTCGACACCCAGGTAATGCATCATGCTAAATATTCACGTCGATAATTTATCGATTGAGACGAATCATCAATTATTTTCCAACCTTACAACCCTTACGAGACGGGATATTTCTTGGATAGGGGAATTGTTACTTACCAACTACCCGGTGGGAGTTGTTACTTCTAAGCGGCAATCCAAATACCTTCAGCCCTTGGGCATATATTTGCAGAAGGCATGGTGTTTGCACGAAGTGTCGGTCCTGTTGGAATACGCCAGCTCCCCGTCCTCGTGATCTCCAAACCCACACGTTACAAATACCACTTCTTAATGGCGCAAAGACCTTTAAAACGGTCTTGACGAGAAATAAATCGGGTTTTGTTCAAACGGACCCGGAAGGCTTATAATTAGATTTTTCCAAAAGCACATACCAAAATATTTGCGATTGGGGCCGTTTTGTGATTTCCATGTGTTAGGTAGTAGAATCCTATTAAAATATACTATCATTACTGAAATGATGATCATGCATTACGGCATAAATAACATGAAAGAAAATATGAGAATAACTGAATTAATTTTTTTCACTCTATTTATGTATAAATCAATACATTTTAGTTGGGCCAATAACATAATAATAAAATTCACTAATTTCGTGGTCCGCTTGACCAATTAATACTTTACAATTAATTAAGGTTTTTAGTTGAGATGAAAAATGGCAAAAGGAGGGAAAACTGTGATGGGGAGTTGATGTCCGAGTGGATCGAGGTCACGATAGCTCAGGTGGTAGAGCAGCGGCGTATCTAGCCGAAGGTCGTGGGTTCCAATCCCTCTCGTGCCATTAGTTTTTTTTTCATCTCAACTAAAAACCTTAATTAATTGTAAAATAATAATAAAAAGTGAACATTTTAACAAGCAAATATGAAAAAGTATTTACCCCATAATCAGGCCTCAATGGATAGAGTACAATACATTGTAAGGAAATTGAAAACGTTTCATCATCAAATTATATGGGCTAAAATAATCCACCTAAACGATCAAATATACGCTCAGAAAAGGAGACCTGAAATAAACTCTAGGAATCTTGGTAAGTCTTCTTCTTGAATGATGACCAGCGATAACAGTGCTAACAGACTGTTCTTTAAAAACAAGTAGTGAAAAATGTGATAATCAGGCTGAAAGAAACATCAGCCCTGATGTTATGCCGATTGGGTCAAGATCAAGAATGCTATTTTTACGGTATTCAAAGTCAGGTCTTTATTGAATAAACAATTATCAACGTAATATTTCAAAAAATACGAAAAGCCTTGAATTAGTAGAATTAGTAGTGAAAAGAAATCGACCGGGATTAAAGATGAACGTGGGAAGAATCCATCGTACTGATGTATCTCACCTGGATACTTTCTTCGTTTATCTATACCCAATACTTAACAGGGAAACTACGCTTAAGAAAGCGTTTTACAATTTAATTAAAATCCAAAAAGATAAACTTGATAAATTGCACAAAATAGTCGAAATTGATAAGACCATTAAGTTTTGTCGCTTTCTCGTAACGGAAACGACCAACTTGGGACTTCGTAGGGCTTTAATACTTAATCGTAATACAAATCGAACGGTCGATAGCACTTTGGATTATTTACAGAAAAAATTGTTTTTCTTCGGGTTGTTGGTTGGGAGGTAAACAATACCCCTTTTAGGAAAAGTGAACTGTTGTCTTATTTTAGCCAAGTGAATCAAAAATAACTATTAACTTAAATTAACAAATTTAATTATTTGTTAATTTTTATTCAATTTAATAACTTATCTATGTAACCTTTAAAAATGTAAAAAAAATATGCTTCCATTATTTACTTTGCCGTTAAATCCATAAAAAAGCTGAGTTTATGCAATTTAAATACATAATTTACACACATAGAGATGGAACATCTTGTAACTATAGAAAAGTTGTAAAAAGTTTAAGTGTTATAATTTTAGTGGAATATTAAAATATCCAAAGTAAAAATTATTATAAAAAAGTATAACTATTAGTTATATATTATAAATTACATTAATTATATTTTCTACCTATTATAGTTACTAAAAAATGTGTAATATAATTTTTAATTTGGATGGAATATTTGAATATTATTACTTACAGGTGTGGTGATTAGTGACTTTTAGTCGATGATTATTCGGAAATCGTGAGATGCGGTCTGGTGTGATGTACGTTTCAGAAAAACATTTTCTTTATCGTGCCAAGTCTCGATCTTTATTGAGATCATCTTCAGGGCCTCGGATTTACAAACTTGTTTACATTTAACAAATACATTTTGGATGTGTACATCACACCAGACCGCATCTCACGATTTCTACTCAATATAAATATATAGTTATAGTGTATTATTAAATGATTTTTGGTGTATAGTACAATAATTGTACAAGTACAACATATATAAAGGATTATTGGGTATAATTTAAAATGCCAATTCCCAACCGTCAGGTTGAATTCCGTTCCTTTCACTCGAAAACTCAACAGGTGTATAGTATTGTTGACAATATCGCCACCTATTAGGAACAAAAGCAGTATTGCTTGGGTTTCTCTCTTGATTTAGAATCGGCCTTCAATCGAGTTCGGCTTAGGCTTACTTTGAAAACCAAGAACATCATCACGCACACTTAAACCATATCTAACCGATTATGCCGAGTCAGTCAGAGAACTGAATTTCTCCCAGGGAATCATTCTTGGCCAATTTCTGTTTTTAATACACTGCAGATCTACCTTCACATGTTAACATTTCAACACATACCTTCGCTGACAATACAGTAATTCTAACACCTCCATAAACATTCGAAATATACACCTGAATGAAATGGAGGGATGATTCACAAAAGTTAAAAGAAACGCAACTAAAAGCTTACTGATGAATTTTAGCTTTGCGTTAAAAGTTTCTGCCCTTTAGTGAACATAATCAGAACTTCATACCTACCGCTGTGCGTAATCCAAGGTTTTTCAAGGATGTATCTTGACTAAATCTTGAGTAAAAGTTTTGGTAACCGACTTTACAAATAACTATAAAATACTTCTTGAGTCAAGATTAAAATTATACAATGAAAGTAGACCTTCAATTTTGACCTCTATGGGGCTACAGTTGTAAAGATTTGGAGTTCAATGAAGTATATAACTCCCAAAGTCTCCAATCTGTGCAGTCCAAAATTATACGTCAAATTTTAAATTCTTGCTTCAATGTTTATGATTAAACAACTCATAATGAAATGATGAACTAGATTATCGACCTGCTGGAAACATGAAGTCTTTTCAGAGGATCTGCGGAAGAGGTCAAACAGAGAAAACTTCCTTTCGGATTTCGCCGAGCTTTCGACAGTCTTATACTGTCATCTTCAGGGCCTGTTTTATTATCATATAAACAAACAATTAAAACATGAAAAAACAATAATTACAACAAAAATTGAATATCTTACTTTAAACCTTAATAGGGAATTAAACAACATGGTGTTTTGGGCACAGAAGTACATTATGTTTTTTGGGGCTCAGCATCTAAACATTAATTTAAATTGAATACATTAATAATTGAAAATTATAGCTAAAATTATAAAACTGTCGAAAGCTCGGCGAAAACCGTAAGGAAGTTTTCTCTGTTTTACCTCTTCCGAAGAACTCATAATGACCTTCTCATCCCGTTTGTAGATGACCTCATCAAAAGCCCTTATAGAAAATAATATCCGTCACTTATCATGCAGCATCGTCTGGTACGACGTCTATTAATTCCGACCCTAATCTATTGGGACCGTATTACCGGAATGGTTAGCGTGTCAGACTCTCGGCTCGTAAACCTCACGGTCGTGGGTTCGATTCCCACCGTCGCCCTGTAATTTTGATCACTCCCCCCACAAAAAAAAACCTACAATACAAATCTACAGTTTCTGGCTAATAATCAAGACATTAGGCTATTAAAAAAGTCTTCCGAAATGATTAAACCTGCAAATATATTTTTCTGTTTGGTATTTACAAAATTGTAATATATGATAAATTTTTGTTTTAGATTATATTTAGAATTCACATAAAATCAATGGGATATCATGAACCTGTATGCTATTAAGGCTTAATTTTATGTTTTACCATTGTTCTGCAATTTAATATGATTTCTATGTTAATATGTACATGCTATAGATTAAACTAGGACATATTTTTGTGTGTTTTACTGTGACATTTGAAAGTTGTCACATCACATCGCCTTGAAATTCGGTCGGGTTTCACCTCTCCAGGTGATATTTGTTGTTTACGTAACGACGGTTATGACAACTGTGTGAATAATTTGATTTTATCACCGTAGGATACCAATATATTATAAAACAATAACTTAGTCAACCAATTAGGCGACGAAAAAGATAAATTGTTGGTCCCGGCAGTCATCTTCAATCCGGTCCAATCTTGAACATTCTTATTACATTATTCATTCTTGCTCGATTGTATACAAGAAAACGAAACTTGTCGAAAATATCCAACCTTCGAAACGGCCGAATCGTGATTCATAATTGACGGATGTTGCGAATTGCCTCGGACCTTCTCCAAGGCACGTCCGCGAACATTGAATCGTTAGACCCACAAAAAAAAAGAAGAAAACTCGACAGAAACAATATTGCGCCAGTAAATGTCAACTTGTCCATGGAGTTTTTCAACTTTTATTAAAGTAAAGGAGAACGTAAACTAGTATTACCTGTAATCCCTATTGCCATTGTATCGCCGTTATAAACGGTTAATGAAATTTAACGCCTCCCACTTATTTAATTAATTTTACGGGTAATTTTAGACGTCTTGTTTCATCAATGGGGCTTTCAAGAGCGACACACTATACTCTCCTTCTCGGAAAACGACATTATTTAAATGTAAAAGCATAAAATTGTCTCCCTTGTCTTACACATTGCTAATTAAGGTTCATGAATCATAATTTGCTGCGATAAAAATTCTTCTGACAATTTAGCAAATAATTCTCTTTTTATTACTTTGGTTTGAATTTTAACCCAGTATTTGTTGCGCTATTTTACCCATTAAAATTAATTAAACTAGTTACAACGTAATTGTTTCTGTGTAGTACAAATTATCGATAACCTTCATTTCAATCTCACAATTATACTGTACAATTAGCAAGGTCTACGGAAAGTAAATTTAGTTCAAACATGAATCAAAATAATGTCCATATAATTAGATAACCTAAAAATCATTTCTAATTTTACAAAAGTTTAGTCAACTAAGTCTTCAACATAAATTATAACAAGTTCAAGTTCGTTAAGAAAATAATTGAACAACTAAATATTTAATCCTTTTTGCGTAGAAAATACATAATATTCAATTTATTTCGTCTAGCATATCAAGCATTGCTAATTTCTATTAGTTTTAATGAATCTAAATTTAGCTTACAATTAGTATTCAGATTCATTTAAACCGTAATATTTTCAAGTCCTGTATTAAATAAAACATTTGACATAAAAACATCCTACTTAAGTTTTGAAAATTTTTAAAACCCTAATTAAGAAATAATAATTACAGACATTATAAAAAATGTATAAAACCGCTTAGCCGTCATTGATCTCATTTTAATTGATGTTCATCCAAAAAGGAAAACATGCTCATTGAAAAGCCTGATTAATGGATGAAGAGTAACAAAAAAAACTTTATAACCTAAAGGAATGAATAATGATTAGACATGGTAAAATAATAAATGTCGACTGAGCAATCTAATTCACAAAACTCATTTACATAGTGGCTGATCATATCTAGAATAATATTACAATAATTACCTGTTAGACGATTTAATTTAAACGATAAACAACCTACTATACTTGTCTATATTATATGTCAATCTGTTTATAAAACACTAAACTATACTACTATAAAATAATATACTTATCCAATTACTAGGATACATTGTGTATTATTTACTGTTAACGTAGTTAGGCATTCATGTAACAAGGAAGCCTATATAAAATATTACTTAAAGATTATATGCTATGCAAATGAAATACTCTATATTTATAAATATTTTTTCATTATTTTTTAATTTAAAAACACTTTTATTAACGTTAAAAGTGAAAAAAAGATAGATAAATATTCAGATAGATAGATAAATAGATAGATAGATAGATAGATAGATAGATAGATAGATAGATAGATAGATAGATAGATAGATAGATAGATAGATAGATAGATAGATAGATAGATAGTAGATAGATAGATAGATAGAGAGTGAGAGAAAAAGTGAGTTAGTGAGTTAGATCCAGTTCATATAAATACAGGGAAACAGTAGTAGAGTTAGATAAACAGAGAGACCGACGTACTAAAAAGAGATAGAATGAATACCCGCTATTGAGATACATTTAAAGAAGAGAAAGAAAAATTGAGTAACATAAATCGGGTGACCGACCTACTAAAAAAAAAAAAAAAAATAGAGAATAAGTGAAAGATATTCAGCTACATATAAAAACTGGGAAACAAAACATACAAAAGTTGAGTTAGATAGACAGAGAGAGCGACCTACTAAAAAGGGATAGAATGAGTACCCGATATTGAGATACATGTAAAGAAGAGAAATTTTAAAAAAAATTGAGTATCATAAATAGGGTGACCGACCTACCGAAAAAAATAAATAAATAAATAAATATTTTTTTAGCCTTCCCCTCACAACAGTGACACATCTACACAGAAAACACACACTTTGATTAAACCTAAAATTTCTATATTGTGTACATTATCGTTTAAATTCATAGTCATATCTCATATGTTTTTGAATAATTTAAACAATGTTTATAAATCCCAGGCCCTGAAGATGATCTCAATAAAGATCGAAACATTGGGACGACCGAGAAAATGTTTTTTTAAACCTGCAAAGTTTCTTTTTGAGCTTGTTTGAAACGGTGCTAAAGAAATGATATTTAATTAATAATTCACTAAAAGTATTTTCGTAAATTAAATTATTTTATTTATCTTTTTTTATTTATCTAAAAAACAAAAAAAACATTTTCAATATTTGTTTAGCCTTCTCCACAAAACAGTGACACATCTACACAGAAAACACACATTTTGAGTTAGTACAAATATTTTGATTAAAAAAAAAAAAAAAAAGAGAGAGTAATAGAGAGGGAGATAGAAGAAATGAAAAAGAGAGAATGAGTGGACGATATTCAGCTACATATAAAAACTGTGAAACAAAACATACAAAAGTTGAGTTAGATAAACAGAGAGACCGATCTACAAAACGAGAGCGTGTGAGTGCAAGAGAGATAAGTGTGCGTACTCAGCGTAATAACATCGTACAAGCGTAACTTAACGTATGAAACAGGTAAACATAAATTAAGTAAACAAATGTGTGTAAAAAGAGTGATATAATATAAACACTGTTAGGCAAAAAATTACACTCAGCTGATGCACAGCTAGCATTTGCTCAAGAACACAGCCAGTGGTCTTTGCACGATTGGTCTGCTGTATTTTTGAACATCATGTGTTGCCTATCCTCGATGATCAGCGACAATCCTATTCTAATGCATGACAATGCCCGTCCACACGTCGCTCACGTAGTACAAACGTACCTTCAGCAGCATAACATCAGGGTCTTAACCAGCCCGTTCTCCAGACATGAACTTCATCGAACATTTCTGAGATACTCAATTAATTGTACACAATTTTCTCGAAATGAAAAATTTGTGTCACAGGCGGGATTCGAACCCACGACTTTCGGCTAAATACGCCGCTGCTCTACCACTTGAGCTAGCCAGACTTCGATCGCCCATACTACAAAGGATATCTTTAAAAGACGAATAAGAGCACGTCCATCACGTTTTGATACACTCCACGATCTTGAAAAGACTCTTCGTGAAGAAAGAGCTAACCTCAAGCAGATATTTCCAGACTGTTAGAAAGTATGCCGAGACATCATCAAGATATAATTAAAGCAAGAGGAGGATATACGCGATATTGAAACGTTAATTAAAATTATAAAACAAATTTTATCTGTACGTCTTTTCTTACGAGAGAGAGAGAAATAGACAGAGAGAGAGAGAGAAAAAAAAAGAGAGAAAGAGAGAGAGAGAGAAAAAAAAGAGAGAAAGAGAGAGAGAGAGAGGGAGAGAGAGGGAAAATAGTAATGAAGACAGGGTTGAAAACAAAAAGATTAAATGTAGCATTCGTATAAATCAATGAATTAGCAAAATGTACAGTTATTAATCGTCGATCAGTTTCGTCATAAACTTAATAAATAATTATTATTTTGAAACAACGAGAAGGCCGAACGGGTGAATATTAAAAGATTTGTAAGGTAACGGAACGGAATGATCATTACTGGAGGAAGAACAGTTGAAATGGACAATGAGGAGTATTAACGCGGAAGATGGAGCCGGAAAAATTGGAAAAAAGTGGATTAAATCTTCGACGATCTATTTAAAAATAAACGAAGGTTTTTAGAGCGAAAGAACAAGCGTACATAAAGCTAGAACGTTCTTTGTACGTGGTATTCGATTGCAATCATTGTAATATATACGCCAAATTTATAGTTAGCTGATAATAATCTATTAAATTTTAATGAGAAGTGCTAGTGTTAAAGTTTTTATCTGATTTGTCTTTAACTGGCAAAAGAGAACAGCTGATACACCATTGTTCCCCCGATTCAATTACAATAAATCACAACTATCTAGCTAAGCCAGTTGGCGGGGGAAAGTCGAATAGAAACTGATTACTTCAAGGGTTTTCTTGAATGTAGAATGAGAACACTTCGAGGGACAATTAATCACCCATTTTGTTTCTAATTTTGCTTCGTGAGGGATCGCTTATATGTAACTGTTTAAGTCGGCCGAGGGTTGTTTACAAAGCTAAAAAAAAAGTGAAAAAGAAAAGTGATTAAGTATTTTTGTGGAAACAACAATAGAACGATCGTTGTATCACAAGGTCATAAACTGAAACTAGAACTGACTACAACTTTAATTATTATAAGTTTGAGCTGACTAACAATATCATTCTCACCCATTCAAATTGTACTAGCATGTTATCTATATAAAGATATGATGTGTACAAAGCAGAGCCTAAAACAATTCGTAGAATAAGCTTTATATTTGATCATAACTGGAATTTTACGAATTTATCTCAATAATTTAAGCAAACGAAGCAACAGTTCGACAAGGTAAACAGTCATTGCATTTTTTATTTATTAAAAATGTCGAGAACAAAACGTAAACTCATTAAAACAGTTGGAGAATAACAATGTCATTTTAATATGCAAAAACGCCTTGGAAGATAATAGCATCAATTGAAACTTTATGGCATTACCGAATAGAAAGATTTCTCTTGCGTTACCAAATTATATAGCTACCCCTTTGTTCCTCGGCCCTTTCACCGAACTTCAATAATTTATATTTAATGAACTTCTCAATTAAATTTTCGAACGTCAAAACTGTCCTCTCGATGCCCGACATTGGGGAAGTTAAAATCAATTTAAGTACGTCACAAAGTCACAAAATCCTAGGTGGGGGTACCGAAGTTTATGCAGTGCAATTACTGTTTTGTAAAACAGAACGATGATAAATAGACAACAAAGTACTTAATGTAGCAATATTTTATCTGCTGAGCACAACTATAAAAAACGTAAATTAATAATGCTTACTAATTCTGTCGTTTAGGATAACTGCTAAATTTAGACTTTTAAGTACGAAAGAACACAAAAAATGATATGATTAATAAATACTAGAGATTGAAGAGATAAATATTGATAGATAGATAGATAGATAGAGAGAGAGAGAGAGAGAAAGAGAGAGACAGAGAGAGAGAGTGAGAGGGAGAGGGATGGAGGGAGGGGATAGAGATAGATAGATAGAAAAAGATATATAGATAGATAGATTAGATAGATATATAGAAAGAGAGAGAGAGAGTGAGAGAGAGAGAGTGAGAGGAGAGAAAGAGAGAGAGAGTGAGAGGAGAAAAAGGGAATAAGAAGAAAAGATACAGGTATTAAGAGAACATTACAGTTATATATAAAAATAGACAGATAGGTAAATAGAAGTTGTTCGCGCCAAAAATCGCGAATTATAATTGTTTATTTTGTTTCCGAAATGCCGCTAATTTATAATTTATCCTAGCTCTCTTCCCTCCCCACAATCCTGTCCTGTTGCTGCCTAGTCCTCCTCTTGCCCTGTTCGCTTCCGTCTCGCTTCCATACAGTCCACTGTTAATTAGCCTCCAAGAGTGATATTCTTTTAGTTTTCTTTCAGTTTTTCTCTTATCTTCAAGAAGCATTTTTTTTATTTCGTTTTGTTAATTATCACGTCCAAAATAACGCGAGTGTCTCCTCCCGCATCCTTAATGCGACACATCATACAGGGTTCGGACGGAGCACCGAAGGTAATTAATAGACTAGGATTCTGTTTTATCTTTGGCCAGAGTTATTGCTGGTTCTAGCTATTAAACGGCTCTCCTCCCTGGTTGTCGAGAAAATCCAGCCACAGTTAAAAAGTTAGTATTTTAATTTATTTTGTATTTTATTTTGTATTTTTATTTTATTTAACCAAATTTTATTGCGACCGACCAGCACGTGCACAGAAGTAGAAAAAAGATAATGAGAGGGGTGTAGAGATTAGTGACCGTTAATCGATAGTTATTCAGATATCGTGCCTGATTGACAGGCAAAGAGGAAGAGCGAGAAAGAAAAGATAAATGAAGTGAGAAAGAGAGAGATATATTAATAGAATAAACGCTTTCACAGTGCAATTTATAAGGGCCGCCCAAAGCCCTTCCACAAGCCACTAAAAGGAGGAGGAAGGAGACTTCCACTGGAGGAAGCCTGTTGGGTTTGCGCTGGACTAGAGGCGATACGTTTGATTTTTCTGGCGAGAAAGCAGCAAAGATCAACCTATTTTTATCTAGGGAGAATCATCACGCAAGTTTTTCCATTTTAATTTTTTTTTCGTTGGGAAAGGATTTTTTTATCTTATAGTTTACAACAAAGAGTCAATTTTTCGTTTGTTTAATCAACACAAAGTCTGTCTTGCAGTTTGTTTATTTTATTTTATTAATAATAATAATAATTAGTCAAGTAAAAAAACTGTATTAAAAAAAAAATATCCAGTCAGTTTCCTTTATAAAATTGTCAAATTGTTAATTTCAAGTTTTGTTAATATTTCAACATAAGAATTGTTTTCGTTTTTTAATTAAAAAAATTATAGTAGTAGTAATATTTAGTCAATATAAGAATTATTTCTGTTTTTAATTTAAAAGAAGATAATAATAATCAGTCAGTTTCCTTTAAAAAATTGTCAAATTGTTAATCCCAAACCGACGACCTTAATTTCAAATTTTGTTAATTTCTCAATTCAAGAATTGTTTCTTTTTTAATATTCTTTTGTTTATTATTCATTCATTTATCTAAACAAGGAAAAGATCCATTCCCTCGGGAAAGGGCCAAAGAGTAACGCAATAACGCAATGGACGAAAATTATAAAGCAAAACGTATGAAGTTGAGAGCCCAACAATGACAGAGTTAATGAAAAGAGACGATCTAGAAAGATATAGGTAGAGAGATAGATAGATAAATAGATAGATAGAGAGAGGGAGAGAAGGGGAGAGACAGGGCGAGTGGGAGATAGGGATGGAGGGAGAGAGAGAGAAAGAGAAAATAAATGGAGAGAAGGAAAAAAGCGAGGGGCAAATTTGTAATAGAACTAGATAGGAAGGTAAATAGTTTGAAAGTTAAATAGAATAAGAAGAAAACAGAAAGTGAAAGAGTGTTCATAATGACAGACCACAACTTGAGAGTACGAGAAAGACAAAGATATTATAGCAAAGAACAAGGGATTGATAGATCAATAGAAGGAGGTAAAGTAAAAGAGAAAGGGAGAGAGTGATATGAATTGAAAAATGATCGTTCGATGATCATTGATCACTCATTCAGTTAGCTGTAAATAAAAAACTGTACAACAGAGTGAACTTGAAATCGGGAGAAAAACAAATACTGAAAAAGTGGAAGGTGCTGATAGGTTCATAGACAAAGAGAAGAAGAGAATGAAAGGAGAGAGAGAGAGAGAAATGAAGGTAGATATTTCATAATTTTATCATTATTTTAATGCTGGGCAGTGGAAAGTAGCATTAGTTGGGACTGTCATGAAAATAATACGCCCTCGCTAAAAGATACAATTTTTATTTTGGGCCTGAATACCCCTACTAAGATCTAATATTTGGGAGTGCATCTATTTAAAGAAGTTAAAGTTATTATGATGGAACAGTAGGCAGGATGTTATAAATAGGCGGGACCTTGTCGTAAACTGTGACATAGAGGTGTGCCAAGTGGAACACACCGCGTTTGTTGGCATACTTGAAAAAATCAAAATGTCACTAAAATTCAAAATATGCCCACTTAGCCTTATTTTTTTATCTTGGCTAAACTGACTATCGACCTGGCAGGCGAGTCACTGTTAATATTTGACTTCATAAGTCGTAGAGGTAAAGTTAGTTGATTTATAATTCATAATTTCTATTTTTGGTGGGTTTTTAAATACCATTTTGGTAATCATATTAAGAACGTTCTGACAATAGATACTTCAAATTATTATTATCTAAAAAATTTTGGCAATGGACGATTTTATAAACATAGATCTATATAGAACACTAGACTCTCCTACACTCTCTCTCTCTCTCTCTCTCTCTCTCTCTCTCTCTCTCTCTCTCTCTCACACACACACACACACACACACACACGCCCTCTCTACTATCTCTCTATTTACGCATCTGTTTATCTGATTATTTTGATAAGATGTAATTATGTTTTGGCAGAAATTCCTTAATCAATTTTACTCTAAAATTAATCACATTATAATTTTAACTATTATAATATAGTTTTATTTTTATAATATTAACTATAGTTTTGGATAACAAATTTTATAGTAACTACCCATATTTCACGTACAATGTTTTTATAGTATAACTTTCATTAATATAATCATAAAATTAATAACATTAAAAACTTAAATAAATTTAGAGTACAAATAGACTAATGTTATTTATTAGCAAATATTTAATAATATACACAGACTGTCAACATCATCAGGTATAATTAATACCCTGGTTTTTTCGCAAAAACAAATCACCAGAGGAAAAACTTACCATTTTTAAGAAACATTTAACCAGAGACCCAACACTGATGATGGCGACATGGCGAAACGCATCCTACAGACCAACAAATATTACGTTGATGAACAGAAATTATCGGAAACGACTAAAATAAAGGTTCATCAACAGACGACGGAGAGAAATGTCTAAGATTAATTCTCACTTAACATTATTGTATCTATTCTATATATCAATTTAAATGTTTATGTTGAAGGCAAAAAACAAGGGGTTTATGTATAAGTTTACTAGTTTCAACTGTATTTATATTTTTTTTAAAGGCAACTCTTATGGAAAAAATAACTTTTAAACATAGCACATATTTTCCTAAAATCAAATTTAAATCTAATTTCTGTATCACTATTGTTATCTTGAAAATGTATTCTTCGGCATTTGATTAAAATTGATCCGACAGTACTTTACGATTTATATCAAAATATTCCATTTTACTATTTCTGCGTAAAGAAATTTTGAGTTATAGTATGTTCACTAACTGTTCGTTTATTTTTAACCTTATCGATTGAGAGGTATAAACATTTCTCTTATTTTCTAATGATTTGTTTATCATTATTTCAAATCAGGTGGAGATTTTAGTGCCGACATGTACTTTTAACTCGTTCTTGATATTCATGAACATTATTTATGACACAAGTATTGAATGATTGCAAACATTTTATAAATAAATATAGGTGTAATCAAGCCCTGTTGACGCCCAAGAAGCTTCATTTTATTTTGTTGTTTTCGGCTGTCCAAGGTTCACCTCAGGAGGCCCTGCTTAAATCGCTGAGGGCTCTATTGTTTTTATTTTGACAAGTGATAACGCCGGTAGCTTCGGCCTTTGCACGGGAGCAAATTAGTCGCTCACTTCCTTGGGTCAGCACAAGCCGCACCGCCTATACAATCGATTATCGATCCATCTAAAATCGATATTTACTATCGATTTGGTCATCGTCCCAGGGTCGTCACATCACCGACTTCACGGACCACTACGTCAACTGTATTGTCATCGGCTCTACAGGAACCTTCTGTCGGCGTCTAACCCAGGAGTAACCTCCAGCTCAACACCGCTTATTTTGATAGCTTGGAGAAGCGAGTCGCATCCCACCAAGAACCTTTTCGTTTCGTCTTTTATTTTATTTTAATTTTTTTTTTATAAAACCCTGGCCAGCAAAGTTGTTCTAGGAATTTGAATATAATGAGGAAGTTTCATCTAATTTTTCTTGTGTAAATAAATTGTAAATATTTAATTTTGGACTCTAAAGTATTATCAATTCCCTATTTTTTTCCCCAATAATCTATTAAGTATATACAGTAGTTTGCCACCTAATAAAACAAAATTTAATTGTATACCCCTTGAAACGGGTACGGAGGTTTGCGGGTCAATTAAGAACCGCCCCTCTCCCCAACAACCCCCGAGGTAAATTCGAAGGTACTTTGCGATTCGAACCAGGGACTTTTGGAATAATTTGCCTCTGTGCAGTCACTGTTACCTTTGAGGCCGCGACGCCCCCTGGCTACAAAGGTTATATAATATCAGTTGCCATTGTGATGTAATTCTGCTTATTCTCCGGAACTTACAATAATCTTCCCGTGAGTTATATTAGCCATGTGGTCAGTTTATTATCTAGATTTTTAAACTCCCACTATGCCTCAAGTTTTTGTCGGTTAACTGTAAAGATTCCGAAATTCTCCTGGCTAGAATTTGATCTTAAATTGAACACGGCTAGGCACGAAGGGTTGTACAAAATTAGTCCATACGGCCCAACTCTTCTAATGAAGCAAATTAGCGACGAATTTTTTCAAATCCCTCCGCTCATAAACTTTAATTGGCGTTCGGCCCGAATTAACATTTTAAAATAATCATCTCGGGCCTCAGGGTGGCGACTACGTCCGAACGCCGTCAATAACGTACGTAATTTTAAGATAAAATATTTGAACAAAGATGATTTCTGATAAAGTCAAAGACAAACAGAAAGCTATTCAATTAACGCGACCTACTTTAATCACTAAACCTGGAACGTTTGAAGCACAAACGCTTACTCGGTTCTTACATCTGTCAACAAAATAAATCCCACGTCAACATTTCTTTTCACGTTTATTTTGTTTATTGTAATAAATACTATTTAATAAATATTAGCTTCAAAAAAACAAAAAAATCAAAACTGTAGTAATTATAACACAAATAAATGTAAAATTGTTATTTGTACAGTGCTATCTAAACTGTTTTTGACTTCTAAAACATTGCAAAGTTGTTGAAATTTATTTTTATCCAATTCACAAAGAGTGAATCGTACGTGAAAATAAGATAATTTACGAAAATACTTTTAGTGAATTATTAATTAAATATCATTTCTTTAGCACCGTTTCAAACAAGCTCAAAAAGAAACTTTGCAGGTTTAAAAAAAGTATTTTCTCTGTCGTCCCAATATTTCGATCTTTATTGAGATCATCTTCAGGGCCATTGTTTAATAAACATTGTTTAAATTATTCAAAGACATATGAGATATGACTATGAATTTAAACGATAATGTACACAATATAGAAATTTTAGGTTTAATCAAAGTATTTGTATTCACTCAAAGTTTGGTTTTTCTGTGTAGATGTGCCACTGTTGTGTGGGAAGGCTAAAAAAATATTTAACATGTATTTGTTGTTTTTTTGCTAGTGCCATTAGTACAAGAGAAATTCAGCGGGGCCATCTAAAAAATACATATTTGTTTCTATTTATCCATCCAAATATTCCTTTACCCCCCTCTCCATCACACTCTCTCTCTCTCTCTCTATCTATCTCTCTATATATCTATCTTTCTATCTGTCTGTCTATCTATCTATCTATCTATCTATCTCACGCTCTCTCACTGTATCTGTCTAACGATCTCCTTATTTTTCAATATATCCATCTATATCTACATCTTTATATTTAAATATATCTCTATAGATACATATTTATAACTATTTATTCTTTCTTTTTCCATTTTTCCACATCTACTCATGTATATATATATATATATAT
>NW_019392746.1:171742-226742 GCF_000648675.2 Cimex lectularius
AGAGAAATGTTTAGATTAAAAGATATCACGATTTTCCGACGCCAGGACGTGATATCTTTCAAAATCGATAAAAAGCGAAATTACTCTGAAATGGTTGAGAATCGGACCATGGACAATATGAACTTTTTTGTTCATTTTAGGGTGAAGAATCTACTGGAGAAGTTTGTAGCACGAGTAGCAATTCACCCTGTATATATATATATATATATGTATATCGTTGTGTGTTTATATGTAAAAGGCATTGATGATAACATTCTTTGGCGAACTGTCACTATTTTTACTGCGGGATGATGAACTTGTCATTTGATCGTCTACAATTTACACATACCCACCACAGAAGATGGCGATTGTCCAAAGAACGTCTGACAGACGGTGGAGATTGGGGTGGGGTTCAGAATGATTGGGGGGCGAAAAAACCATTAAGCAATGTATTGATTTGCCGTTAGATAGACGGCTCAATGTTAGGACTACAAGCTGGGTGAGGCAAGACGCAGACTGGATTTCTTTCCTCTTGGCTGTGTCCAATGGGAGACGTTTATTAGAATAATGCAATAATGAAAATCAGCCCGTACTGTTTTATACGAATTATTGTATTAGATCACATCAACCATAGTTTCAATAATGTTCGCTAACCAGCAAAGCCCTATCACCATCTGACCATCATCAAGACCATTTATGAAGGTACAAACAATGTAATCAATGACATATATTTTAAGAGATGGATCCAGCCAATTGAAATGTACGAAGAAAGGTTCAATAAGCTAGAAGTCTGCAGTGGTACAAATCCCACTTCCCAGCATTCCATCACCATCATAATCTTCATCAACTCGAAACTACCACCAACTGGCAGCAGTACAGACAAGTGTGACTACACTACGATGTCTAAAATAGGCGAAAAATGAACATACTACCTGGAAATCCACCAACATCAATACATTAGACAATAAAGAAAAACTTACAAATACATAAATTTAGATTCAAAACACAAAACAAATTAAAAAATGAAAATGACCTAAATCATAAAACATCGAGAATTAAGACACTGAAAAAACACCCAAAGCCAACAATTAAGATTGACAAATGCGGACAAAGATTTCAAACCAAAAATTGTTACGACCAAATTATAATTTTGACTTGTAAGTAAAAAGGAAATGTAGAGAGCACGAGGTGCCGAAGTGACTTTAAATTCCTGCTTTCCAACAGTAAATGTTTTAACTAGGCAATAAAAAAGAAAGCCGACACTCAGCTATCATTTATGGTTGACTCTCTTTAAGGGGTTCCCTGAGAGAGTGTAATGAATATTCAATAAATCGGATTCAGTCCTGGGATCTAATTTGGCCAGATATCTTACGGGTGAACAGGCCGGCCAAAAAGGCCACCGGGGATTTACTCGGCCTAGGGAATCGTTTCGAGTCAAAATTGCATGCGTGCGGACTTTTGGTTAGAATAATGAAATTTAAATGAGGCCAGGGCGAGGAACTTGTGAGATAATTGCGGGCCGATGAGAGGGTCGGCCCAAGGGATTGGATTAGGGCCGCCTCGAACTTAGAGCGGTTTTATATCAATCCTCTCCGCAAACACAAAAAATAAATAAATACTAAATAAATAAAAACGCATCGTCCCACACAAACGATAAAGTTAGGATTTCAGCTTGTTTCCATTAAAGGCGGACTTCAATTTACCCTTTTCAAATATATATAATATGAAAAAAAAGGACTTCAATAAATTTTATGTTCGGTATTTCTCAGCGTAAGTTTGTCAGCAGAAAAAAATCAATTTCCTCTGAAAAGCTTTTAAACGATTAACTTGGACATGCAGAGGAATAATTATAGGGAAAATATTTATTTGTACATTTTTGTGATTTAATAACGTACCTTTTTGTTTGTATGTTTTTATTATGCATTTCAGGTCATTCAAACATAAAAGGTTGGGTTATTCTTAAAAAAAATCTACACATAAGAAAAAAATCCAACAAAGAAGACCTGGAGAATAATATTATTTTGCTTTGAAGTATAAGAAAACCTAAACTAACAGAAAAACTTACGGTTCCACGAGAAACCATGTCTGAAATCAATTTTAAACAACTAATAATAACAACGTTTTTAACAACTAACATAATGTAAAATATAGTGTGATGATATTTTCTTATTAATATTTTAAAAAATTGACAAAAAGAGATTTGTAAAGTAAGATTATTACATAAACGATACGTTAAGATCAACTAAATGGGTTAAAATGAAATAGTATGGGAGAGAATATCCTTTATTAAGTGAGAATCGGGGCGATTTTTGATGATTTTGAAAATAGCTGTATGTAAATGAAATATGGATATGGTTCATTATCGTATTGTCAAATATCATAGAAAATATTAATGTAGGAGTTCCCAGCTCTCCCCAATTTGCTAGTGCAGTTAAACAAGAATTTGCATAATTAACTCAAAATTACATTGCTACACTACACCAGAGATCAGATGGCAAATTGTCCTTCATTATGCAAGGGTATCAAAATGCAGCATCAGAAGTCCTTTTATATTTCGAGTCTTCTCTGATTAGATTTTAGGTGAGGATTTGGATGTAAAGCGTAGTTCAGTGTGTTTTTATTTTGGCGAATCCGTTCGTAGTTCCTGTTTCAAAGAAAGGATATATGCTCTTGTCGATGATTATGAATTCATTTATTCTATTGAGAAGTTTTGAAAAACTTGATTTCTATTAATTTCGTATTTGGAGATTGAATTCCATATTTCACAGGCGTTTGCTCTTATTGGCATTTCTTAAAATTGAAACAGCTGTTTTTTGTTTTGTAGCTATAAAAGTATTGATCTTTTCAGGAGAGGGTTGTATTGTTTACATATATTTCGATAATATATCCCTAAAGCCAGGAACACACTTACCCGATGCAACGACATGCGACGCTACCCGATGCTACCCGAGGCCTTGCCACGTTTTGGTGGGGTGTGCACATCTATCCGACGCAAGCACACGTCGCGTACAGTCCACAGCGTTTATCACAATAATCACTATCACAATTGCAACGCATCTTTTGTTCTTAATGCACTATTTTGAGCAAAACCTTGTAATAAATTGTTAGTTAAATTTTATGAGCACAACCATCTAATAAATTGTTTGTTAAACTTAATTGTTTTAAATAAAGTTACTCCTAACCATCATAATTAAACAATGTTTATAAAAACTTATGCATTTTTGATCTCGTTTAATTTGGTTTACATTAAAATAACATGTTGTAATTAATATAACGACAAAATTACATGTACTTAGTTTGAAATAAACTACAAAAAATATGAGTGTCCTGTTCTGATGCTACCCGACATTACAAAATGGTGTAATTTTACGAGCAAAACTATGAAATAAATTGTTAATTAAATTTTATGAGCAAAACCGTGTAATAAATTGTTCCAATTTTAGTATATGTACCGCCGAAGCGAGTACAATAAATTGTTAGTTAAATTCATTATATCAAAAAATCGTATTCCGGTGTTTTGATTAATTTTCTACCAAACCATTAAAATTAATTTTTTAAATAAAAACTAATTAATTTTTAATCACAGTTAATTTGGTTTATATTAAAATAAGTATGTTGTAATTAATATAACGACAATAATACATGTAGTTTGAATAAAAATATGAGTGTTCGGTTCTTTTGTCTTCGACTGTACTCGATGCGACCCGACGAGTGTGGATCTCAGAGCGTCGGGTAGATGTGCACGGGGGTAATGCAACCTTATGGAAAATCGGAGTTTGGATTTGCGTCGAGTAGCATCGGGTAGCGTCGCATGGCGTAGCATCGGGTAAGTGTGTTTCTGGCTTAACGAGGTTCGGCTTAGCGAACTCTTCAGTGAGAAACTGTGTTTTATTGTCAGTCTAAGTGCTATATAGGTACTATACCGTGGTGTCTAGCGGTTATTAGCAGGGGACACTTCTCCTTATATAGCCAGCGCTATCTCTAATAAATGAATGCTTTATTGTTACTTATATACAATACAAAAGAAACATATAATTAATGTTTTACAACACAACAAAAAAGATAATCAATCTTCTTGGTTAAATAGCCATTGGCCGTCTGACGATTTGTTTAATCTTTATATCAAAGGGCTATTTATTTTAGTTACTTTTAATTTAATAAAGTAGTTAATTTAATAATGATATACAATTAACTTGATACTAATAAATAAAATAATGTATTATTATCAAGTGAAATATTTGTGCCTCTTTTCCAAATGGTATGAGTGAAAAATTAGCTACAGAAACTGGTTCTTTAATATTTAATTTAAAGTAAAATGAAGGATTGATGTGGATGCCTCAATTTCACAAATACTGGACTCACTTTTGTTCTTTCTTTCCCCATCTTCCCCATCCTACATCCCATAATTTTGCGATTTACCGATGCTGATTTCCAAATTCCATTGTACAATATTCTTCTAGATCTCTTACCATAAGCTGCAGTGAGGGAAGTGAAGATGCCACCATCAGGTTATCGGCGAACATCAAAGTTTTAATTCCATAATTATCAATATTTACTCTATAAATTATCTTTTACATCATTTATAAAATATGGAGGATATTATAGGACTAAATAAACATATCTTCTTTACACCCATTTTATAAGAAAAAGCATTTGACAGTTCATTGTTGGGCCAAACTCTTGCCTCGAAATTTTCATAAAAACTGTTAGTAATTTAATAATTTTAGAAGAAATGCCCGTAAGGGATAATTTAGAAAATAAAGCTTTTCTGTTTTTATAATCAAATTCTGCTTGAAAGTTTTCAATTTTTTTATATTTTTTTAATAAATTTATAATTACTGTATTGAATAAATTAAAAATATTGTCTGTCGTAGTATGGCCTGGCCTGAATACTCCTTGTATTTCCGCTATAATGTTACGTTGCATTGTCCAATGTTTTAATTTTTTTCATTATTATTCCTGAGAATAATTTAGCCATTGTTTTAATTAGAAATATTCTTCAGTAATTCACCCTATTTTTTGGATCACCTTTTCTAAGGGGGATGGGGGTTCTATGTGGGATCACTGTAGGAATATAGTGGGAGTGTGTGGAAGAGGTACTTATATTCACCATCTCATATCTTATTAAATGTACTTTTAATAAATAAATCCTTCTTTAGGCAATTTTTAACAATTCGAAAAAAATCGTATCGTGAGCTGGGGCTTTATCATTTTTACGTTTAAGAGGCGGACTCCCATGGAATATGATGTATCACCCACTGAAAGCTCTCTTTTCTGCCCCTGACTCTCTCTCTCTCTCTCTCTCTCTCTCTCTCTCTCTATATATATATNTATATATATATTATTCTCTCTATCTTTTTCTCTCTTTCTGTCGCAGGTTTCTATTTATTTCTCTCCATTTAATATATACATACTTGTTTTCTTTGTTTTTCACACAGACCACACAGAAACACACATACACGCACGCGCACACGAACTCACAATAGCTATGAATTAATTTCCTACTTCATTGATTACTACGTTGACCCTATCTAGTTCCTAGACATCGAAACTCGAGAGTGGAACACAGTAAGTGACCCAGTGTCAGTTCAATATATTTTCAGAGTCGCAGATCAACTAAGCATTTACTGCTCATAACCTTGATAAATATTTCTTTTTGGGGTGAATCCTACAAATTTGAATTAAAACGTGTTGATTTTCTCTCCCACTCGCATTCATTATGCCAAATGCCTATTATTGCGTTGATAAATTACTGTATGTAATATTTTGCAAATTGATGCATGCACTTAGAATAAGGGTCTCATCAGCAAATTGCGCAATGATTAACGAATCGATTGCAATTCGTATAAGCCTGAAGAAAAATTGAAGTTCAAATGATGGCTCAAAATAGTGTTAGATTTAGTGATTTTTATCACTTTAAAACATGACTGGATATTTTGACCTAAAGTCCATTTTTATATATTTTTTTCTTTCCAAAAGGTAGATCGGGGGTGAAGCCAGGAAGACAGAAACAACATTTATTTTCTTGTCGAGCTTTCGTTTTTGAACAACTTCATCAGTGTTATATAGTCCTGATGAAGGCGATATATTCTGCCGAAAGCTCGACAAGAAAATAAATGTTGTTTCTGTCTTCCTGGCCTCATCCCCCATCTACATTTTGGAAAGAAAAAAATATATTTAAACTGAGAAGGCTGATCAATCGCCAAAGGAAATATTAATCAACAGCGGGGTGCTTCATTGATGTTATATAGTCCTGATGAAGGCGATATATTCTGCCGGAAGCTCGACAAGAAAATAAATGTTGTTTCTGTTGTAGCGGTTATCGGGTAATATTAATAATACATTTATCTTACAGTTACTAATTTATTAAACATAAACAGATAAAAGATAGTGTGCACACTTACAAAGTTCTATAGGCTACTATATGCGGAAAAATGTCCGGAATGGTTCTCGAGAGTCCTATCGCTAGGCGAAGTAAAAGAAGAGTGGTCGTTGTCCTGATCGCCTACACTGTCTTCCTGGACTCATCCCCGATCTACCTTTTGGAAAGAAAAAAATCCATTTTTTATGGCGTTTATTACTCTAGTTAATCTGTGCAGTAACCCTTGTGCCACACTTTTGTGCAGATTTTTCCTGCACTATTATGTTGTAGTTGGCAATATTGTCTGGTTCTGAATAGGAATTATGTTTTAGAGAGTAAAAGCACTTAGTATAAATTAAGATCAGGAAAATTTAACGATTCGTTGACGTAAGAAATTTTGATAATATACTTATTCGGCGATATCCTATGAATCATTTTGCTATTTTAGGTACTTTTTACTTACCATTATAATCGGTCTCTTTTCCTTTTAGCTGAAAATACGACAATCTTGTAGTGACGTTATTATTTTAATTTTATCAAACAGACTTCTAAAACTGAATTCAATTGTCCTTCCTGGAGGATTCAAAATACTGATTGGGTTATCGATCTATAAATATAGAAGCAACAGAGTATTTGGTCGCAAAAATATAATAATCAAATTCAGTGGGTCAAAAAAATTCAAAAAAAAGTTCACGGAAATGACATTTGCGTTCAAGAATCAGAGTGTTAAATTAAGTAAATAGGATAATCCTCTATTTGACCAATGTTTTCTACAGTCAGCCCAAATCTGTTTCTGAATAATAAAACATGATAGATGAGAAGAGTCCCAGATTCTCTTGCACACCTCTGCCAGACCTGGACATTTCAGCGAAATAAAAACACGCATACATTTCTGAAAGCATAAGAAATTATGGATTGGGTAGAAAAGGCCAAATAAAAAGTTTTCTTGCAGACTTTGAGAAATGTACGTGCTCTCAGAATGGATAAGTAGACGAATTAAACATTCACAACATATTACTTGATCGAACTCAATAAAAGAAAATCGGTTTTAATTTCCTTGCTGTGAGGAGATCCTGCAAAGAAAAACAATATTTTTTCCAGGAGTAGATTTCTTTGGAACGAGAACTGCAGAGCGAATATCACTGAAACTGGGAATAATATTAAAATGCATTAATATTTTATGACATAGGAGTACTGTAAGAAGAGAACGATCGTTCAATAAACCCATACATAGAGCGAGGGATTTCACCTGGAAATTTACAACCAGCCTAAGTTTGTATTTTTTGACTACAAACAGATATATAATATTTTTATAACTAAACTGTATTCTAGTTAATGGTTAAAATTAAATTGTATTTTTTTCAACAAAATAATATTGCAATCACACTATAGATGTGCAAAATTTAATTTTAAAATACCTATCTCTGTACATTGCGAAAAGGGTAAAGATTAAAAACATACTTTTTTTTAATAATTAGAGAACTTCGATATCAGTGATACTGAAAGTGGCAAATTTCTCTTTTATTAAAATTTAAATTACATTTTTGTTTGCATTAATTGTGTTCTTCTATTTCAGGTGTGTTAACGCAACATACGCTGCCCTACAAAGGAGGTAAGGAAGCATTAATTAACCAAACTTCATTCAATATTATTATTTATTATATATTACTACCCCTAGCGGTTTTGGTTTGGAATCCTACCCTACCCATGATTTATTTTAATTTTGTACTGAACTGTTGATTTGAAAGAATAATATTAAATTTTATCTTTCCCAGTCTTAAAGTTTTCACATAGGAAAAACGATATTCACCCGTCTAAATAATAAAAACAATCAAATAGTTTACTTTTGATTAAAATTGTGAAAGCCCATTCCGCGGAGAGTAACCTACCTTTTTTCCGGCAGAACGCTGGCAATAGTCTGGATTTATTCCACCGGTTTGAATAATCTTGCGAGGGATATCAATTTTTTTTTTTTAGCCTTTGTTATATTTTTTACGACTAAGTGATTTACGAGAAAGGCTCTCATAAATCATTTTTTAAAACAAATATGTCAACACATTTTTTTATGACTAAAAGTATAAAATGATATGAAAAAATGAAATTGATTTATATTATAAAAGAGGTTTAAATATTACACACATAACAACGAATATCTTACCGATCATTTTGGTCTGCCTATTCTCCCTCTCTCTCAGTTCGCCATGTTTAGTGGGTTGTCAAAATATTAAGTACCACTTTGTTTATTTACAGAAAAATTGCAATAACTATTTTGAATCGTTAATTGCTATCAACCTATGAATAAATATGGACGTCTTGTTTAACTGTTTAATAGCCATATAAAACCATAAAAAAGGCTACGCTGGCAAAAATTCTAATACACACGTAACGCCATGCATTACCACTTTAAAAGTCGGTGAATGCATCCAAAATCCCTAAACCTACAAAGACGTGATAATCTGACAATAGGGGTATTCACGATCTTTGTGTTAACCATGTTAGGTCGTGTTAGATCGAGAAAAATGATGACGTAGACTTGTAAGAATTGGCTAGTTAACATTGGTCGATCTAACAGGCCAGGGCCAATGTTAGATGTTAGGTCAAAAATGTAGTCACATTGCTATCCGTTAGGGCGTAGGTAACCAATATGGCAGCCATGAATTTAACAGCTGTTTTTTGTTTAAGCATATTTTTATACTCAAATACGCATTAATTAAATCAGACTAATACATTTTTTTTGTTAATTTCTGACCTGAGCTTATACTCTCATTCATAATAGATACATCACCTATACTATAAAGTTGTAGGCTGTTAGACGTTAGGATACAAGTGATCTACGTCGGCACGAATTGAAGCTTGTAATTTGTTAATACTTTTCGAGTGCAGAGATAGCATTTTGAATGAAAGTGTTGATTAATTTTCCTTTTTTTCTAACATCTGGCATCTTACAATTTAACACAAACAACAAACCTTCAAGGACTCTTATAGCTTTATTTTTGGTTCTACCAATCGCCACGCGCAGCATGGCGGAAAAATTAACGTTTAACATGCTAAGAAAAGAAGTGGGCATAGACGTTCTTACGACATTTCTCTATTCGAGTTAACACGAGTTATCATCTTACAAACATCGTGAATACCCCTATTATCTTTGGTGTTAGAAAACAAATGAAATTTACCGGAGTAACGAACTAACCAACGGGCTAAAGGGGATCTGCCAAACTAATTATGAACCTATAGGCATCTAAATGTATAAAATGATATTAAAAAAAAAAATTGAGTTGTATTATAAATGATGTGAGTTCTCAAAAATCAAAAAGAGAAATGGACGAACTCGAGAAGTGCCCGATACAATGAACTCGTCATTAAAGAACTCTTGCCAAACCTTGGAAACTCACTGCTACAGTTTGATGAGGTACATCTAAGCGGTTATACTCTGTACTGTATACTTATACTCTATATACCTGTCACTAGAATCTGTGAAAACACCTGCACAACATGGATGTGTCCGGGTTTTTCCGAAACCAAACGAATCTTCGTTGAATCAATTCTGAAGTTTAGTTATTCTAAAGAGGAGGCCTCGAAAATGCCCTTAATGTAAATATTAGAAAGTGTTATTTTCGTTAATCAAAACCACAACATTACGTACGTCTACACAAAGGGATTAAAAGAAAATAAATATAATTCACAACAATTTTCAATGATTACCCCCATTTGTTGCAATGCAATGACTAGAAAGAAACTGCACTATATCTTCTTCGAATGCGAAACAACCGGTCAATGGAGACCTAACCAAGGAAAGCAATAATAAGTCAATGACCTTCTTCTTAAAGAGGAATCATATGAGTTAAACTGAATTAAGAATCAAAGCAGAGCCACAAAGCTGCGGTGCTTAAGGTGTACCAAACCTCGGCTTTCTAATCTTCCACCTACTACTACTCATCCTTGTTCTCAACGTCTTACTCCATCTTTCCCTTAGTCTTAGAACGTCTCTATCTTTCTATATCTATATCTCTCGGTTCTCTCACTCTCTCTCTTTCTCTTTCTCACTTTCACTCCTTCTTTCTATTTATCTCTCTCGCTTTCTCTTCCTCACTCTCTCCTCTCTCTGTCTTTTATCTTTGTCTCTCAGTTCTCTTTCTACCTCTCCCTGTCCCTCTTTATAAATAAGCTTTTATAAATAAAATGTTTAATTCAATTCTTCCTCCCTCCCTCTGTTGTTTTTTAAATCTATACGTCTCATTTCTCTCTCTTTCTTTCTGTGTCTCTTTTTCTTTTTTTATATCTTTCATTTTCTAATATTTTTCAATATCGAAGACCTAATACGTCTTTAACATTAATCTAGCCGATTAGCCCTATGGTCACTGGGAAAAGTTCAATAAACCAAAAGGATGCAGCACTAGGGAAATAGCAAACCTCTTGTTCCAACAACCTATCATCATCAACATTTTAAAATATAATTTCATAATGCAAAGCAAAATTTTAGCCTATTATTAATATTTGTTGTTATTTTCATAGTGAATTATAATTGAATTAATTTTATAATAATGCTATCTACAAATTACAAAAACTCGTATAATCTTTTCTGCTTTTTTTTCTTTTTTAATTCCGTCAGTACAACGGTTATATAGTGAGATGTTACAATCTTAAAGCTATAGTTTTAATAGCAGCTCTAAGGTAAACTTGGTTCTATTGGGAAACAGGGACAATACAATGTCGACAGAGAGCAAAGGGTTTAAAGATAACAAGGAGTTTTCCCCTTTCAAAAGGGGTTACTGCGGTTATCTTCCCTAAAGCAGTAACTCCCTATCATCGATGAAAACCCGATAGTACATTAAAGAATATCTCACCGGCATAACTCACATGACGCTGAATTGAATATCTTCGAACATCTCGGAAACATTGAACCTTGTGGAAATTGTACAGAAATTACTAAAAGACTTGCGGGATTGGTTACAGAGAAGGCTTTCAGAGCGGCAACCACTTCAACCACCCGTAACCACGGCTAAACGCGCCACCGTCCCTTTGAGACGCGATACTGATAGAAATAAGGGATAACTTCATTAACGAAAAAGCAAGTGAAATAAATTAATTATGGATACAAAAACATTGTTTTATTAACGTTTTTTGATGTCTTCAAGCATCTTATGGATTAGGTTTGTGGTCGTAAAGTAAACAATAATACTTTTATATCAAGCTTTGCTCAATATATTTATTTTCCTCTCATTATATCTCATTTATCACAGTTTTTGTAATAATAATTACAGGTACACGGTCCCAACTGTTTTTCTTTTGGACTTATTAAATATTGATAATTTGGAGATTTTGAGATACGGTCGGTGTGACGTAGGTTTTTAGAAAAATATTTTCTATATCGGGCCAACGTTTCGTTCTTTAATGAGATCATATTCAGGGCTCAAAGTGTTTGTTTTTCGTGTAGATGTGTCATTTCTGTGAGTCGTGTTGAAAGTGCCCACGAGAATCATACGTTAAAGAGGAGAATTGAAGGTAAAATATTGAAAAATAGAGGAAAAAGATAAAGTTAGAAACAGAGAGCGAGAGAAATAGAAAAACGAGAGATAATGAAAGATAAAAGTAGATGATTATTCGGAGATCGTGAGATGCGATCTGGTGTGACGTAGGATTTAGAAAAAAATGTTCTTTATCGTCCCAACGTTTCGATCTTTTTTCTGTATCCTGCATGTATTTGTAAAATTCACACAAATGTTTGTAAATCCCAGGCCCTGAAGATGATCTCAATAAAGATCGAAACATTGGCACGATAAAGAAAATGTTTTTCTAAAACCTACATCACACCAGACCGCATCTCACGATCTCCGAATAATAGAAAACAATTAATCATACGAGATAAGAAGAAAACTATTTTTTTTTGCTTAAAAGTTTATATCTATATTGCCATGAAAATATGCATTTTTGTATTTGCCAATAATTTTGTAATGTTAAGGTAAATTATGCCACCTTTTACATACTAATAAATAAGATATAACTGTTACATAGCTGCTTAAAATATGGGATTTCAATCAATTAACTTTTTTACGTCAAGGTAGTAATTTCAAACTGGAAAAGTTGTTTATCCTTAGCACAGGATTTCCCTACAATTCATTAACATCAAATTTGATCAAATTTACAATATAATTTTTATATAGACTTTTTACCAAATGCGAAACAGCAACAGGAAACGTAAACGTGTTTATAAAGGACGATCGAAACGTCCTCTTCGCTTCCAAATGTGTCGGTTTTATGGCCTCTTTGCTCACTGTCGGCTGTCGGCGAATAAAATTTCACACTAGGCCGTGGCCCGGCATAATAATGAACCATAAAGTAGAGACATAGGGACAATATAAATTCCTCCTTGAGGGCCGGAAACGGAGGCAATTCTGGCATCCTGCGCCTGACATCACGTTCTCGACTCGTCGCTAGTAACAATGCATTCATTATCGGCGCAATTAGTTGTGTTTGGATGAAAACTTTACTGCCCCCGGAAACGCATTCTGGAATGGAATTGGCTATAAATAATAAATACACACAATGTGCACGAAAAAATATGATGAAATATTTCTGCATCAATAAACACAAATGCGTGCTCTATTGCTATAGAAAGAAAATACATTTTTGCCCCAATTCCAACAAAAATTATAATTCCAATACAGTATAGCTCTTCTAATTTTCGCGTATTATTTTTTGAAAAAGCAATTTAAATTGCAAATATCTGTTAATGAATATCTCGGTATGGTCTGGATTAAAAAACAAATTCAATTGTTATCTGACAAACTTACAAGTCCTTGGCAATGTTGGAACTGAATCAATCTGCAAAAACTTTTCTACCATTTATTAAAAACTTAATTTAGTCAATTATTCAGAAATCGTGAAATGCTGTCTGGTGTGATGTAGGTTTCAGAAAAACATTTTCTTTATCGTGCCAACCTGGACAAGAGAGTAAAGCAACATATCTATGATTGCAAAAAACCCAAGCAAAATCCTACAGCACTCGCTACCCACTATTTGGAACACCAACACAATTTCGACTTCAAAAATCCAAAAATATTATATACAGAACAAAACAAATATAAACGTAATTTCTTAGAAATGGTTTATAACAACAGAGATAAACACAGCATCAATTACAGAACAGATACATGTAAACTCAGTCGAAGCTACGCCAATATCATTAACCAAATACAATATAGATAACATACATATATCATTACATTACATTCCACACATCAAATACTTTTCACATAGTCTAATTTTTCCAACAATTTAGCTTTCCTTTTCCTAATTATCCCCTTTCTATATAATCATGAAAGGACAATCTGGCCGAACTATTACCAACACATTGTTCCCCTTTGTCGGCTTATTTCACTTCAAAGAAGCCGACGCCTTACACAAAATTGTCTTTTATATACCGACTTCCTTCCCCACCCCTTCAACACCAAACATATATAAACATAAAACAGCAAAATCTCACTGGCACTCTCAACACGACACGCAAGGATGGCACAATTACACAGAAGACAAATACTTTGAGTGAGTAGAAATACTTTGTTTGAATATAAAATATATTTTGCATTGTATAAATTCACTATTCCACATCCTAAATGTAATTGTTAAATGTAAACATTGTTTGTAAATCCCAGGCCCTGAAGATGATTTCAATAAAAGATCGAAACGTTGGCACGATAAAGAAAATCACCCGACCGCATCTCACGATATCTGAATAACTATCGATTAACGGTCACTAATCTCTACACATTAAACAATAAATTTTTGTGTATAATATACACAATATTTGAGTATACAAATAATTTTGAGTATCTGGCTATAATCCGTAGGTTTTGAGTTTGTCTTGGTGCTATCCTCAGTAACGTACGTAGTTTGTTATGACTGTAGAAATAGCTATTTTAAAGTAGGTGCAATTTGTTTAAGGTAAAACTTACCTTATAATATAGTAGGACATTTTTGTCATTATTCCAGGCTGTGGAGAAGTTGTTGAAGAGAAGCTATGACAGGATCAGGGTTAGAGGAGAGGATAATCGCGTCATCGGCGAATACAATGGTTGTATAGAGGGTATAAAGGAGTAATGCCAGTATATTTACTTTAGGAACGCCAGCGTTGATAGGAAAAATAGCAGATGTAGAAGACCTTTGCGCTAAATGAGACTGGCGATCGGATAAGTAAGATGGATGAGTTAGGAAATATGGGAGGAAGTATTCTTCTTCTTTATCTTAGTAGGCCCAAGTGCCATTTTGGTGGATGTTTAGAAGTATACTCTGGATGTTACTGGTTCAACTCGGTAATAGCGGTAGTGTCTACAATCTTTTATGAAATTATGAAAGGATGGGAATCAAATGCACAGAATTTCATTAGCGATCAAGCGGCCATAGGGAAAAAGAACAAAGAAATAGAAGACAAAATAAAAGAAAAAAGTATGTGATGTGCAAAAGAACATGTGAGTGGCCACGGAAACCAAACCTCAAATAAACATAGATGACAGATATGTGCAATTCTCTAAAGGAATGAAATATCTAGCGGTAAATATAAGGGAAGCGTTCAACACAACGAAACGTGTAATGAAATTTTAAAAAATCTTTAGAAAAACATTTTGTAAATTTCAAAATATCGCCAAAAAATATGTGACTGAAGGGAAGAGCTATAAGGACAATATAAAAAACCTATGGTACAAAAAAAATGAAACTCCAAAAACAATAACTTCCTAGAGCAAGCTCAAAGAGTTGTACTACTAATGACAAAAAAAGGCATAAAAAACAATTAATGAATTTATTTACATTGTATACTTTAAAATATTGGTAAAAATTGTAAATACAAAGTAAATTTAATTAAATGACCATAAATCGTTATTAGAGATTAACGAATTATTTTTGGTGTATTATTTTCATTCTTGATTTAACATAAAAGGATTATGTTCCACATATGCGGCACAGAATATTATAATTTGGTAAGCTTTTAAAACGATAAATGAACAAAATACTTTCTATAAAAGACGCGGAATTCGGTTTAAATTAATATTATGACTGATAATTTTGACGACGTTTATGCCTGACTGACATTCCTTTAGAAGCTCTAACATAATTTTTCTCGAATGGTAGTAAACGGATTTTTATGAGTGAGAATTCTTTCTAAAAACGTATGAAGTGCATTTTATGACTGTATCCAACATTAAAATCGGATTATTATTTCTATTGTTTGTATGTATATTTCTATCAACCAGCCTTCACTACGATGTTGATTAGGATTCGGGTTGTGGACTTCAAACATACAATGTTATTATATCAATGCCCAAGCTTTCGACAAGTTTTATTGTCTTCTTCAGGGGATCTACAGAGACATAGGAACTTAGTTGGGTACGTAGTTATAAATTATTTTGTCAATTTGTTGCTACTTTTAGATTCAAAGCCACAACTTATTTACAACATATTATACAAATTCGTTATATATATACATATACATATACATATACATATACATATATATACACACATAAAAACCTTTTCTTCACTAGCTTTTTTCTATATAAACAATAACAATTACTTAAAATTAATAAAATAATGTGTGCTTATCAAGTTTTCAGGTGAGAGGTTCTTCAACAACCTGAAGAGTTTATTAATTTTAAGTAATTGTTATAGTTTATATAGAAAAAAGCTAGCGAAGAAGAGGTTTTTATGTATGTATATATGAGGAATTTGTATAACATGTTTAAGTTGTGACTTTGTATCTGTAAGTAGCAACAAATTGACAAAAAAATTTATAACAACCTGCCTAACTATGTTCCTATGTCTCAGTAGATCCCCTAAAGAAGATAATAAAACTTGTCGAAAGCTTGGGCATTGATATAATAATATTATTTCAATTTAAAAAACGAGGTTAATTTCTGACAAATAGTTTTGCTATTTTGTGTATTTTCATCCAGGAATATTTTATATATTTTAATAGTTCATACGAAATCTAAGTGTCTTTTTGTGCAAATGGTCCGTTTAAAATCTTTTTAACTGCTTTTTAATTATAACCGGTTCAATCAGATATTCCAATAATGACTTCTCAAAAATCAAAAACGTCTAGTGGTCAAATAATCGATACATTTAAATGTATACTTAAGGCTCTCAAGAGGTGCTAAAACGAAATTTCATATTAGTTTCACGAAAAAAATTATGATCTAGTTTACTTGAAAAATTTTGGGTTTTGAAATTGTTTGGCTATTGAGTAAACTTTGATAGCTTTTATTATATTTTATTTCAATCTACATAAAAAAGACTGAAAATGATACATTTACATGTTGATTTGAGCAAGTAGATAGCGAAATAAAAATATTAAATACCAACCAGGGCCTAGTCATAAGAAGTGGCGGTTTTGTGGCCGATATTTAGGAGTGTACGATCATCAAAAAAAAGTTTGGTCTAAATCCGTGACCCACCAACCTGGTCGTCTTGTCAGACAGTAGTCTTCTTAAGTGTAATTCTCACGCAAGACCGAAACGACAAGAATTGAATAGACGACGAATGCTTCCAGGACCGAAATCGGACAATGAAAGAATCAAATGACACTGTACAAAGTATTATTTTGACCTATTTGGACATACGGAGTTGAGTATAGAACCATCCAATACTGCATTATTTGCCACGGGACCAAGCTATCCGATATCAAACTCAGCCAATTCTTCTAATCAACGAAAGTCCTAAGAAGAATACTCCAAGCTCGGTATTATTTCTTTAACCTCACTATCAACAATTAGCCTTCATTATTTTTCCCTTCATCTGTCTCCGCTTCTTCAACTTCAACATCAATCTTTCAATCTATCCCAACGCTACTCCTCAAGCCCTCTCCTTTATCTCCCACCCAAAGAACACTCCACGTCGCCTCAACGACTATGCCCCAGAGACTCTCGCCTTTCACCCTTTAAAAAATTAAGTGCCAGCTTTTCTTTTAGTTATATAGGACAATTTGTATTGTGATATACAATTACAAATAAAGGAAAAGTAAACTTAGTTTTAAAAAATTGCGATGTTAAATTATTTACCAAATATATTTCTACTAAATTGTAAATTTTTATTCTTCACTGTATTTTTTTAAAAATATAATTAGTTAATATTCTTAAAAAACCGCAATAAATCGTGATCAATCATAAACCAGTAATGAACTAACCTGATTGCATATATGTAAGTTTCAAGTATAAAAAAGTTTGTAAACAATAGGTAATTTACCATTATGTAGTTTGCCGAAAAGTGGTTTTAAAGTCTATCTCAATTATTTATCCGGGGTTGTTTAAAATGCGACGTGAGGTTTGTTTAGTGACTGGGAAGAAACGGGTCCTGCCCAACTTGTAAATCTTGATTCGTTGAAAACATGTACATTTTGCATTAGACTAAACAATTTCAGGCAAAATTAGCCGATGCAATTTGGGGTCGTTTCCATTCTCACGGGGAATAGTGTTAAATTATTTAAACAGTTCGGATTCTGGGAAACTAATACAGTTTGCACCATACGCTTCCTCACAAGTATCGCTTTGAACTAGTTGGATATTACAATAGTATACTGAAATAGTTTAGCCATTAGGCAGATAGTACACTTTAGTAATTTAATTTATTAAATCAAAAATTAAAATTGATTTTATGGTTATGATTGAGATAGGCGAAGCAAGTCTGGTTTTAATGTAGTTTACCCTATTGTACACTTTTTAAATTACATTCTTTGTCCATTCTATTTACTACCCACTATGCTCTCTCTCTTTCTTTCTTTCTCTCTCTCTCTCTCTCTCTCTCTGGCTCTCTCACTCACTCACTCACTCACTCACTCACTCTCTCTCTCTCTCTCTTTCTCTCTCTCACCCTCTCCCTCACCCTCTCCCTCACCCTCTCCCTCACCCTCTCCCTCTTCCACTCACTCTCTCTTTTTTTTTCTCTTTCGCGAATACATTCCATTATATATCAATTATAAAAGCCATTTACTATGAATAAATGATCCCAGAAGCCTGAATTAATACTTCCCAATATAACTTATGACTTGCAGTAATTTCTAGTAAAAATCTGTATAAATTACATATTTTATATATACAATAAATATGTGTATTCGCTATATCTGTAATCTACACTATCATTCTAGAAATTAGGAAAAAACGTTATGATTTATCCATTTTGAAAATTGACGATTTGTTAAAATACAAACTTTTAACTATTGTCCATGACATAATAATAATACACAAACCATTATGCATAGTTTATATTGTTTTTCACTTTAAAGTTAAAAATAACTTTTTTTTACCGTTCTCAAACTCCATTTAAAATGTCGTTGTGTCGTACACATTTTTTTTATAATTCATTTTTTTCTTATTCTATAAAAGTTTACAATAATTTTATCCAATGTTATAAAATCATGTAAATCTAAAAATATTTATAAGAAACATCTAAAAACTTTTCTCTTATTAGATTATGTTCAATATGTTCAATTATTCTTTGTACAACATTAATAATATTTAAAAATATATGTAGACAGTAAAAAACATTATATTATACAATTTTCTGTAGAGATTAGTGACCGTTAATCGATAGTTATTCAGATATCGTGAGATGCTGTCGGGTGTGATGTAAGTTTCAGAAAAACATTTTCTTAATCGTGCCAACGTTTCGATCTTTTATTGAGATCATCTTCAGGGACTTGAAGAAGATCTCAATAAAAGATCGAAACGTTGGCACGATAAAGAAAATGTTTTTCTGAAACCTACATCACACCCGACCGCATCTCACGATATCTGAATAAATATTATACAATAAATATTTTGGATTTTTAATTATCTAAACATTAACTGTATTTAGGAATGCTCGTTAAAGAAGTCTCTCTCACTCTCTCTCCTCTCTCTGTCTCTCTCTCTCTCTCTCTCTCTCTCTCTCTCTCTCTCTCTCTCTCTCTCTCTCTCTCTCTCTGAAAAAGCTTTAAATGGCAATTCCCATATTGGTAATAGTAGAAAATAGTTTGGAAAATAAAATATATTTTGAGGAAAAAATTGTGTAAGCTGTTGTTTTATTATAGGTCTACAATGCCCTTATTTACTCGTATATTCCATATGTTCTGGTCTGCTACGTAACACATTTCAATACAAAAGTTTCTTTAGTTAAAACTGCGAAAAATATTTAGTGTTGCCTTACGAAAGAAAGACTACCTTTAACAAACAACACTACCTTTAATTTTGCAGAAATACAATATGCTACCAGTACAATACTCTATATTTATAGAGTTTTAGTAAATGGTGTTAAAAGTCGGAGCAATAAGAATTGTTAAATGAGCAACCCAATCCAGTGTGTATTGCCTGTCGTAAAAAAAGCCTGCCTTAAGTAAAATTCACTTGATAAATAATTAGTTGTTATTTTTTATAATTTTTCGGTATATTCGAGTAAACGATTTTTGTTTCAGTATAAATTTTATTCTATTAATACAGTCGAACGTTTTATTATTGAAAGAACTGAACCATCCAAGCACTTCCACCGAGCTCGCATCGCCCAGAAATCAAATTTACTCCGAATACAGTCATTATAAAATGAAAACGCAATTCCCAACTCGAGGAGAGTATGAGAGAAACGGAATGAAGAGCTTGTGAATGAGAGAGAATCCATCAATGATTCAAAGGGGTTCACCTCTAACCTCCTTGATTAAGCAGACTTTCCAACCAGTACTTGAAGTGCTGTTCAAATTTACTCCCTTGTTGTCTCTAGCTCTTAAGCCGTCAAGACTTCACTTGAAACAAAATCTTTATTTGCACAAGACAAACAAAACACAAGTAAACATTTATTTAAACAACAAATCTGACATAAAATTGCTAAAAAAACAAGAACATTCGATTTTTATTAAATGTAAACGTTCCGTTATTAATTTGATTGCATAGTAATCATATTTGAACTAGCGGTTTTTTCTATTTGAGAACGCAAGTAAAGCAAATGTAGACTGAAACAACATAACAATTTAAGTGTACAAGATCGTGTATTTAATTAACTTTCTTGCAAACAAAACTAATTATTCGTATTATCTTGCTTTGTTATTATCTTAGGTCTTGCTCGAGTTGAAAAAGAATGATCAATTTAAATCATTAAATGGTCAATTCTGATCGATAAACAAACGTTTCTGTTATTTTTCTTTTATTTTAGTTTTCGAAGGTCCCTTTCAACATAGAATACTCATACAGAAATAAATAGTTATAAGAAGTTAAAATGGATGTACTGAAAGTTGAGTAGGATAGTTTTAATATGGAATTCACATACTCATTCCATCAATACCATTTTTAGAAATCTATCAATCTGACTCCGGTTCATTTATTCTTTCCATCTCATCCAGCCCTGAACACACTAACACTCTTTCTATCAATTCCATTTCCTCGTTTTTTTGGTCTCTCTCTCTCTCTCGCTCCCTCACTCCCTCTCACTCTCTCTTTCTCTCCTCCCCTTCCTCTCTCTCTCTCTTCTATCTCTCTCTGTCTCTTTCTTCTGCACATACACTCCCTCACTTTTTCTCAGCCTAATTCCTTTTTTCACGTTATCCCACTCTAACTCTCTTTTTCTCGTTATCTCACACTCTTTTTCTCTCTTTTACTCTTTCTCTCTCCCTCCCTATCTCCCTTTTCCCACTCTCTCTTTCTCCCCCCCCCCTCTCTCTCTCTCCTTTCTCCCTCTCTCTCTCTCTCTCTCTCTCTCCCTCTCTCTCTCTCTCTCTCTCTCTCTACCACATACATTCCCTCACTCTTTCTCACTGTCTTTTTTCTCGTTATCCCTCCATAACTCTCTTTTTCTCGTTATCTCATTTTTCCCCTCTCTTACTCTCTCTCTCTCTTACTCTCTTATTATCTCGTTATCTTTCATCCCCTCACTCACCCTCTTTTTATCTTTCTCTCTCCCATTATCACTCTATCTATCTCTTACTATTTTTCTCTCTCTCTCACCCTTTCTCTCCCTCTCCTCTCTTTCTTTTTTACAATTTCTATTTACGTCCCTCTTTCCCCCTTTACGCTCGTTATTATTTATCTTTCTCCATTATCTATCAATCTGTACGAAAAATAATGAACTCATACGTAAAAACTTTCCAACAACTGTGAGTATGTCTTTATTTCGTGTTTACTTATGTTATCGACCTTTCATCTTGCCTACACTTTTGTCAATCTCTCTCATAATCCTCTGGGAGATATATATTATTATTTTCTATATTTTTTATTATTTATTTCTGTTTTTTTCGTACTTCTGTTTGTTTGTGTATGTACCTAAGGCCATAAAATATTACTTCTTTCTTATTTGGAGACCATACATTTATTTCTAAACTTATTATAAAAATAACACATCCTAGATCCCTGGTGGTACTGTAGTGGAATGCTTGTCGAGTTTATTTCTCAGTGCAATTGTCCATTATTGCGTGGAAAATCGACGGCTCGGATAATTAGGCAATAATGAAGTAAAGAAAGAAAAGTAATTCTTGTCATTCAAAAAGGCATACCAACCTGAGGATAAAATTTTCGATACTTTTACATATGTTTACCATTTAAAATTCAATAGGATGTGCCGCGATTCGAACCCAGAACAACTAGCGTGGTAAATACTATCAGGACGCCCCTCCCTCGTTAGGGGCCACCATGGTCGCCCAAATTACACAATATCCAACACCTACAACATCTAATAGATGATAACAATAAATTTTATATTTGAAAGTAGTAGAAAAGATTCGATGACTTTGTCGCAATAAGAAAAACGTAGCAACAATAACTAACTGTATAAACATGAAAAACGAAACTTTATTTTTCAAGATGTTTACAATAATTAAGACTTGGTAATGTTGTTAGATGTAATGAAGACTAAATAAATTGTTTTTATAAGATATCAGACTTTTTCATTGATATAAAATGCTTATTGTAGCATTGGATCCTGTGTAAAAAATTGAAATTCATCATCAATAAACTACGCCATTTAATATCAAAAAATATATTAGTTGTATTTGTTTTTATTTGTCAGATTTGTTATAATCAGATGTAGTAGATTATTTCTCTGGTGAATCCCATTTTTCATCAGAGCTGTGTTTGTAAAGCGTAAAATGCTGGAATAGGGTTGAGGGCGAGACAGTTGATTTTTATGCCGTTGGCGATAGCAGAGCCTTTTCATTTTATCGTACTGGATTTTCTTTAAAAAGAGACACAATTATCAAGCGACCAGGGTTGGGAGGAGGCCCGTGTGATATTAAGAGAGGAAAAAAAAGACGGAACTGTTCCATTGGCCAACAGTAAAATACGCATGAATGTAAAATTTTAGTTGTTATTAAACAATGTTTTTCAATGGAATCCCATTGATATTTTTTACAATGTGGTTGAAAATGGGTAGGGTAATTTTACGTGAGGCCTGGTTGTCATAACGTGGTGTTAGCGGGTTCGTACATTTGCTTATCCGTTCTTTCAAGACTTTGGCGTTTCCACTTAAGATAGCATTTTCAGATGACATTCTGACAATGTTGTTTCATGCTGATCCGGTATTGACGAGGGGGAGTGCCTCGGTCCCATAACCAACAAATATCATCCACGGGTTCATTGTAATAAAAACAATGATGTTTCTGAAGCTCCAATCGAGATTTTAAAAAATCACCATATTTCTAGATTTATGTGTTAATATGAACACTTGACTACATTAAAAAATTATATATAAAAATAGGTGTATATATATATTTTTTTTTGAGATGACACACACCACGGAACTCAATTTGATTTCAATATAGCACTTTGGATTCTTTTAGATTAAACAATTAAATCATTACGTTTTTGCTGATAGTTACCGTCTTGAAAAAAGGACGTTTTCTTCTTTTAAGTAAAAATTTAGCTTTAAAGTAATATACTTTTACATTTCTAGATTCTTGTCTTGTTATGATTTCTAACTTTAACTAGTCATATAATATATGTACATACTACATACACATGTTACAATGCAAGGTGTTTACTAGTGGATGCTGTGGGGAAAGGGATAATTTAAAAAATTCCAAGGGCCACGGTGAGACGACGGAACCATTCATAATTCAATTTTATGAAAAATAACAAAGACTCATTTGAAAATCGGTTCGTAAAACATAATAAAATAAAATTATAAAAAACATTAAATAATAGATTCCGAATTTATAAAAATTTTAAGAAAACCAAATTTATTGACAAAAGTTCATCAGAATTAAAGCTTTCATAATATTTCTAATTGCAAATTTATTTTATATTGTTTTTTTGCTGTTTTTATCTCTTCTTTAACGAAATAATATATAATCAATGATCGATGTTTAAAGTCGCCATGGAATTAAAATCAAACAACATATCAAAGTAACAAAATAAAATCATCACAACTCATGACACTATATTTTGCTTTAAATTTGTTTATTTATCTACATAAAAATAAACAAATAAAATTACACTTAACAAAACAAAACCTGTAAACGTAAAAGCAAACATATGGAAATAAAATCTCGTCACCCTGGGTTCACTAGGGCAGGAAAAACACACATACCTGTATAAATAATGTATGTACATTTATTTGAAATGGAATTTTAAATACTTTATATCTCTCTTTTTTCTTGAGTGTATATTATATTCTGTTAATAAAAGTTATAACAAACTATTCTTCGAAGAATATGGACTAGGTAGGTTCCTATGTTTAAAAAGAAATCAGCCTTGTAAACTAAACCATACCGTCCTTTTAATGCCATACTAATCAATTATAAAAACAGTCCGTATTGTAAATAATAAAAGTTTAAATTATTCTAGTAAGCACCTGTGGATGAAATATAACGTTGGTGAACCGTTGATAATTTGAGCACGTAAAAATGCGGATTTCCTTAAGACGATAGCGCATTGCAGTTTACAGTATGCTGATTCCGACATAATATGTTAAATGCTAAAAAGTGTTAGTGATAATACAAATGTATGCGAATGATCTTCGGAGATTTTTATGTTCTAAATGTGCTCCTCTTTCCTCAAGTTATCCTGGTTTTTTTTGTGGTTTTTTTTCTTTTTTTTTCTTTCTGACTTTTGTTATTATATACGTGTTGATTCGTTGAACAAACCTGTGATTTAATTTTTTATATTCTTATGAATGCATTACATAGGCAATTTAAACTTTATTATAAACCATTCTAATTGCCTTAGTAGTACTTCAGAATTCCGTAGTTATACGACTGGTTAGATTTATTTTAATCAGCAAATTACAGCGTTAAAATATTTCAAAACAACACTACATCCATACAGGATAAGCAAAAATGGTTTTAAAATATATTGATTTTTAAATCTAAACCATGAGGTTCTTTCTGAATAAGTTAAGAGAGTAGCAACCATTGTTCCGACAAAATTTCTTTTTTGTTCTTAAACTACAACCTTCTTGTCATAGAATGAAAATTGTTCCATGAGATTCCGGGCTTTAAAAGTACTTTAAATTTTTTTTTAAAGTTATGAATTAAATGTTCCGGTGTTCATTGTTTTCATGAACACGCAACTCGTGATCCCTTAAGCCGGGAACACACTTACCCGATGCAACTTCATGCGACGCTACTCGATGCTACTCGACGCAAATCCAAAGTCCATTTTTCCATAAGATTGACCCCCGTGCCCCGATGCTATGCTACCCTACTCTACGCTCTGCGATCCCAATGTCAAGATTTTCGTCGGGTAGGATCGAGTACAGTCGGAGACAAAAAACCGGATACTCATACTTTTATTCATAGTACATGTATTATTGCCGTTATATTAATTATATACTTATTTTAATATAAACCAAATTAAGCGAGATCAAAAATTCATTATTATAAAAAATTAATTCTAATGATTTGCCAGAAAATTGGTCAAAACACCGGAATAAGAGTTATTGATAGAATGAATTTAACTAACAATTTATTACACGGTTTTGCTCATAAAATTTAACTAACAATTTATTTTATGGTTTTGCTCATACAATTGCACCATTTTCGTCGAGTAGCGTCAGAACAGGACACTCATATTTTTTGTAGTTTATGTAACTATGTATATGTAATTTTGTCGTTATATTAATTACTACATGTTATTTTAATGTAAACCAAGTTAAACGAGATAAAAAATTCATAAGTTTTATAAACATTATTTAATTATGATGGTTAGGAATAACTTTATTTAAAACAATTAAGTTTAACAAACAATTTTTTAGATGGTAGTGCACATAAAATTTAACCAACAATTTATTACAAGGTTTTGCGGAAAATAGTACATTAAGAACAAAAGATGCGTTGCGATTGTGATAGTGATTTTGTGATAAACGCTGTGGACTGTACGCGGCGTGTACTTGCGTCGGATTGATGTGCACACCCCACCAAAACGTGGCAAGGCGTCGGGTAGCATCGGGTAGCGTGTCGCATAGCGTTTCATCTGGTAAGTGTGTTCCTGGCTTAAAGCCCGACGAAGCGAGTACAATAAATTGTTAGTTAAATTCATTATATCAAAAAATCGTATTCCGGTGTTTTGATTAATTTTCTACAAAACCATTAAAATTAATTTTTTAAATAAAAACTAATTAATTTTTAATCGCAGTTAATTTGGTTTATATTAAAATAAGTATGTTGTAATTAACATAACGACAATAATAATTGTAGTTTGAATAAAAATGTGAGTGTCCGGTTCTTTTGTCTTCGACTGTACTCGATGCGACCCGACGAAAATCTGTACAGTGGGGATCGCAGAGCTTCGGGTAGATGTGCACGGGGGTAATGCAACCTTACGGAAAATCGGAGTTTGGATTTGCGTCGGGTAGGTAAGTGTGTTTCCGGCTTTACGCTAGTCCTGTCTTCCCAGCTAAAACATACTCTGGAAGGTGAATCCGAGTGTAACATTTTTCAGACGAAAATTTGGTGTTAAGAAAAAATTCGAGCTCGATCAAAAAATCGCTTTTCTATATATATTTTTTCTCTTTTGTCACATATTAGTAAAAAACCAAAACAGTTCAGGTACCAAACTGTACAAAAGTATAAGCTAATGTCACAACTTCAGGGTAATGACAAAATATGCCAAAACGATTAACTATTTCAAAAAACCGTGGCTACAAATTTGTACTATAATGATAAAAACAAAAATATTGATTGTAAATGTTCAAATAAATTTTGAAATAATTGGACTTGGAACGACTTATTGACCTTAAAAGATGGTTGACATGCCGTGAAATTTTAAAGTTTGATGGTTGAATGGCAAGTATGGAAAAACAAATTAGTATCAAAAAGAAACTTTTGATTAAAGAAGAAAGTTTAAAAAATGATTCTTCCAAAAAACGGGAAAGATTTCGCCCATAACAATTTATAGATGAGCATTATCTTCGTATATAAACTTCTCAAAACTGAATAAGGAAAATTTAATTTAGGGATTTTGAAAAATAACAAAATAAAAGGTTTTAATTCCATAGTTTTGTTTATTAGACACAATAGTTTTTTTAAACAATTAATACCGTATATAATATCCTCTGTTATCTAAAACCTCTGAACATCTGTAAGGCATACTGTTAGTAAAGTTATAACTAATTTCATAAGGAATTTCTCTCCATAGATGTTGCAACGCTGCACTCAGTTTGAAATCAACTGTCTGCAGCGGGTGATCGAAAAGCCCTCTCTGCAACGCATCCCTCTTGTGCTCAATGGAATTGAGCCCTGGATACATTAAGGGAAGGGGCAGATGGGAAATTATGAGCATAGGAAAATTTCTAAACATAGATAAACAAATTTGCCTCTATGGTCTGGCATTGACAACAAGAAATCGAAAATCCAATGAGATCTCTGGTTTGAGGGATGTATTCCTCGATAGATTCGTGGACATAACAAAGCTGAGATTGCCATCAACAATATGGAGTCCAGCTCGTCCTCAAGTGTAAATCCCAACAAACAGAAACGCGACTCATCTGTAAACATGACGGCATTATGCTTGCTGTTCTCTTCTAGGCGCTCGCTGCATCATATTCTCCTGAGTTGCTGTTGAGCTGTTGCTGCAGGTCGTGTCAAAGAGACGATGTGAGGCCAACTTCCCACAAACGAATACGAATCATTTGTGTTGATAAAAGCCTTGCCAGAACATCTTGTACATCATTTTTGGATCTGGCGTGCACTATGGAAATTGTCAACAGGAATGAAAACATTTCTGTCCTCCCTTAGCATCTAAATGAGCTAAGATCCACTACCAGGCCTCCTATTGGCCTATTGGCATTACCAGTCTCTTGGGAGACCACACTCTGAGAAACGCAAACTGCCTCTGCGATCTACTTGCGGGTGACCTCCATGATTCATTCTCATAATAATAATGCGAGTTTCTGGTTCAAGATGATGTCTTTCTATGGTTAAAGAGAATAATACTGGATGAAAATGAAGAAAAGACGAGAAAAATAGTTTCTTTAAATGAGTAATCTTTATGTTTACTATTCTTAGTAAATCCGTTATTAAAAATGAGGATTAATATTTGTTCGTTTTGGTTTGTATTGTCAGTTTTGTTTTATCTAACTAACAACAATAAAAATTGATTTAATTAAAATTAAATAATTAAGAATTAATTACCAATATCTCTATTTATTGTTGAGCAGTTTATATTCCATTATTTATGCTGATTCTAGATTTTAAAAAATGACTTTTTGACCCAGTCTTTATTGTTTTAAGATAATCAAAAATAATTTGAGTATTATTTTCCCTTTGTTATCTTAACTACAACGTATATTTATGATTAATTTAACTTTTTGAGTGATTACGTGAAACTTTATGACTTACCGTTATCTCTGTATATTCCAATCACGTTCAGGGATTTTCTCTCTGTTGTATGAAAAAGCAGATATAAGCAATCCCATGAGTGAAGGGGCGAATATTTTCCCCTTTTCCTCCACAGCAGATGAAAAAGTGGGTGGCTGGCTTACATATTTCATCGAGGGCAGTGTGTCAGTCTTCAGGTGAATGGGGGACCGAGTAGTGAAAGGGGCGATTAATCAACCCTCTCTCCTTAGCCTGGACAGATAAGTCGTCGGGTCGTTAGAGCGGAGAGATATAGCTGCGTTATCCCACCCTCTGACCGCCTCGCAAACGTTGATAACTGCGAGAGAGTTTCCCACCTGGCTAAGTATCCAATCTAGACTAATTAACCACCATTCGGACGAAAGAGCCCAGAGACTCATTCTCAGCCGGTTCGGTCCTTTCTCCTTCTCGACCATTCTCTTTTCCCCCTCGGGTACAATTTGGATTTACGGCCCAGGCCGTCACATTGTTCCCTTAGTAATTGATATTGCAAGAAAAAAATTGCTTTTTATACAAAACAGAAAAAATATTGTCCTTCAGTTGATTCATAACGCACAAAAGAATAGGTCCTGAAGGTGACTTTAGTTTGCATCATTTCAACTACTAATTAGAATAAGATTATAGAAACATGTATGTTTTCTTAGTTGGCTTCGAAAATTCACAATTTTTTTTATCAAGGAGGCCAAAGGAATTGAACGGAACCAGTATTTTTTATAATTGTTTCATTTGTACCCAATACATAATAGTACATATTACAAAGTACAGAATACAGTACATTGCAGAACAGAATATAAACTAAACTCCCCTTTACCAAGGATAATTGGATTGCTTCATTGTTATTCCAATGAAATAGATGTATTTCACGATTCCTTCCACTCATTTAAAGATAATTTAAAACTATTTATTTAGAAATCGTGAGATGCGGTCTGGTGTGATGTAGGTTTCAGGAAAAAAATTTTCTTTATCGTGCCAACGTTTCGATCTTTATTGAGCACTCTCGACACGACATGCAAGACTGGCACAATTACAGAGAAGACTAACACTTTGAGCCCTGAAGATGATCTCATTAAAGATCGAAACGTTGGCACGATAAAGAAAATGTTTTTTTTGAAACCTACATCACACCAGATTGCATCTCAGGATTTCTAAATAAATATAGATTAACGGTCACTAATCACCACACATAAATTAAAACGTATACATGCCACGAATCCTTAAGCCATGTGTTTTTGTTATTATTGTTTAATTATTCATCTGTTTCTTTTTGTTATTATGTGCTTTTTTTATTACTCCTCTTGTAGATTCATTCTCATGGAGTTATAAATTAATAAATAAATGTAACCACAAAGCGATTTTTCACAGATTGTTCAGTCCTTGGCAATGTTGGAACTGAGTCGATATTCAAGGAAATTTGAGATCGCCTCTAAAAATTAAATATGTCGATCATACTTAAGGTAGTTTGATGATGACTAAAATAGGTTGAAAGCTTGGCAGTAGCAACTAAATTTGCTTTCTTCTTCAAGACCATACCTTGATCCTGAGTGTTCGTCATTAACACTAAGCCCAGCGCTTTACCCGGTGAGCAAATGCCCCGAGAAACCAGGAAATGCTGGCAATCAGAATGAAGGATTAAGGGACAAGGAGCGTTGTTGTGGCGGAATATCATGATGTGAATGTGTAGAGAGGGGTTAGGATGGATCGATAGGTTGGTGTGAAACTTATGGAATGGGGGACGTTCGTTGAGCAAAGGAATGTTGAAGTCGTTGTGGAGAAAGGTTAGTGACGTAATAAGGTGCTTTGATGATTTATCTGTTGACTTTTCACTGGAATGATCGGTTGCGCTGGATGTTAGATGATGGTTAGTATAACTCACACTCCTGTTGGCTAGATAATACGGCTTATGCCGTAGGTTCAGCAATTCTCCCTTCAGTTTTAGGATCCAACGTATGTCTGTAATTTTCTTATTTGGCTTTTGGTCTCCAACCAAGCTGGCACATCTGACTCCGTGATCCAGCATCCTATATATACGGTATCGACGGGAAGCCTGCACTCTCTCTATGTTGCTCACCATAAAACTATCTTTCAGTCGACTAATAATTGACTGGAGTTGAAGAGAGAGAATGAAGGCCGGTTTCAATGTGCAGTATGTAAATTGGAGTGTAGTTTGGAATACTGAACAGTTTTCATATGACCACAGCACCCTCTCCACCTCCACGAATTCCTCTGATCCCCATACTTGTGCAGCATAACACAGAATTGTGCGTGAGACCGCGTTAAAGATCTGCAGCTTAGCCTTTAGCGGGATCTGGGGCTGTATCATTGATAAGCATAAATAATGTAAAGGGTCCAACCAAGAATGATCACATATTGGTCTCCTCGGATTGTATTTTTTGATTTCTAAGGTTAGTTTTTCGGTCTAAGGTTCTTTCGTTCACTCTGAAGCAGAGCGTCGATTGGATCAGATTTCAGGATAAGAAGTACGTGGGAAGGGTTTACGGTTTTTAGGAAAGTTATTTGTACGTCCGCTTTAAATACGATTAAAGGTATAAAAAATTACAAAAACAGAACGTTTTTAAACTTCCGTTTCGTTTTAGCCTTCCTTTAAAACGCCTAAATACGGATTGTTATCGCAATAAAAAAGGAGACGTTTAGTGGCTGGATTCGCCTGGGGCAATTTTTTTTTTATCATCGAAGTCTGGTGTCCTGGAAAATTGTCGCCACCTCTGGGTTATATCCAAAGTCAATATTATTGCACCTATTAGATAGCTTAATTTCTCTTCTTTCGGTGTTTATCAATTAAGTTTTTATTTCATGCCATAATAAGTGAGAGAAATGTAGATTTACTCCAAAAGAACTCCTCAAACGTTTTGTTTTACTTCTCCAATCTTAATTAATTTACAGAGGCAAATTTTAAACCATTACGTGCCCTTAATACAGATTTAAACACCTGAAAAGTTTCCAGTGTACGGTAAAATCTTTTTAAAGTATAATAAAGAAGAGAACAATGTGAGTTTTTCTTAATTTTTCGTTAATTTTAGGTTATTCTCGGGGTGAAGAAAATGATCATGAACTTTATTTTTTGGTAAACAAATATTTTAACTTGTACATTTCAAAAGCATTAAAAGAATCACCCCCTTCAAGAAACAAGCAATCGAATCTCTGGAAAAACATCATATAATTTTGGGGCTGAGTGACGTAGCAAAGTCTTTAATAAAATCTTTAATTATTAGTTTATGATTATGCTAAGGTCACTGATAATATTTTCTTTGATACACATAAAAATGTCGGTTTTGTCTCCAAATAGTTCAATTTTTGTATGTATAATACAACAAGCATGTACATATTGTAACATGTATATGTTTCCATTATTATGATTGTACACATTAATCATAAATTATGTTAATGCGATGTTTATTGGATCGAAATTATGCATAATGTAGTCACAACATCGGCTCATAACCTGTGGAAAATTAGTTCTCCCACGAGGTTTACATTTATGACGTTCCCTCATAAAGTTTGTTGTTCGCAAGATTGATATATTATCTTTTCGCAACAATATCATCATATTCATCCTTTGGGTATTTTGTATTCTATTTTGCCCTATGGAAAAACAAATACATGACCAAACAGATCTTCAGTTCGTGGATGCGTTATAGTTGTGCCATCCAGGAATATTTCTTTTTTACTTTGCCCTCGGTATGCCTGGGCTGCTTAGAAAGTCAAAGTCGCCCTCTCGGTCCTCAGCATATTTTCATTTTTATGTTTGTAATTTCCCACTTCTGAAAATACACCCTGTTTTGTTTGTATCATCTAAAAATCTGCTATGAATGCACATAGGCATAAAAACATTAGGAAAATATTTTTTCTATCTATCCGTTCTCAAAAACGTAAACACACTATCATTCCTATTCTCACTGTTTGAATTAAAGCAAGAAGAAACGTTTTATTTTATAGATAAAAAGACGAGAAGGAGAAAGAGAGACAGGCAGAGAACACCAATTTTATAACTAAGAGCTTTTCTCAGGCTTATGAAGTAAACATAAACGGAGTCGATCCAGTTGGTTAATCCTTTCGTATTGCCAGCTCCGTAAAATAATTAATAATTCACGCTTTGCACACAGATGGAAAATGGGTTATCTGCGGGATTCTGGCCATCGGGAAATCACATACCTAAATATAAATGTAGGCTTACCGGCCTGATGACGGTTTGTCGATTTATCACTTGAAATCCGAAGCTGAGGCATCAAAGCGTTTCCATTTATCACAAAATCAGTTTTTTTTTTTTTTTTTATAAATAGACAATTCCATTTTATAAACATCATTTTCAACCTATTCAGGTAAAACGAAAAAAATTAAATTATACAGTCAACCAATTATAAATATTTAAATAATTCAAATTTAATTATACTTGATCATGTGTAACACGACCAGAGACGCTATGATCTTTGGATAGTTTTCTACCTGATCACACTACAGCGATTCTTTTTTTCGCACCCCACCCTATACGAACACAATATTTTCGTCAAAGTCAGAAATCTCACAACCATTTCTTTGAAACATACGTTTTTATTATTCGCATAATACAATTGAAAGGGGAGCGGTCTAAGTGCTTAAACCCCCCGGGTGCCTTAAACTTAATTTAGTCTGTTAATTACGCAAGATGGCAAAGTTACCTCTCCGATACACAATTCCCCACGTAGGGATAATTAAAGTGAGAAAACTAATTACGCTTATTCAACGTACGCGTAAAGGAACGAGTAGTAATACTCCTCGCAAGTCCTAAACGTCGCACGATTCATACATCTCTATAATCCTCTTCCCCATACAATTTAATCCCGTTTGGAAATGTAGTCTCGAATGTCTATTATCACGGGATATTTTTTATAAACTAATAACTTAGTCTAACTTAAAATGAGCACGGTGCCCGTGAGAGGTTTGGAAATTGGGTTTGGAACACCTCAAAACAATGGGGACGCCGCTGTGCTCGGAAGATTTAGATTGAAAGAGACAAATTGAATTTGATTGCCGGAGTTACTGCCCGTCAAACGAGATCTTAAAATGTAACGGCCTGGTTTTATGAGCGAGGGCTCGTATGGCAAATCTGTCCGACCAGAATTTTATCGTCTGTATCTCTTGTCAACTTAATTTGATCTGATCATCATGAATGTCGCCAATAAAACATAATTATAGCACAAACTTAATTATAACACAAAAAATAGCCTATATTTTATTGGTGTAGCTTTTACTCAATGAAAATCTATTTCATAAAATTATTTTTGAAACACAGATGCAAAAAAAAAAAAAATTAAAAACCAAACGTGAAGACTATAAATAGCTTGATCAGCGCAATAACAGTCATTTTTCAACAAAAAATTTACCTCGGCTAAGAAAGAAGAATTCTAATAAATTTTTCACGATGGAAAACCAATAGACAATAAAACAAAATGGATAATTATAACTTTTCACGCTTCACAGTTGTATATTTTTTTCGCTTCGCGGAAAAACAATCGATCATGTGCGTAAACATAACCCAATTCTACCTTATCTAACCCGTCTCTAACCCTACCAAACTTAACATGTTCTTAACCCTAATCTTAACACGTCCCTAACATTAATTTTACTTAACCTAAATTAACCTTAATGCGTCCTTAACTCTCCTAACCATATCTAATCACAAGTACCTAATATTAACCATACTTACTCTAATTCTGATTTATGTAAACTGTCCCTAATCCTAGTCCATCTAATAACCCTAACTATAGACTCTGAACTAAACCTTCACTAAAACTAAACCTACTTAACCTAGTCCTACTTTATCTAACCCGTCTCTAATCGTACCAAACTTATCATGTTATTAACCCTAATCTTAACACGTCCCTAACATTAATTTTGCTTAACCTAAATCAACCTTAACGCGTCCTTAACTCTCCTAACCATATCTAATCACAAGTCCCTAATATTAACCATACTTACTCTAATTCTGATTTATGTAAACTGTCCCTAATCCTAGTCCATCTAATAACCCTAACCATAGACTCTGGACTAAACCTTCACTAAAACTAAACCTACTTAACCTAGTCCTACTTTATCTAACCAGTCTCTAATCCTACCAAACTTAACATGTTATTAACCCTAATCTTAACACGTCCCTAACATTAATTTTGCTTAACCTAAATCAACCTTAACGCGTCCTTAACTCTCCTAACCATATCTAATCACAAGTCCCTAATATTAACCATACTTACTCTAATTTTAACTTATGTAAACTGCCCCTCATCCTAGCCCATCTAATAACCCTAACTATAGACTCTGGACTAAACCTTCACTAAAACTAAACCTACTTAACCTAGTCCTACTTTATCTAACCTGTCCCTAACTCGTCATAACCCTTATCATAACTACCATATCCAGCTTTTTACACTAACCCTACTTTCACTAATCCTACCTTTTGCCCAGTTACAATCAGTCATTGCCCTGTGTTTTTGCGAGAGAACTAGTTTGCATGGAACATTGCATACCTAAAGGTCACATACCTAACCCAGCCCTTTTTTAAAAGAAACCATACCTTCAAACCTAACCCGCTTCTAAACAAAGCTATCTCATCTAAATCGCCCCCAATCGTACCCCATCACTAACCCTAACACTAACGTTATCTAAACTTAATCAAACCGTGTCTAACCAGTCCATAACCCTAAACCCTACTAAATGTAACGTGTTCATAAATATATACCTTACCTAACATGTCCTTAACATTAACTTTACTTAATCTAATTCTAAACCTGACCCGTTCTTTGCCCTAACCTAACCGAACATGTCCCTAACCCTACCTAAGTCTTCTGTAACCCTAACTCGTTCTTAACTAAACATACCGCAACTTCCCTGACCATACCCACCTGTTCTTATCACTAAACCTACATAACATAACCCTACCTCATCTCCATTCTCAATTATTCATTGTCTGATGTTGTTGTGAGAGTCCCACTTTCCATCAAACTTTACAAAGTACGTAAATGTCACAAGAATGTTCTCATATGGTGAAATACACTTCCGATAATTTGCATGACTTTGAATCTTGTGATTGATGCCTAGCAAATAATCAAAACAAAATACACAGTTTAGTATAATTGTGATCTTATCTCGAGTTTCGGTTTCGTACAGATTTTTTAGACAAAAATTACGCTTACCTTCAACTTACTTTTTCGTTAATAACCGTCCAAACTATTTTGTAACTAAAACAATAGTAAGTGGCATTTTTGTAATTTTTGTAAGAAATAATTTTGCCAAAACATGATTCTAACACTGAGTAGTAGGATTAAAATCAATTTGCTGTATTACAATATTGATAAACGTCAATATTTAGAAAAATTGGATACAAAAAAAGGTAATGGATTACTTGGGGGAGGTTTACACGACAAGTAGAATAAAAAACGAATTGAAGACCTAACACTAATAAAACTGATTCTTTCATTGTAAATAACTGAAAAAAAAAGGTATACCCTGAAATGGACAATAATCTCAAAGGATTTTCAAAAGTGATAACATTCAATTCTAAGAAAGAACTTTTCTTATGAGATTTCTTTTTCTTTCCCACTCCCCTTCTTTTTGTTCAAAAGTAAGAATGTCATGTGAATCTGACATGGAATCCATTGTTTGGCTTCTTATTAAAGAAAGATGAATTCCAGATGGGAGGACGGCCCGTGGAGGCAGGAAATGATCCAGGACTCCCGAATACCCTCCAGCTCCGTCGGCTGTAATCCGAGGTTTTCACGCTCCAATGACGTGAGCTGTTTCTTCTTAAGATCTACATTGCAAAAAGCTTTCAAAAAGCCTCTTACAAAATGGGTGCGCTGAAAGAAATTTGAATTTGATAGCGTGTAACCATCTCGGGGGAGGGTCCAAGGAAATGGGGTGTTCGGATTAATAAGGAGTTCTTCCTAAATGTCTCCTCAATTTATATCGGTAAATCAGAGAAATAAGTTCCAAAGGATGTTCTTAAACGAACTAAAATACGTTTTACAAAAGTAAGAAATAAACTATAAAATAGAAATTCATCGTTTTCCCCTCAAAACTAAATAACTAATCAACAAATCAGTGAAATAGTATTTAAATTATTTTATTTATATCGGCTTTTATAGTATATGTATTACTGATTTATAATAAAAGCAAATAAAATTAATCTAGATGAGAATGGTAACTAGCGTGTAACTAAACGTTGTAAGCACAAACGTAGACCGTAATTGGCACTGATATAATAAAGGAATAAAATTCAGCCAATAATAATAATAAAATTTTAATCTTATAAATAATAGATTTTATTCCTCCTGTCGTCAAAACTTTTATTGATACTGAAGAACGTTACAATTTCAATTCAAAATATATAGTTGGACTATTTAATAAGCATTTTCGCTTTATTTGAGAATGGTCGAACAAACAACGCTCGCTTTTCATCAATTAAAAAACCTAATATTTTTGTTCAGTATAAACAAGAACGAAACGCAAATCCTGAAAAAAATCGACAAACAAACCACGCTAGACGTGGAAAATTGAATTATGAAAAGCATGATTTTGTTTTGTACAAGTCTAGACCAATTTACTCCTTTTTGCTAATTAGTTAACAACCCTACTTCAGTACACTAGTAAGACTAAATAAATAGAACTCAAAAATCCGATCAAATAAACGATAAATACATACTAAAATACAGCAAAATTAGTTTTACTTCATAATTCGTAAAAGTAGAGTTTGTTGATCATTATTTCTTTTCCTTTTGAGTTTTTAAATACGATTCCTCGATTCGAACTTACAATAACCCTTTTTTGCAAACAACCTTTCTAAACCTAAGCATTTCTTGGATTTTTATTTAAGGACTACGAAATAAAATATTAAACCAATTTAAAGAAATGCATATTCGTCTTTAATTCGTATACTTTACTCGCTTTTCTTGCTTTCTGTCTGTCTGTCAGTCTCTCTCTCTCTCTCTCTCTCTCTCTCTCTCTCTCTCTCTCTCTCTCTCTCTCTCTCTCTCTCTCTCTCTCCATCTCGCCCTTCTCTCTTATAAATGATAAAAAATAAATGATCCATAAATATATACTTTAAAACAGCTTTTACTTCATAATTCGTAAACGTAGAGTTTGTTGATCATTATTTCTTTTCCTTTATTTTTAAATACAATTCTTCGATTCCTACTTACATTGATCCTTTTTTTTCCAACAACCTTTCTAAACCTAAGTCTTTCTTGAATTTTTATTAAACGACTACGAAGTAAAATATTAAACCAATTTTTCTTGCTTTCTGTCTGTATATCTCTCTCTCAATCTCTCTCTCTATCTCCTTCTCATTCTCTCTCTCTCTCTCTCTCTCTCTCTCTCGCTCTCTTTCTCTCTCTCCTCTCTCGAGATGAAAAAGAAGAATCAATTTAAATAATTAAATGATCAATTATGACCAATAAACATATATGGCACTAAACGTTATTTTTTCTTTTCTTTTAGTTTGCGAAGGTCCCTTTCAAAATAGAATATTGATTTAGAAATAAATAGTTAAAAGAAGGTAGATTAATCTATAGAAAGTTGAGTACGATAGTATTAATACGGAATTGACATACTCACTCCATCAATACCATTTTTAGAAATCTATCAATTTGACTCCGGTTCACTTACTCTTTCCATCTCATCCCGTCCTGAACACATTACATTCTTTCTATCAATTCCATTTCCTCGTTTTCTCACTCTCTCTCTCCTCTCTAAATTGTTTGTTGCAAGGGTGGTTGTTTTGACGCATCAAATTTTGCGATTGCAAATAAGCCCTTATTCTTCAATTCAAATTCCCTCTCTATCTCACTCACTCTCTCCCCCTCCCCCTCTGTCTCACTCCTTCTCACTACTCACTCACTCTTTCTCTTAGTTTTGTTTATTTCACTTTATTTTATTATTATTTTTTTAATTGTCTCGAACGATTATGTATCATTTAGGCTGTAAAAATGTTGTATTTATTCAAACACTACAAAAATATACGAAAATTTGAGTTCTATGAACAAATTCATTCTGTATTACTTTTTTTACTTAACAAACCTCTTCAACTGTTTGATGTTTGGGCTGTAAAAAATACGGGTTTTTAATGTTAACAAAACGATTTGCTGTAATATAAATTTTAGTGTCTAATCTTCTTAATATTTCTTTCCTGTTAAATGTAATTACAACTTTAATAAATTTTAAAGCGAAAACAAGATCAGAATGCTTAAAAGTTTCCACTGCATTTAGTTGATTATTTATAGAACGGGAAAAGTCATTGTTTTCGAACAGAACGATGATTACGACGTTTTCATGAATCATTATCCTAATCAAGAGGCCAATTACATTTTAAACTCTCTAAATGACCTTATTCTTCAAAATAACGCGCAATGTTTCTGACAGCGGGTTTTCAACAGTATTTCACGAAATTTACAGAACAAGGTCGGGCGATGTGTCATTAACCCCCGATATGTAGTCGGTATGAGAACATAAAGTTGAGACTGCGGTGATTGCGGTTAATTGTTTGACATAGTCAGGAGGGCGTGTATGATCCAGGTGGAGTGTTTGTGAAAGGTGAGTGCAGAAATTAACACACAGTTAATCCGAGGTTGTTTCAATCTACACTTGCGTTTTGTTAAAACGACTCTACAAAATCTGTCGTAAGAACTAAACGGACTATTTTTATGATACACAAATTATCATGTTCGTAAAGTGATAAGTGGTTGCTGTATGCTATGACCGAAAACGTGTTATAAAAAAAAAACATTGCCAAATTCATTAATTCGCAATTCAATACACATTCCTCCCGGTCATTTTTTAATATAAAACGTCAGGGTTATTAACATTTCAAAGAAAAATTCAAAACATTTACCCTAAAAAGTTCATAAAAACTTGAATGTAATTTAATAATTGCAATATTTATTATTAAACACCAAATAGTTTCCTGACCACGTTTTTGAAATTTTTTCTCGTGCTATGTAAAAATGTGAATTATAAAATTAATCAAATGAAAAATTATGCTTTGTTGTAAAATAAGAAATTTAATCCTTAATAATATTTTTAATAATAGAAGAATGGCGTCTGTGTTATATCGGTTGAGAAAGAATGGCTTGACCTTTGGATGGAATCCTGTATAATAAAGTCGAACCGACGCCGCGGCGGGTGTAATTTATGTTTCTGCACGTAATTTCGGCTAGATTTAACAGCCTTCAAGATCAGGAATATCTTCAAAGAGAGATTTTTACGATTGAAACTTATTTATCCTACACCACGTTTTCCATTAAATTCGCGTGACATAATAATTTGGCTTTTTTAAACTCGATCTGATTGCGCAGTCGGCAACTTTTGGCCATATCTACTAGTGTAATTTCCGTAATAATCTCTGGCTTTTTAATGTATATTTAACGCTGGCAGGACGTTTGGTTGAAAAGATGTTTTTTTTTTAGTTTGTATCCCGTCAGGGTCAAATTGGACACCAGGAAAACCCTGGAACTTTGCCACAGAGTAAATTTTAATTGCTGACTGGATGAAGTTCATTTTCTTTGATGCGTAAAAATAAACTTTGCTGATCTGTTGATAAGGTATAATAATAAATTGAATGTCTTTTATTACAGAATGATTAAATCCATTAGAGTTTGTAAAACTCCGATTGACCAAATAACTTTTTTCAATTAATTGAGCGGGATTCGAACTAAATACGCCGCTGCTCTACCACTTGAGCTATCGTGACGTCGATCGTTGGTTCGAATCCCGCTCGTGACACTGACTTTTTATTTCAACCAATACCTTACATAAAGATCAATTAATTGAATAATGATTAAAGGTTATTCATGTATGTTTTGTTTTGTGGTATGTATTTTTCCATTTTTTCTGTAAAAATGATTCGAAAAAGCTTATTTTCCCCCACGTTAAAAACTGCCAAAGAAAATAATTTCCTGTGTTTCAATGCGGCCATACAAACCCATTCGTCCCTCACAAAAAACGTTTCCGATTGAACGGGCTAACAATTTTGTCGATCCGACGATCATGTTATTTTCGTTTGGAAACGGCGTAATCTCCGAGAAGATTAATTCAATTACGGCAGATCCGGACAAGAGATTAAAAGCTTACGGGCGGACGCAAATGATTTTGAAACGGTCGAGCACTTTGGCCCTTTTCCTTTTGACGATTAAACGTCTTTGCCGAGCTACTAACTTTGTTTATTCACCCTGGGAGGATACTCAACATTGCCGACCTAGAGGATCTGCGGTTTTAGCCGACCATTTTTTCCATTAGAAGAAATAGGCAAATCTGATACGATATCCTTTTTTCATTATTAGAACGAGTATTACTACACAGGTTGAAAAATCGTGTTTATATCCGGTCAAGTGCATATAGTTGCTTTTAAAAAACAAATCTCCCTCAAAAATAGTGAGATGAGTTAAATTACTCTCTCTCTCAATCTTGTTTTTTCTTTTTTCTTCCCTCAGCAGGTTAGCAGCTAAGGCTTTTGCCGCCGTTTCGCCTACTTCGCTTCTTTTTTTTTATTGCCCCTTTCTTTGATGTTTACCATTAAAGTTCCTAATTAGGACTTTTTGTTGTCTCAATTCAACCAAATAATTATATTAATTGCTTGTATTTATATATCCATTATTACATTCTTTATCTCATGGTGACACACAAACCTCAAACTGTGTAACGTTTGATTTCAACAATTCCAGAACATTTACGCAATCATTTTTGTTAGTCTATTCGCGAAATAATGTAATGACAAACAAATGAATCATATATTTATTTAATAATCTGCATGTTAAATGGTTTGCATTAAATTATACATTATGAAGGTTTAAAAAGAAGCAAATGGTAATATTGTTAAAACTAACTAATATTAGTTATTAGTATATAGTATATATTAGTATATATAGTATATATAGTATATATATATAGTATATATATAGTATATATTAGTTAATAACTAACTAATATTGCTAAAACTGTACAGGTTTACTTCAATTTACGAACGAAAAATCGATGCGTAAGTGTGGTTAGATATTTTATTATACACTTAACATATTTTCAACAAGCATTTTTTCAATTCTTCCTGTTGTAATGTTCCGACGAATATGATAAACCTAGGAGTATTTCTTAAATTTTTCCTATGTCTATGAACATTCCCAGCATTGGAAAATAATCTTATTTGAAAATTATGTAAAAGAAATATAAAATAAGAAGTATCAGAAAAACCTAGGAAGTGTAAATGTGAATAATTAACAGAAAAATGTATTAAAATGACAGTTAAAGAAACAAATATGGCAGGTCACACGGGTAGTTTTGTGTTCCAACAATGAGTAGAACAAGGTTAGGGGAATCGGTTTTATAATATATTAATATAATTACATATTAAAAAAAGATACACTTGAGTAAAAAACTACCACAGCGCGCGACCGCTTGAACGCTTTATTGAAACTATAATCAGACAAAAATAAACCAACACCAGATATTGTACATGTATCTCTAAAGATAGAATAAATTTGTAGAATGATACTTGACTAATTTGACAGCATAACGAAATCGGAGTAGATCCCCATGACTTGAGTAATTCTTGGATAGAACATATTATAATATCTTATTCTTTACGGCATGATCGAACACTGCAGCACCATTGTTTAAATTCTCTATTATTTTCATTAGTTCATTGTGGTTACCGTCACGTTATCCGTTGAGCCTGTTTTCATAAATTTCATTTGTGCGAAATATACAAAACAACGCGTGCTGTTGAGCAGTAAAATCACGCTTGCGTTTTTTCTATATGTTTTATCTGTACTTAGTATTATTTAAAAAAATCACAAGTTCCAGTTGATCACAGTTTTTCTAAACATCAGTTTATGGTTGTTATTCTGCTCCTCGAGGCAAAGCTGGATAAGGCAAAAAAACATTCAAGGCTGCAATTTTAAAGCTTATACCTTAGATGTAATTCAATTTTTGTAATAAGTTTTGTTGATGCGCTCAAGTTTTATTAAATTGAATTTATTTCTCCTAGTAAATAGGTTTTTAAGTTACTTACTTATATCTTAACGTTTTGAAACTTTTCACAAGCCTACAAAAAAAATTATTTAGTAATATTAGTTCACTTATTACTCTACGTCCATGTCCTTGCAAGGCTGCAGGACAAAGGAATAAAAATATAATATTTTATGAACCAATTTGTCCGTTATTTTCTTTTTCGTGGATATCATGGTACGGTAAATTGTACGATAAGGATTCTAGGAAGCGGGATTTGTGCTCGCTCCGGCTGGTGTCTATGCGCACCATCAAAATAGAGATTTACTTTATTGATGATGATGATGATCGTGGGTACTCGTAAGCCGCGGTTGTTGTTCCCCAAGCACTTGAGCCTTCTTCCTTACTGTTTTTCCTACTTTCTTAGTTCAGTGCAATCGACTTCATCCTTCTTCCAAGGAGTGCTAGGTCATTGACTGTCGTTGGTACAATTTCTTTCCCTGAGTTTTGTTTGTATCTCAGTATTCTTTGTATGTCTTCATTGATGGGTTCTTCGCATTTGAAGTTGTATGGGTGGCTGTTCCTTTCTCCTTAAAGCAAAACGTCCATCATTGACGACACATAAGTAATGTAGATGTTTCCTCAAATGTTAGTGACCGGTAAATAGCCCTGTCACTCCTCTGAGTTTAACTGTAGCAGTGAGTCTGCCATCCTTGGTGAGGGTTATTATAACACAAGCCTACTGTGTGTGACACCTTTAGAGTTTATCTTTCTCATTTTGTTTTTGTTGGATCCATTCTGTGATGGAGTATTCTGTGTTTGTTTTGTTATCCTAATAATAAGAGAAGTGTGTGGTGATTAGTGACCGTTAATCGATAATTATTTAGAAATCGTGAGATGCGGTCTGATGTGATGTAGGTTTCAGAAGAACATTTTCTTTATCGTGCCATAATAAAGAAAATGTTTTTCTGAAACCAACATCACACCAGACCGCATCTCACGATTTCTAAATAATAAGAGAAGAATGTATAAGTATTCTTGTAGATCTGGCAAGTCAGTCATACTTTTCATTACCAAAATTCCTTTGTGACCTCGTACCTAAGACATCACCAGGATGTTGTGTTTCGCAAATTTTGGAGATAATAGATGGATTCTCTGATTAATTTTTTTGGGATTATTTTCGTACGAATGTTTAATCGATGAATATTTTCTGAGGCACAAACGTTGATGGCATGTGTTTCAGGTTGAAAAAACAAAGTATACTTCCTTAATGAGTTTGATTGCTCACATTTTGGGCTTATACAGAACATTCCTGATCTGGTTCATTTATTTGGAGCCATATGTGTACCATACCATTGTATCTGATTCCCTTCCGAATTCGTCTCCTTAGTTTGTTGAGATTTTGAAGGGAGTTGTAAGTCCGGCCCAATTTCGGTAATTGGGTGTCTGATTTTAGTATTATTGTGAACCCGAAGTTTTAGTTCCCTTCCAATTTGATTGTTTATGGAACATAAATCAACTTTTCCTAGCTTGTCCTGAACGTTCTTGTTTCTTCAAAACTGACACATAAAATAACAAAAAAAGCTACAAAAATAAAATTTTCTTCGCTAAATTTTAAATTGTTATAATATATTTTACTGTACATATGATTGTACCTTGTCAAACTTGGCATGAAGTAAATTTAAAATTAATTTCATTCTGGCAGTAGTGCATTGGTATTCAATAGTTGCTGAACGTCAAATGCGTGCGTTACGCAAAACATTTTTAAAATGCATTCCTCGTTTTGTGAATAGACCTGGATGCGATTGTCGGGCTTTCCAGTGATTGTCGTGCTCGCCCTTTAGACGACATTCTCTGTCCAAATGTTATTCCCATCCAGTAAAATGCAAACTAGGGAGCTGTGGATTTTTGTCAAGAATAAAAAATTAGGTTTGATTTGACCCTCAATGATGTCTCATATGAAAGAGCGACATGTGAAATAGTTTATTTTTTGTATTAAATTAAACATTTTTTATACATTTCAGTTCACTTCACATAGTACTCCACTCCATTGTAAATCATTAAAGCATAACTTTTTTTTAAAATTAACATTTACGTTTTTGGAAGAATTTGATCTCAAATATAAAAAAATTTTATTTATAATTTACTAGTTTTCGTGGTCCGCTTGACCAATTAATAACTTTCAATTAATTATGGATTTTAGTTGAGATAAAAAAGTCAATGTCAGGAGCGGGATTCGAACCCACGACCTTCGGCTAGATACGCCGCTACTGTACCACCTGAGATATCGTGACAACATCCACTCGGACACCAACTTCCCATCTCAAACCCACCTTTTGAATTTTCCTCTTTTTTGCCATTTTTCAAATGTCGTGTAATCTATTTGATTCTCGGCGAGATTGGCGGCGTTCGAATCCCGCTCGTGACATTGACTTTTTTATGTTAACTAAAAACCTTAATTAACTGAAAGATATTTATTTATAATACATATCCCATAATCAAATGTAATAACAAAAAGATCGAAACGTTGGCACGATAAAGAAAATGTTTTCCTGAAACCTACATCACACCAGACCGCATCTCACGATTTCTAAATAAATATCGATTAACGGTCACAAATCACCACACACACATAACAAAACAAAAATTGTTGATTAACAGTAAGAAAATTTAAACTCGTATTAATAAAAAAGTGGGATTTTTTTACAACTATGACGAGTCATTTTCATTGCAATTGAACTTATTGGTCTTCTTGCTGGACAAATAAATAAATTTAGCCTTAGCATTTTCTGACGCCACTTTGCCATCTCTAGATTTCTTAATTTTCTTTGTATGAACGTCATTTCGTAATTAAAACTCATTATTTAAAAAATAATCTGATAAGAACAATTTTTAAAGATGTTTTTGTTCAATGTATTATTCCTACCATTTAGTTTTTAGCCATTTTTTTTTAAATTTAGTATTGCATATCAGTTTTTTACACCATAAAAAATACATAGAAAAATGTTAAATTGAACGATAGCGTCACATAAAATAACCTTTAAAATATTCTCTTATATGTAGCCTGTCATAAATTCTCCCTCTTTCCTCTGTCTGTCTGTCTGTCTGTGTCTCTCTCTCTCTCTCTCTCTCTCTCTCTCTCTCTCTCTCTCTCTATCTATCTATCTATCTATCTATCTATCTATCTATCTCTATCTATCTCTCTCTCTCTCTCACTCTCACTCTCACTCTCACTCTGACTCTCTCTCTCTCTCTCTCTCTCTCTCTCTCTCTCCCTCTCTCTCTCTCTCTCTCTCTCTCTCTCTCTCTCTCTCTCTCTCACTCACTAGACTTATTACAGTCAATAATAGATCAATCTGTTTCCTTCGTTCTCCCTGAAATACATCTCACATTTTACTTGAACATTATGGTATTGTATAAATCACAAAACAAACTGAAATTATCAAAGTTTGGCAATAAAAAATTTCAGGGGGGCGTCGGTGGCCGCAACGGTTTAGTAGTTGAAACGGCTTTCGTTGTTGTAAGATGAAGGTCCCGGGTTCGAATCCAAAAATAAAAAACATTCAGGGCTTAAAAATTTTCATTCGTTTTTTATGTTTGTACGTATCACGTAGTATCAATTACATGTTGCATTAATATTTAGCCGGAATTGTCGTGTAAAACACCAGTTTGTAAATTAATACCTAAATTATATATCATTAAGCTGTTATTGCAGAATTAGCTATAAGTTGTCTTTGATGGTATCGGGGATGTGGTCTAATGAATAACACAATATTGACACTAGGCCAAGGTTTCGATGTTTTTCTTTCCTCAGGACTTGAGCCAAATTCTTCTTTTATCCGTTTGTAGAATGTGATGAAAGAAGAAATCGAGAGACAAAACCCTTGTAATCAATGTTGTAAATTTGATCGACCAGCTACCTCTCTTCCATGGTGACATTCTACAACTAGATAAAAATCGAATTTGGCTCAAGTCCTGAGGAAGTTGTACGAAAAACACAAAAAGCTTGGCGTACTGTCAATATTGTGATATTCATTAGACCACATCCCCTATCCCACCAACCATAACTTGTAAAGTAGTTCGTCGATCAACTTTATAATACAATAATTATCCATCGTAAACTGTAACTATAAATACCGTGAGATATCTCACGTAATTGGCGAGGTTATGAACCTGTAATATGGTCGTTACCGATCATTTTCTTGCTGGATTATACTGTCAGACGGGTTTCGGCATTTCGTCAGTCTATTCCATCTGGGTGATTTTTATAAAAACAAGTCTAATTTATAAAGTCGTGAAAGGTAGAGTCCGTGTGTCTTTTATATCATTAGAAATTAAAAAGAAAAAATACAGATCACAAAGACCAACCGGAACACAAAAGATGGCAAAATGTCTAGACACCCCGGATGACCAACCCAGTTAGGATAAGCAGAGCATAATGATCGATGACCAAATTTCAGGTTCATCAGTCCACAGATAACACGAGTAATCTCACTTGTTACTTATCAGTTTCTTTGTATTATTTATATTTTAGGTTTTTTGACATAGATTGTAAGCAGACAACCATCTTAGTTTCTTACAAGTGATCAATAATTTTAAATTATATTTTTATGGTTAGATTCTTTCTTTTGAAATGGATAACTACGAAGAGAGACAATCAACGGAGGGCAGTTCCGGTTCAATATAGAGTCAATTAAATCATCTCTGGGGATTTTATTGCCTTCTGAACGGCATGTGGGGCTTTAAATCATGGCTTTTCTCATGATTTAAACTGTGTACTTAATTTTCTTGAGACCGTTGACATGACATCTAATCTTCTAATTGCTTCAACCTTCAATAATCATCACGGCGGTTTATACGTGATATTAGCCATCTTTAAAATTAATGCATAATTTGACGTTATATAGTTTTAATCAAATTAACAATTTTTGTTTTGTTATTTTCCAGAACGATTAACAACTGATCCAGCCTTATTTCTTTGATAAAATTCTCAACGGTAAGTAAACTATTTTGATAGTGACATGTCTGAACATTACAATGAAAATATTATATGTATAATATATTATCATAATATTGTAGGATTATAAGTTTACATGAAAACTTTGACTAGGTTTACAAAATAAACAGCCTAATATATTGCTTACACGCATATTCTATTAGTACACACATGCACATAAACACTTTACGCATTTAGAGAGGGAAATTATAAATGTTTTTAAATATGTACCTTTTTTTGAATGTGTGGTGATTAGTGACCGTTAGTCGATGATTATTCAGAAATCGAGAGATGCGGTCTGATGTGATGTAGGTTTCAGAAAAACATTTTCTTTATCGTGCCAACGTTTCGATCTTTAGAGATCATCTTCATGGCCTGGGATTTACAAACATCGTTTAGATTTAACAAATACATGTAGGATGTGGAAAAAAGTGAATCTATCATCCAGCAGGCTTCGTACTTTTCACTTGCTTTCTCCACATTGTTTCACGCCAATCTGGATATCGTAGCGCACATTTACACTCATCTGTAAAAAGTACAGCGTACCAATCTCCAAAGGCTGGGTTCTCGAGCAAATGCGAGCTGTGCAACTCTGAATGTTATGGTCAATTCTGGTCCTCTTATAGGGCGAAAAGCCATCAGTCCATACTGATTTAATGTTCTACGAGCAGTGCGTTAAGAAATTTGGACAGCTCGAACTTCCTGGTGCTGGAGAATCGCTTGAACAACAGTAAGGTGTCGGTTTCTCAAAATTCTCAAAGTCAAAAAACGGTCATCCTCTGGTTCTGTTACCCTAAGGCGTTCAGAACCGGACCTTCTATGGTAGGACCCCGTTTCTCGAAAACGTCCAACAGCATCTCGTAGAGTTTACCTGATGGAACGTACATCGTACCATGCGCAACATCCTCAGCACCGGTAATTTTAAGTTTACAAAAGGAAATTAAGAAAATAAGGATGGAAATAAACAGTTTATTGCTTCAGAATTCAAATGAGAGTGAATAAACATTTTAAATTCCGTAAAAAGTAAACATTGAAAAATCCTTTATCCTTGATTTTGATTAAGGATTAAGTGTGTTTACTCTAATCGATATTCCCAATTTAAAACAAAGCGTACACAAATATTTTTTGGTAAAACAGTGAGATAAATTAAGGGTGGAATTTTCTTTTATGGGAAAATGAAAAATAATCAATTGGGTGGAATTTTTTGCCTGTCAGTGTATAAAAAATGAGGAATTATTTATTCAAAAGTAAAATTTATGAATTACATATTTTATCTAGTATAAAGAATTCGTACAGAATCGCACGTCTTTTTTTCTGATTATTCAGAAATCGTGAGATGCGGTCTGGCGTGATGTAGGTTTCAGAAAAACATTTTCCTTATTCAGGGCTCAAATGTTAGTTTTCTGCGTAATTGTGCCATTTTTCTAAAATCCCACCCAGCTCTGAAGATGATCTCAATAAAGATGTAAACATTGGCACGATTAAGAAAATGTTTTTCTGAAACCTACATCACACCAGACCGCATCTCACGATTTCTTAATAATCTTCTTTTGAATGATGACACCAAAGAAATAAATACTGTGATTATTATGGTGAGTGAATTAGAAAATAAAAAGAGTCACAAAAACCATTATGACTGAGATTAAAAGTAAAGAAAAGCAAGGAAGAAAGAAAATGGAGGGAGTAAGAGAAAAAATGAAAAGAAGAAGTTAAAACTATTTTGACTTTATAAAAAAATGAAAAAATAGGTAAATTTGCAACGGCTGCATTAAGAAATTTAAATATATTATTTTAAAAAAACGAGTGATAAAGTGGGGTGAGTGAGCAAAAAGAAATAAAGAGAGTGAAAGAAATCGATAGAGAGAAAGGCTGCATGTGAAATAGTTATAAAAGAGGAAATGGGATGAGAGTGCCAGGGAAAGAGCTTTAGAAAATGGGAAAGGAAAAAGATGAATTGAGTTGGAGAGAGAATAATGGGTTTATATATAGCGTTAGAATGTAAATTACGTTTTAATACTTATTATTAGAATTAATCCGTCGAGTTCGTTTTATTTTATTTGAGAATAAGTTACTACTTTTTGACTATTTAAATTTACAGTACACTCGAAGTACTCGCTCGTCAATGTTTGACTCAGTGAAGAAAAGAGAAGAAGAAAAATGTACAGTTTGGTGAAATTGAATTATTTCTACACACACAAATCGCTCTGACAGTAGCCTCGCTTTTATGTGGCTATTTAGCGTAGGAAAATCAAGCCAGTGTAATGTACGTGACTTTATAGGAAGATATAAAAATTTGTGCCGGGTCTCTGAGTTCCAGCCATTGGTGGAAGGCTTGAAATTTACGAGCGATTCGCAAGAAAGTTCAGTAATCCTGGTGATTTCTGTTCGGAACCCTTTCCCAATAATAGCCGACCGTAGCACCCGTTGTGGTTTTCCGTGTAGGATGCTAAATAAATGTATTTTACAAGCGTATCCCAATGTATCCAGTTTGTGAGTATAAAACCGACCATTTCTCAAACTCAACAAACTTCTAAACACTAACCTAGTTGAAAACTGCGACCAACAGTTTAAGGAACGAAATGATTTAACAATAATTCATTATTCAATTTCGTCGTCCTTTCAAGTTAAACGTTCAATTTTTCAGCAAAAATTGTAAAAGACTGCATAGTACGTCAGGCAGTATATTATAAATTAACTAGCCCTTACTTTATCAAAAAAAGGAGTCCAGTCATCTAAATATTTTATTTATATAACTAATAGCAGTCAACTGAATAAATTAAAAATTTGTCACTTTCTGACTTGAAACGTCGATAAAGCAACTTATTTCTAAAACTTAAAGTACCTTATTCAGAGTTGTCCAAATGTTCAAAATTCAAAATGGAGTTTATTCAAAAAGCAAAGTTGATCTGAATGCCCATATTTTTTTCCAGCTAACTATGAAGATCATTGCCGACTTTTTTTATTGACTATTATTTTTTACGACTTTTAGGTCATAGTCCAATGCGACATTTGGACATACCTGTCCTCACTTGTCAGATTCAGTTAAGGGTGGCTAAAATTATTGTATGAAGAACTACCTAAGGTAGGTTATAAGTCACCGACTTCTGTGCAACGACCTTCCAAATTATGTTTGACCGTACCACATAGTGGACATTTTCTTGGTCTCTTTCTGATGAGGTGGTATGTCGGCCGTATGTCAGGCGAGTATGGCCTATCCTCATCCAAGTGAGAATGATTGCCTCAATTTCTTTTATATTTTCTGGGATCTAGGGTTTCACTATCAGATACACTGTTTTTAACTTTTCGGTCATTGTATCCTAGCGGATTAATCAGTCCATTCCTCATCGCTTTTTTAACGTCCGTGTCTCCGTGGGCGGCATTTTTGCTGCTTCTTTCGCCGATCGGATTGGAGCAAGTTTGAGTTTTATAATATATTATTACTTTACTTCAAAGACTTCTTCAAGGGAGAATAAGATTTATTTTAAATAATTTTATATAAGTGTAAGCAAGTTTATATATATTGGGAAAAGGGATTGAAAATGTAAAGCACATCCGGAGGATTTTATATTTTTTTAAATCATTTTATCAAGGAAAACATTTTTAAGACATTATAAAAATTATTTATTTTTTCTGTAATTCTGGTCGATTTTGAACATTCTTATATAAGTAGAATATAGTGGTATTGTTAGCATTTACATTTTTTCTGAGATGACATACTGTTTATAGTCTGTCGAACTCAGTCTAATTTTATATTGTCTTTGAGCCGTTCGTTTTTCTATACCAACATTTTAATTACCGAAAAAAAAATTTTTTTTCTTTTAATTATTAAAGAAACTTTATCATAGCTATTCAATTACTATTAGGATGTTTTCTGTTTAACGAATTAAAAAAAGAAGGATCGACAGCTTCAAAGATCATTAAGTACGTAAAAGCTTCAATAACTTTTGTGAAATTAATTAAAACAAAATATTCTTCAGCCAACTTTATAAACGTCAGAAACCAAACAAAATAAGAAAAATTGGGAACTAAATTAATTAAGTATTGTAGAAGAAACTTTACTCTCTTATTGAGTGAGAAAAATGAAAAAGGCGAACCCCCTCGAAATATATCTTGTTCTGTTTCTCAGGATATTAAAGATTTTCCCGTGTAAACACCTGACAGTCGTCTATTTTAATTGATTAACTACAATCATTAATGGTACGTTCGTTGGTACTTTGTGTTTTAAGTTCGTTGTACCGATCAGAAGGGTTATCGCGCTACCTATTATTATTTATAGTTTAATTAAACCTCAACCCTTGACTGTTTATTTTATCTAGTGGGTCTCAGTACTGCAAATAGAAAAGTAGAAAAGCGATTCCGACCGCCAGCTGTATTAATCAATCAGTTCTCAGCTCAATGAAAAACTTATAAAAATACATTTTTTAAATCTAAAATTGTTCGAAATTTTGTTTTCCAATTATACAAGTCTGGCTTAAAACACACCCCGTTTTTAAGTGAATGGTTTATGCCAGTTTTATCGATCAAACGTCTTTCAATCTTGTTTTGGACGAGGACCAAATGCGCCTAATAAACCAAAGTCTTGGACCGAAGCAACCAGAAGCGGGCAACGAACTGATTACTATTTCCACAGTGCCCATAAATAAAAATATTTCATATAAGCGGGATTAAAGTCCAAAATGATATGCGATCTCATGATATTAAGAGTTTGAAGAGAAGATACTTAAAATAAATAAAATGAAGTTGGAACAATGAAAACAGAAACTGTTTCGTGTTGAAATTCTCAACACAGGCAAAGTATTTTTCTGCAGATTAGAACATAAAACTGACGAGGAGTAAAATAACTACCATATTTTTATGAGACCACAAAGAAAGCAATCTTCATTCCAAGTTGAGATCAACCATCTAAATCTCGAGTCACATTCTTTAAATACGATATTTGAAAAACTGCTAAAAATGTATCTAAAATATAACAAAGTCAAAAACAAACCAAAAGTCAGTCACGGCAATTATTGTATATACACGGTGGTCAGCTATGAGACGTGTTTTCTAACGCAGTCAGTCGAGAAGGAACGACTTTTTGAATCTGTCAGCTAAAAACAGATTATCTCCATTACCCAGGCATTTCTCTTCAAAATTTAAGCACCTTTAAAAATCTACGTTAGATTGTCTAATGACTAACCCTATCTACAGTTGGGGCAGTACAGTTCAACAGATAGCAGTTTTGCTTATATTTATAAAACTTTAAAATGTTAAAAATTAGAAGATAGTTAAAGAATTTTTAAAGAATTTAGGCTTTTTTGTTAGAAAATTACTACACTGTTACAAAACAGTCAACAAATTGGATAATTTCACAAAAACAGTTTCATCAAATAGTTTTTGAATTGGGTGATAGGTAGGGTTTGTACATTCTTTCTTCTAGGAACAAGTAAACATTGACTTTTTATTGTCAACTAAATCATAAAATAGGTTTATACTTTACAAATATCGTTTTCACTCTTTCACTACCCCCTAAAAACGTGCATCCCGCGAAAATCAGGGTTCTAAGCAAAGAGGAAGATTTAATTCGAATTAATGACATAATTAATTTATTTAAAAAAAACGTAATGCTACAGATTATTATTAAAATAAAGATTAACTTAAATGAATGAAAACAGCTCAAAAGTTTTAACTTTTTCTTTATTATTATTAGGACTTTTACAGTATCAGTCCTACTACAACAAAAGTATATAATGTACAACTAAGTATACAGCGTGCTGTTAAATTTTGTTGTGACAGAAAAGGAATTAGGAAATGTGCGGAACAAGGAATGCGTAATAATGGAGCGTGTTTCAAAAACAGGCTGCAATAAAGTGCCGAAAATGGTAAGCTAAACCTATTACCTCTAGTCAAAAATTACTAATTGTTTGTAAAATAGGCGAATTTTTATGGCAATTTGAGGTCCTGCTCCTCGTAAAAAAAAACCTCGGATCCTACCAAGTCTGGCAACGTTTGGTACAAAACCTGTATTTGAGGCATACTTTTGTTTTTTCAGATTTTTTAAACAAATTTATATTATGAAAAAGATATGGATACAGAAAACAGTGTATTTTTTATAAAACCAGGGGTGCCCTTGTGCGCTTAGTAAGTTGACACCCTGTATTTGCAGTCAAAAATACCTGTTGTTTCTACATTTTTGAAAATATCTAAGAAACTATTAACCTTTTCAAAAACCTTAAAATAAAGAGGTCTTAAAAGATTAAAAACAGTTTTTGTGAATATTTACAATCTCAAGACAGTTAAGTCAAACCTTACTGAATGTTTTAAATTGGACAAAATTTTCTCAATGTTTATTGCCTTAATTTTATTTTTATTATTTATTTTACTTTTACTTTACTTTGTTTTATTTTATTGCTTGTGTAGCAAAATATCTATTAGTTGGACTCAAAGGATTCAATAGGTCACCTATTCTTCAGACAATTTTACACAAATTTTACAAACGACCGTAATTACTATTAAAAATTCGCAGGTAACTGATTATTTTCGTGACAAATTCTTTTTTTTTAATATGAAAAACCTTACCTTCTCGACTTAGGGAGTAAAAAACCTCGTTTTTTGTACCATCACACTTTTTGCCATATCATCATGGATATTGGCAAAAGAATGAATATTCGATATTGGCAAAGTACCTTCCATTTTTTCAGACCTGAAAAAATAAGAACTTCGTTTCAAAGTCGAAATAAGGAAAGGCAAACTTGAGATTTGCATTCTCCCTGCTCGTATTGCCATTTTTACTCTTTTTCTGGGTAGAGCGAATAAATAAAACAATTCCTTCCCCCTTCTTCGGCAATCATAGCAACAAATCTAAATTTTAAATTCGTATTTGTTTTGGAAAGGTAAAGCTTCAATCGCGGTCTTGTTTTAAAGATAACCTCTCAGTTGATTAGCTCTGTCAGTTAATTAGAAATTATTATTACAGACGGTTTAATTGAGAGGGTTTTTTTATAGATAACTACTCGGTGTAATTAGAGAGCAATAAAATATGAAAAAATTGCCCAAATTTAATGTCAACTCGTAATAATTTTTTATTTTAATTAGAATTAAATGTTATCTCAATGAAACAAATCTTTCCTTTAATAATTGCGTCATAACCTTGCATAGATATAAGCATAAGCAACTATCTATATATTTAATCTGATTGCATATGTATTTACAATATTTCGTACACAATATTTCATACAATTTGACTATTAGAGTGCAAACACCAAGAATTAAAAAATATTACAAAAATTTACTAAATGTTATTCAACACAATGTTTGCCTATTATAATAACAATACATACTTTATTACAAAAAGAGTTATAAACATTATATAATATATAGTTTAAAGCAATTTTCGGCATGGGAGTCCATTTGCCGAACATTGATTTACATTTGATTCTAATGTTACAGCACAGAAAAAATACAATTATTCATTAACTAAATATTAAAATTAGTAATTTAAAATTTTAATAATTATATTAATTACTAACAAGCATTATAAACCATAATTTTTGCTTCATATAATTAACAATAAATATAAATTATTGGGAGCTGCAATTTAGAACAAAAACCTTTAAAAAATTCAAAAATTAAATTCTAATTTAGTTTATAAATAATTTATTTTTGATAGTGCCAATCGGGGCGCTCAAAATCAATTTAATTTCTGATATCATAAGGCAATAAACTGGGTCTTATTTAATTTAGCAAAACACAGAAGCCCAAACTCCATTAAAATATATTAAATATATTTTGCAACAAACATGTACTACTTCTTTTTAAACACGGTCATTACGTAATGAAAATATTACATTTTCTGTAGCCACAATAAAAGCACTATTTGAGATAAAGCACGTCTCCTCTGCTTTTGAAT